>NC_069662.1:140379668-140731543 GCF_027244095.1 Hemicordylus capensis | reverse complement strand
GGATCCTGTAGAAAGTGTGTGGGGTGGAGTCAGAAAGGAAAAGGGAGGCAAAGGTGAAGAAGAAAATGAAGTTGTTGCTGAATAAACATTTAGTTAAATCTACATAAGTTTTCTTTGTGTGTATGAGGGAAGCAGCTATAAAACAGCATCTTAACTCTTAAACCAAAATTGTTTGATCCTAGAATAGATCTTAATGAGGCATAGATTCAACACAGAGTCATTCCCAGACCAGAGAGTTACAAGTGTGTCCTTTGAAGCTGCCTTTGCCTTTGGTTCCTGTGGAAGGTGATGTTAAAAGAGAACCTTCTAGATTGTTGCTTGGAATGTAATGTGTAATTAGAAGTGAACATTCTTCTCTATTTATCAATAATGCAGATTAAGCACAGCTCCTCTGCTGTTTGTGCTGCTATTATTATGCAGCACAATATGTTCACACTGACAACACAGCCCCAATTAATAATTTATAGCTGATCTGAATGAGTCTGTCACACTGAGCAATTGCTCTAGTTTGCAAAACAAAGTTTGTAATTCAGTGTTCGCAAAAAGAGCCAGATAAATGACTACGTTGATTATGCCATAAGCTACAGCAGGGCGAAGCAGCCTATGTCATGGGTGCCAAAAGTAGCATGTGAAATTATTTCAAGTGACACTCACATTCCTCCTGAGAGGAGGCTGCACCATTAAATTTAGCACAAGAAAGGGACACTGGAATTTCTCCACCTCCATACCCATGGATGGACATGGCTGCAGTTCTGAGAATGACTCCTAGTTGAACCTATGGTTGAAATAGTGCAACATCTCCTAGTTGAACCTATGGTTGAAATAGTGCAACATCCTCCTACATGCAGTTTTTTGCTCTTGATGTCGACCAGTATCCTTTTGCGAAAGCTCTGTTATTTCAGTAATACAATGAGATTGCCAACTGACTAGCAAAAATGGACTGGCCCACACTTTTGCCTTTAGCAGCACCTTGGTGTACAGAGATCAGTAGCTGACACTTTCTGGAGCACAGGGATAAACATTGCTACCTGCTCATGTCAGTCCATCAAGCTACTGTTAAAAACTCAGGAGCAAGAGTTAGTTGAAAAACTGGCAATCCGACAATAAAGACTTGTTTCTGCCAATGCATCAGATGTTGCAATTTAGTGTTGAAATAATCATACTAGTGCTTATTTTTAGTTTTCCTCCCACACACTCACACTTTAAAGTCTGCGAAGAAGCTATATCCAGACATGTTATTCCCTTTCTACGGAAGCATCCACCACACTCCTGTGACTCGAAGGCTGTAATCTACATTCCTTATTTATTTTTCACATGCATCATTTTAACAATCTTTTCACTAAGCCTTGTCCTTAAGAGGAAAAATAAATTTAATGACATGGCTACCACAGTAGGGAACTTTGTTTACATTCTATAGTCTTTCAGTGTGCTGTGTGGAGTAGATAACAAAGCATCCAAAATTCACCCAATTCCTCAAAGGATTCAGCCTCAAGCATCCCATCCAGCAGCAAATTTCAGAGAGGTAACCATGTTGGTTTGCTGTAACAAAAAGAACACAGGAGATGTGGAGCACCTCATTGAGTAACAATGTCATTGTATGACACATCCAGTACTTTTAGCTTCTTCGGAAAATTGTTTTGGTGTCCCTTGGTGTTAATACAAACTTGCCCAATGTAGACAGATCCCCCCCTAATGTGTAAGAGGCATATCTTGCTGAACAGAAGTCACTGGATCAGTGTCAAGTTTCTTCTATATGGATCAAACTATATGGATCAAAGAGGCACCTTTTACCGTGGTGATTCTCTTTATATAGCAGGGGGAGAGTAACTGGCCCTGTCCACCCCCAGCACAGTACTTCCAGTGACTGTTGCTGGTGTGTGTCTTATGTTTCTTTTAGATTGTGAGCCCTTTGGGGACAGGGATCCATCTTACTTATTTATTATTTCTCTATGTAAACCGCCCTGAGCCATTTTTGGAAGGGTGGTATAGAAATCAAATAATGATGATGATGATGATGATGACGTTAAACATGTGATCAGCTCCCCGTCTCTCTGTGTATGTTTATTTTTACATATTAGCTGTGAGGGGTCAGAGCTGGCCATAGGATATGGCCCCTGGACCAGCACCGTCCCTTGTGGGGTGTGGGGCGAAGGGGCCTGCCCCCTGCGTCTGGCATCAGCAGGGGGCGTGGCCTTGCTCTGAAATGGGGCCACACTCCCCGTTTCAGAGCAGATGTTGGCCACGCTCTGAACGCAGCACTGCCGGTATTTGTTCTGAAATGGAGTGTGTGGCCCCATTTCAGAACGGAGCCACGCCCCCTGCGTCAGGTGCAGGGAGCACAGGGCTTGCTCCCCCCCCCCGCCCCCAGGCAAGCACACATGGTGGTGGCGGGCGGCTGCAGCGGCTGTTGTGCATGCTGCCTCCAGGAGCTGAGCACGTGGGCAATCTGAGAAGCTGCCTGCCACTCGCTGGCACAGTGGGGCCCCTCCAAATGCGGGGCCCGGGGCTACCATCCCAGTCGCCCTGCCCTAAGGTCGGGCCTGCCCTGGACCATATCCTATGGCAACGATGATGACGAATTGTTGTGGCAACGATGACAATGAATGTTTATATGCCGCATATCAACAAAAGCTCCCAAAGCAGTTTACACAGATAAATAAGAATAAATAAAGATGGATCCCTGTCCCCAAAGGATGTGCAGTCTAAAAAGAAACATAAGATAGACCCCAGTCAGTGGCAGACACTGGAGGGATGCTGTGCTGGGGTTAGATAGGGCCAGTTGCTCTCCCCCTGCTCAGTAAAGAGAACCACCACTTTTTAAAAGTGCCTCTTCACTCAGTTAGCAGTGTGCAGACATGCACACACAAACACTCCGTCAGTCGAATAGTGAGGGCGGCAGCAGCTCGTATCCAGCAGCTCGTATCCTGCTGCTGCAGCCCTGCACCCTGAGGCCTCCACTGGCCTCAGCTCATCTGCTGCTGTCACTACCCCTGGCTAACCAAGCACCTGGCCTCTGCAGCCCCTGCCAGATATTGCTGCCACCTGCCACAGCCACAGGTCAGTGATCCATCTGGCCTCCATGGCCACCTGCAGCAGGGGCCGCAGCAGATGAGCTGAGGCCAGTGGAGGCCTCAGGGTGCAGGGCTGCGATAGCAGCAGACCACCAAAAAGCTGGGTCTTGGGCTGCTGCCAGCCTCACAATGCCACTGATGGTGGGTGTGGGTGCATGTGTGTGTGCATGCACACTGCTAGCTGAGCAAAGAGGCACTCTTTATTTATTGATTTGATTTCTATACCGCCCTTCCAAAAATGGCTCAGGGCGGTTTACACAGAGAAACAATAAATAAATAAGATGGCTCCCTGTCCCCAAAGGGCTCACAATCCAAAAAGAAACATAAGACACACACCAGCAACAGTCACTGGAGGTACTATGCTGGGGGTGAATAGGGCCCGTTACTCTCCCCCTGCTAAATAAAGAGAATCACCACGTTAGAAGTTGTGGTTCGCTTTATTGAGCAGGGGGAGAGCAACTGGCCCTATCCATCCCCAGCACAGCATCCCTCCAGGTCTGTCCCTCCAACCTTTTCCCAAATACTGCTGCCACCACCACAGAAAAACCACCCGCCTGGCCTCCACAGACCCTCTTAAACGCTGCTGTTGCTGTACAATGATGTCCCCACCCAATGCCTGTTATCCCAGGGACAGCGGCATTTGGCAGGGCCTGCGGAAGCCAAGCAAGTGGCTAGCCTGTAGTGGCAGCAGCAACAAATGACAGGGCAGATGAAGGCAGTGAATGGTGGAGATCCCAGTAGCCCATCTTCACAGAACACGGGTGAACACCAGTAGATATGCCCCTGCACCCCTTGGTTAGTTGATCAATGCTGGAAATTGTTTAGCTTGTACAGGACAACATAGGAACACAGGAAGCTGCCTTCTACCGAATCACACAATTCATCAATCTAATTCACTATTATCTACATAGACTGGCAGCAGCTTCTCCAAGTTTGCAGGCAGGAATCTCTCTCAGCCCTACCTTAGAGATGCCAGGGAGGGAAATTGGAACCTAGATGCTCTTCCCAGAGTGGCTCCATCCCCACTCTGAGGTCGAATTCCTCCAGGCTGTGGGTCCACCACTCATCAGGAGGCTTGAGGACTGAAGCTGTAGAAAGCAGTTTGCTACATAGGAAGCTGCCATATACTGAGTCAAACTATAGGTCCATCTAGCTCAGTATTGTCTACACAGACTGACAGCAGCTTCTCCAAGGATGCAGGCAGGAATCTCTCTCAGCCCTACCTTAGAGATGCCAGGGAGGGAAACTGGAACCTAGATGCTTTTCCCAGAGCGGCTCCATCCCCTAAGGGGAATATCTTACAGTGCTCACACTACTAGTCTCCCTTTCATATGCAACCAGGGCTGACCCTGCTTAGCTAAGGGGACAAGTCATGCTTGCAACCAAAAGACCAGCTCTCCTCTTTACAAATCCTAATAGTATAACAGACTCTACCACTGTTTCCAAGCTTCCCCAGCAATGCCCATGAGAAGGACCCAGAGCTACCCCTCAATACTTTGATGCGTTGCAGCCAGTGAGGTCCTTTTCCAGTTCTGAGATCCTACTGACGTTTCACAGGCTTTCTGCAGCTTCTCCAGTTTCTTCCCTCCATCTTTCCCCCAACCTAGCCCTTTACTGTCTTATAGTAAGAGCAAAATTAGACAGAGAAAGCTCTCTCCTGGAACATTTCCAGATGGAGCTTTTAGCTTGCTTCTCCTCTGGAATGGAGGGTGTGCGTTCACATATTGGCTAGATTCACCCCGAAGTTCCTGTGGACTATTGAGGGGTACTTCACACACAATTTGAGTTTTTCATTGCAGAGTATTTTATGATTTATGTCCAGGGTAAAAAAAAATTCCACTTTTTCGATCAGTTTTTTGGGGGGCAACTTTGAACTTTCAGTATACTCTCATGGTAAAGCCTGATGCCTGGAAATGCTCCTGAGAGTGCTTTCTTTCTCCCTAGCTTACTGCAGACATTACACTCAACAAACAGCAGGCCACAAAGCTCAGCTCAGTGCTCCCTTCAGGTGCGCTGGGCAACCATTGAGTTCGCCCACCCCAAAGGTCAACTCTGGTGGGGGTTCTTGATCCTGCTCACGGCAGGAGAGGCCGAGTGCCTTCATCTTCTGGTTGTGTGACTTTTCAAGGGATCTAACCCCAACCAGCCACTGTGTGGTCCAGGGTGCTGGACTAGATAGGCCTTAGACCTGACCCAGCAAGGCTCTTCTTATGTTCTAACCTCAGTGTATGGGAAGGAGGGTTAGCCCTCTCCCCTGGCACCACGGTCCCGATTAAAACTGCCACACAAAGCTGCTATTTGTGGTGGCAGGAAAGCTGCTGTTGGCACCATGAATGGCACACCTTAGACCTGCTGCACCCCATTATAGACAAAATTTATCTCAGAACTATCAATCCTGAGACAATGTCTATCCCTTGACGGCTTAAACAAGCCCTGTGAATAATGTTTAGAGCGTGAATCAGTCACTTTGATTTATAGCACAATTTGGTCGCATTTTCCATATGCCGATTGAAATAGTCTGACATTAAATTCACACAGATGTGCTCAGATTAATCTGTTGCAAATGGTCAAGGCCAGTAGAACATTAATAAAGCATTGTCATGCCCATGTAACCTGATACACTTACATTCATAGACAAGAGTGTAAGTAGAATTTTTCCCTGGGTTCCCCCACCCCACAATCATAACTTCCCTGTGTTTGTGAAACCCAACCAAATAATGTTGCAATTGGTCTGAGGAATGTCTGGTCCAAAAACTTGTTTTTCACACTGAGACATTTTAAACATCCAATATATTTGGTGCACGATGAAGATTTCTGTTGTTTTTCTTCCTCTGCATCATCTACGCTGTGCACAAACAAGTGAGAGACGTTCCATTCCACTCATTTTTCTTACATTATGTGCTGAGCAAAGACAGCGGGTTTGCCCCCCTACATTCACATTAGCTGCCGCTAAAGACAATTAGAAGAAGCAAATAGAATAGATTAAGAACAAATTAGCTCTGCAGCAACATAGTTAGAGTTCTGTTGGCATAAAACTACATTGCATTTGACAGTGGGGATGGGGATATTTTTACTGAGCTGACACGTTTTGCCTAAGATGTTGAATTATAACATAAACAGCTTCTTTGGAAGGAATAATTATAGGTGATTCTTCTTCTGCAGGAGCTGCACACGGCAACAATCTTACTTTTGAATTCACTACACTGTGCTGAACAGAATCACAGAAGGGACCAGCAGAAGGTCATCATCAAGTATAAGCCCCTACCCCTCCAGACCAAGGAAGGAGGTGCCACTAATGAGCCCTTTTCCCAGGAGAGTAGATACTCCCCTAAGCATTTGAGGAGTTTCCCCTCATTTTACTGGGGAGGAGATCTGGTCTTGTGGTAGTGAGCATAAATTGTCCTCTTTGTTAAGCAGAGTCCACCGGGTTTGCATTTGGATGGGTAACTACATGTGAGTGCTGTCTGATGCAAGACATTCCTCTTAGAGGATGGGGCCATAGCTCATTGGCAGAACATCTGCTTGCAGAAGGCCCCAGGTTCAGTCCCTGGCAGCATCTCCAGGTAGGGGTGGAAGAGACTCCTGCCTGAAACCTTGTAGAGCCACTGCCAATCAACATAGACAGTGATGAGCTAGACAGACAGATTTAAGTATAAGGCAGCTTTCTGTGTTCCTGTATATTGACTGAACTTCCCCCACCAAACCTAATAATCCAGATGTCCTTCCTCGAAAACAGCCTTTCTTCTCTTCACAAAATAGAAGGAAGTGAGGAGTTAATTGAGGAGGAGTTGCTTCTCAAGCTCTCCTTCTGTCTGCAACCCTGCTTCCCCCACCCCCATGGTTACTCCTCTCATCCTTATCACCATGATGTGCCTCTCACAAGCAGGAAACTGGAGCCCAAACAGTGCTCTACATCCAAGGTGCCTGCAGGGCAGAAAGCTACTGGTGGCTCAAGTGAGTAAACTAAACCACACACTAGAGCGGAAGGAAAAAGGCACACCAAGTACATGATGTTTCGATGTTTGGGGAACGCACCGTCATTTCTTAGTGGCTACAGAAAATGCAAATTCCACCACCATCCCTGCAAATCTAACTTCTCTATTGCACATGGTTCCAAATGCCTTTTCTACAGTTAGCTCTCCATAGCAGAGCACAGGGAAGGGTGGTTAACACTTAGTTCCCATTGGACAAAAGTACCCTGGAGACTAGTACTGTATCTTTGTAATGATTTACTAAAACACTGTTAGTCTCCAATGCTCTACATAGGGAGGAACACAGAAAGCTGAGTCAGACCTTTAGTCCATCTAGCTCAGTATTGTCTAGAGCAGGCCTGCTCAACTTAGGCCCCCCAGCTGTTCTTGGACTACGACTCCCATACTCCCCAGCTACAGGGGCCAATAGTAAGGGATTATGGGAACTGTAGGCCAACATTTGCAGGAGGGCCGAAGCTGAGCAGCCCTGGTCTAGAGTGACTGGAAGTGTCTCTCCAAGGTTTCAGGCAGGACTCTTTCCCAGTCCTACCTGGAGATGCTGGGGACTGAATCTGGGGCCTTCTGTGTGAAAAGCAGATGCTGTACCACTGATCTACAGCCCCATTCCCTACGGGGAATATTTTACTGTGTTCACATGTAGTTATCCATCGAAATGCAAACCAATGTGGACCCTGCTTAGCAAAGGGGACAATTCATGCTTACTACCACAAGACGAGCTCCCCTCGCCTCTTGTGCTCTTGTACAAGCAGAGCCCTTTGGGAGCAAAGGACTCCTACAGCAGACAGCATGATTCTTAATCCTAAATTAATGTTCCAGAGAGAGAGAGAAATACACTCCAAACCGCTCCACCTACAGCCAGTTCACAGCTTTTTCTGTCCCTGCTCAAATTCCAGCTGCAGAAAATCCTTCAAGATGTTTCTCTGTACCTCCCCCAATCCCTTATGGGTATTACATTCCAAAGGCCAGAGCCATCAAGCAATGTTCAGCCTGATCCCGGATCACCCTTCAAGGCTGTCAGTCAAACCATAGCAAGCAGTCTGTTCTCTATCTTCTTAACCTTTCAGCAAGCAGAGCCTTTCCCTGAACACACACACTATTTGTATCTACTTAACGTTTACTTCTGCCATCTTATCAAACAGTACCTTATCAGCTGTCTTCCATGCAGGCATATTTAAGAGAAATGGTATGCATGTAAAATATTTGTGTAGCCTTTTGCCTCTGTTAGCTCTGCAAAGATAATAAAGAATATTTCCTCCTTACTCCTGATCAGTGGAACTGTTTACATAGGGCTAGTCCAGTTATGTGCAAAAGCAAAGCAGATAATGGGATGAATAGCTGAGGGTTTGCACAGGTGTAATTAAAAGCTCTCTTGTCCTGCACCAACTTACATCACTGAAAGAGACTAAAATTAATAACCAAATACAAGGATGAGTTTGTTGGATTTAGAATTGGAGGAGGTACACACAGGAGCAGTGTGAATCAATAAGGTGGACTATTTGCAATGCATTAAATGTATTTGTTTCAGGAGAAGTAGAAAGGAAGGAAATTTGGGCTTCTGCCACCAACTACAGGAACAAGGGTTACTGGGTAACTTCATCCTCCTTCTGTCAGGAAGAACCCCATGGCAAGGGGGAGAACAGCCTGGTCCCATTCATCTGCAGTAGAAGGAGCAGTTGCAGGGAGTCTGTTTGTGTTTCCCCAACACCCACACCCACCCCACTATCAGCTCCAATTGCCCTGGGCCTGCAAAAGTGAAGAGCACACACAGACAGACAGACAGACAGACACACACACACACACACACTCCTCACTTGTGCAGAAAACTAGAGTAGGGACTAGTGTTCAAGGGAGTTTAACCTTATGTAACCTTCTTTACATATACAGTACAAGTATATGCAAACTGGTCTTGTGGTAGCAAGCATGACTTGTCCCCCTTAGCTAAGCAGGGTCTGCCCTGGTTGAATTTGAATGGGAGACTTGATGTGCGAGCACTGTAAGATATTCCCCTCAGGGGACAGAGCTGCTCTGGGAAGAGCAGAAGGTTCCAAGTCCCCTCCCTGACTTCTCCAAGATAGAGCTGAGAGAGATTCCTGCCTGCAACCTTGGAGAAGCCGCTGCCAGTCTGTGAAGACAATACTGAGCTAGATAGACTAAGGGTCTGACTCAGTATATGACAGCTTCCTATGTTCCTATGTGTTGAAAGAGTGCCCTTGAGAAAATGTGGTGCAAAGCTCATGGCTGAGCCTGGGAGTATCAAAGAGGTGCAGCCTGCTAACTAGGCCCTGTGAACTAGACAAAGAAGCAGCTTTTAAAGTGATTCTCTTATATTTTGTACGGGGAGAGCAACCAAATCCCAGCACAACACAGAGGTGTATCTAGGGAAAATAGCACCTAGGGCAAACACTGAAATGGCGCCCCCTATCCAAACATCTGACACCCATCTTTCAGATAACTTTACCATAATATCAGCTGAAAAATACAAGTCAAGCTCCTTAATCTTCTAATATTTAAAAAAATATTTAGCAGTGGATGTAGCCAGACCAAAAAATGCCAGAAAATGACAAATTTCAGTATGCTGGGGCTCATGAAATACCCAAATATTATGTGGAGGTGTACTTGGAAAACTAAACAGAAGTGCCTGTCTAATTCTCTACTATGCATTGTAGCATCACTATTACATAAGTTTTAAAAATAAATGGAGAATTTGACTTTTCCCAGATACTCTGAAAATAATTAAAGGATATGCAGAGTAAACTGTGTCACTGCTTGGAATATATTCTAGTATTTCAGATAGACAGTTAAAATGAGAGAAAGAGAGCAAGAAACTCCCAGTGGGTCTTAATACTAAGGATTTCACACTGATTCAAAGACAAACTCACCATTAATAGTCATATTATTAAAACATCACATTTAACTCACTTATCATAAGAAGCAAAGTCGAGCAAATGAATACAATCCTAGCTCATAAGCTTCAGCTCAGTATTCACAAACCCTCTGTACATCGTGCCAAACTAAATATGTGTACAGTGACTTGTATTATATTAATTAAATCTTTTTTATTCTGTAGCCCCTTCAGGGGGCTTCCTAAGGTTGGGGGGGTGTCTGCAAAAGTTCCCCCTCCCCCTGCTGGCCTCTAGAGCCTCACAGGGACCATTTGAGCATGTGCAGTGGCCATTTTTTAAAATACTTTTTTAAAATGGCCGCTGAAAACAAAATGGCCACTGTGCATGCTCAAATGGCCTCTGTGAGGCCTGGCATGGCCTAGGGCCTCACAGAGGCCATTAGAGCATGCGTGGTGGCCATTTTGTTTTGGTGGCCATTTTGTTTTGGTGGCCATTTTTTATTTTTTTTTTAAAAATGGCACCCTCCTTCAAGTGGCACTTGGGGCACATGCCCTGCCTGCCCCACCCTAGATACACCCCTGGCACAACATTTCTTCAGTGACTGTGGCTGGTATCTACCTTGTGTTTCTTTTTAGACTGAGCCCTTTGGGGGACAGGGAACTCCCTCCTCCTCCTCTGTCAACTACTTTGAGGACTTTTAGAAACTGAAATTGGTACATAAATAATAGTAGTTAGTAGATCAGTGCAGCCACTTGGTATTTATTTGTACTTGAAGCATATGTATAAGTTGATATGTCAGAGATGCAATGCACATAATAACTCCTCAACTCTCATCAGAAAGATCCTTTATTGTGCAAAAAAAACACCCAACAATGGGGGGGACCCAACTTTTGTAATACCAATTTTTAGTGTTTTTTTCTTCCATTTTTGTGCAATAAAGGGTCTTTTTGGAAAATTCAAACACTAAGCTGTAACTGTGAAAAGATTCAAACACCAGCCCTCCCACCACCATTGTGTGGGATTATGACTCAACGCCACTAAGTCAGAATGCCTCCCTGAATGGCTGAGGGAAAATGTCGGGGGCTGCACATTCAGATCCCCATTACCCATGGACAAGACTCTACCAACTGTAGCAAGCAAAACATCTAATTTGCAAATTCTTCTAGTGTTCCTCCATTTTAAAACAACCAAAACACAGGCCTGATGCATCACAGACCAGTGGTCCATGCAAGAAAAGATAATCCCAACATTCAGATTTGTCAAATAGTTTGTTATTGAAACTGCTGTCACATTTAAACATGCAGACTTTACTAGATCCATTCTGAGAAGGTGTTCTCCAATATTCCAAATTAGAACCGTTCTTCTTACCACTCAGAGCTGCTCATTTGCTTTCCTTCTTGTGCTTGAAATACTGAATACAGTGTCATTCCTACATAATCTGTTAAAATAATCTGCTACACTTGAACAACAACAAAAGGACTATTAAAGATTAGTCTTGGGGGATGTTTCTTGTCCATTTGATTTCTATTGCCTAAAGAAGTCCTCTCTGCAATTTAACGGAATAACAGATCAACAGACTGGAGGAGAACGTCACACCACCATCTGTTGTTGGCATCGATATTGTGGTAAACATCTTAAGTGTAATTCAGAGAGCTCGGCAAGAACACACCTGGGAATCAAACTCAGGTTGCATTTCCCAGCAACTGGATTAATCTGCAATCTGTTTTTAGCACACATGTTTCTCCATTCCAACAGAATGCAGTTGTAATTACTTACTGGGTTTTGGTTTATTTAAGTACCAAATAACCACAAGCTCTGAATATCCACCTATAATTGCCTTGGTTGAATAGTGGTCCTATTTGAAAACACCATAAATAAAATGGAAGCTAATTTTAATGGGCAGCATCCGGACTAGTTAAATCATAACTGAACACCATTGGCTAACATCTAGACTAAGTTACTCAACAATACAACGCAGGAATTACCCTAAAATGCTACTTGGTTTCTTTCTTTCTTTTTTCCTTTTCTTTTAATGAAAAAAATATCTTAATATAAAAATACAATACAATCATAACAAAGAAAACAGAGTAAAGGCGCTCTTACCCCTGGACTTCGGGGCCAAAGTCCAGGGCCTCCACAGCCCCTGCACCCCCCCCCCCAATCCTCTTTAGTCTGTCCTGGGTGGTGTGGTTGCCTGACAGAACATGATGATGCTTAATTTGCAAGGGAGGGGGGCCTCCAAAGGCCTTTAGGTCCAGGCTCCAAAATTGCCTCGGTGCACCTCTGGGAACATATATCATCAAATTTTGAATTCTAAAAAGTAATAAATAGAATCCATCATTGCACAAATTTGTCTGCTTTTGCATTCAGTTTTAATCTTTTAAAATAGGTTTGTAAATAGTGTGATGTTCCAAATACAGACTACTTCGTTTCAACAGGACTTCTGTTGAGTAATTTAGTAAGGATGTCAACCATCTAAATCAATGAGACACATTACTCATGGCTAACTTCATTCCCATTCATTTCAATGACTGACATCTTGACTAATGCTATGTTTGTGCAATGAACAAAGTTGTGCTACCGCAATAAGATTGTGCAGCTGTGCGGAATCCAAAGGATGCTCAAAACGGTGTTCTTGGATTCTTGTACAAACGTTCTCTGCAAAACATATGAGGCATGCCACAGGTTGTGTACCTTGTTGCATAACCACAAAACGGTGTGTGCTAGTGCAACACACCAGACTTAGTGCAACTAGCTAGCACAACAGCCTTGCACCAGCACAAAATCCTTGTGTAAGTGCAGCATTCGTCAGGATGTCAGCCCCCGGAACTTAGTCATGATTAATTTAGTCTGATGCACCCTACTGTCGTTAGATGCTTCAGTGAACATGTAACAGCTTCTTGTAAGACCTCTTCTGTTAAGAACTCTCAGGTGAATGCCTTTGGACTGTTTGTTTGTTTGTTTATTATTTACATTTCTAGCCTGCCCTATACCCAAAGGTCTGAGAGTGGGTTACAATAAAACCAGTATAACCCTACAAGCCTACAAGTGTTGACTTGTAGGGATGTGCACGGAGCCAGCGTCCTTTGAGCCGATGGTGGGGGGGTAGCTTTAAGGATGGGGGAGGGTGCACACACCCCCTGCCATGCTTCCCCCTCCGGGGCTCTTTGTAAAAATAGTCCAGTGGGGCAGCAGCATATCTCCTTGCCACCCCATTGATCACTTGACCAGAAGTGACTGGAAGTGCCCGGCGTGTGTGCACACGTCACAGGTGGGCATGCACACATCATGCATGTGACGTGTGTGTGTGTGTGTGTGTGTGTGTGTGTACGAGACATGCGCACGTGTGCCAGGCACTTTTGGTCACTCCTAGTCAGGGGATCAATGGGGTGTCAAGGAGGTACGCTGCCGGTCCGTCAAACTTTTTTTACACAGAGTGCCAGAGGGGGAAGTGTGGAGGGGGGGTTGAGTGCACCCTCCCCCATTCTTAAAGTTACCCCCCCCACCTTCGAACCAGCAGAAGTGCGGGGCCTGTAGAATATGTGAAAAAGGGGCCCTAAATTTTTAAAAATGCACATACATATTAAAACATAAATTATTTGCTTGCATAGTAAAGTAATTCAATTTTTCCATTTGCTATATTTTGGAGTATGGGAGACCAAGCCACAAACTCACACTTACTACAACAACAGTGAACATTTATATCAGGGGTGTAGCAAGGTTGAAGTGGGCCCAGAGACAAGATTTTAAAATGCCCCCCCCCCCAAGTCCAGGGCCTCCGCACACCCCAGGCCCCCAAGGATTTAAGTCTGATATTCCAAAATAAGTATGCTGCCTGCAAATACATTTCACTGAATACACACACACACACACGTCACAATATACAGTGATATACATTGAGTACTATACATTTGTATTACTTTTCATGCCTAGAACACACTAGAAAGATGAATTATTAAAATGGGCCCCTCGCTGCAGATTAGCAAAGGAGACTTTCAACCATGCAGGGTGAGCCTATGTTTGTTTTCTCAGAATTCTGAACAAATTCAGTCAAGTTTGATTGCAGGAGGTTTTTCACAGGAGGCTTTTAAAGCCCTTTAACACACATCTCCTCTGGAATGGAGGTGCTGCATTCACATGTTGGCCAGATTGACCCTGAAGTCCCTGCAAGTTATTGGGGAGCAGTTCACACACAAGAAATATAAAATAAAAGCACCACACATGCTTCACAGTTCTCGCTCAGACCTTCTGGGTTGCAAAACAACTTGAACATAAGTGCATTTATAAATGAATGAATGAATGAATAAAATTAATAAAATACTGTTCCAGAAGTTTTTGCTATTTTCTGCCATGAAACAAGCCACTTATAGGACTTTTAGATAGTTTTTTTTAAGTCAGCAAATTTTCCAAGCTGTTTCAAAATAAATATTCAGAGACTTCTCGGTCCCTCCTCCCCCACCCCCATATCCAAGCCCTATGGCAAACAGATCCCTATATATGGGGGGGGGAGGGCGGGAAAGGTAACCACAAAAAGGAGTTCACACTCTACCTGGCAAATGCTGGTCTGGGTTAAGCAGGGCAGCAAGGGGTCTTCTGCTGCAGAGAGCACTCTGGCTGCCTCCTCCTTCCTGGCTTGCTTGGGCCCTACTCGAGTTCAGGCTTCACCGCGGCCTACACGGAGGCCTCCGTGGAAGCCCCGCCCACCCGCCGATCAGCTGAGAGGCGGGAGAAAAGGAGCTCTTGGCAGCTTGTCTGCTGCCTGGATTGCCGGCCAGGAGAACAAGCAGGAGAGACGGCGAAGAGGGCAAGTGGCTGAGAGGCTATGGGGCTGGGCAGGGGGCAATGGGGAGTCACGTGAGGTGCCTCTGGTGTGCCCCTCCAGGCAGTGGGGCCCCCAGACAACTGTCTCCCCTTGCCCTATCATTGTTACGCGCCTGATTTATATACCTTTATATAATCAAAATTCTCAAAGTGGTTTACATAGAAGAATAAAGAGTGGATAGATTATTCTCTGTCTCCAAAGGGCTCACACTAAAAAGAAAAATGTGGTAGGCACCAGCAACAGCCACTGAACAAATGTTGTGCTGGGCCTTCTCTTAAAAGGCACATTTAGCAGGAAAGGGATATTTTATCTAACATGGACCAAATAAAACAGGTAAAGTTTTAACTTTAATTCCCAGTTGGAAGCCGGGCGGGCAGGGCCCTCAAAAACACGGGCCCGTAACAAATGCTACATTTGCTACTATGTTAATCCGCCATAGAGCAGAACCGCCAGTCTATCTAACTGGTTCGGAGGCCCATAAAAGGGCCTCCGAACTGGTTCATGCACATTCATATTGACTTGAAACTATTTAGTATGACAACTACTTTTAACATGTTGTTCTTGGTCACCTCTGTTTTACACAGTGGTTCACATGCACTACTAGAACAACAACTACAAAAAAAAATTGGTCAGGTATATTGTGACGTATGTGTGAAGAAATTGTGAAGTATGATGAGTGTCTTTCTTCCCCTTTAGCAGCCCAGTTCTGTGCATGTTTATTCAGAAGTAACTCCCACTGAGTTCGGTAGGAAGGTACTCCCTAGCCAAACTAACCAATCCACAGTAGGTGTTTTTAAAAATCTCATATGGGAATTAGCATTTGACATTTTCTGCACACAAACAAACAATAGATGCTATTTTCATACAAACCAGTATGTTTTCATTTTCATACAAACCAGTATGTGACACACACGTCACATGCAAAGTAGGAATTATCCCAGACCTTCCCAGGCTAATTGAGATACATCTGAAAAGAATAACATATACAGTAAGGCTTTTGGTGAGAAACTTTAGCTATACTTACTCACTAGTAAATGTCTATAGCAGTGGTTCCAAATCAGGGTTCCTTCCTCCAGATGTTGCTGAACTACAATTCCCATCATGCCCAGCCACAATAAATTGTAGCTGGGAATGATGGGAGTTGTAGTTCAGCAACATCACTCCTACGGAAATCTGACACGTCTTGGGAGCTTCCTATGAAACAGCATGAAGAGCAGGGCCAGATAATGACATGCCAAGGCCCTAAGCTATACCAAGCTTAACAGACGCCATAGCATGACCATATATACATACAAGTCTTTAAAAGGACAATGAAAATAGAAACAATAAAGCTTTGTTTTTGCTTGCCAAGGATGCAACGAAAAACAAACCATCTAACAAAAGTGTGTTGTATTATATCCAGTATCTTTTCTGTTTTGTTGTTTAGAAGTATATCCCTTTGGGGATTCTGTAGAGGGGAGCGGGGGCTGGAGTCAGAAAAAGAAAAGGGAGGGGAAGGAGAAGGAGAAAATGGGGTTGTTGCATAATGTGAGGCCTTAAGCTGTAGCTCACTTATCTTGTGCCTATATCTGGCACTGATTAAGAGGTTAGGGATGATTCCAGGCCACTAGGGGCCACTCTTCAAATGATGCATTTGTAGTTAACTTCCCATTTGTAGAATCCAAGGGAAAAGAGCTGTGGTATGCAAGGACAAGGCAGTGGAGTGGAATTAGGGATATTAATAGTTTAATGAAATAGACATGATGTACAGAGAGGCAAGAGCAGACTGCTTTTTCCATGCTCTTGCTGCTGGCTGTTTGTTATCCCTGCCTCTACTCCAGTACTGGTATTCAAGTAACTAAAGCCTCATTCAAAAGCTGGTGTAGATCAAGGCAGGGGTGTAACTATAATAGGGCAAGGGGAGACAGTTGTCTGGGGTAGGGGTGTGCACGGAACCGCCAACTGTGGTCCGGCACTGGGGTGGGGGGGTACCTTTAAGAGCGGCGGGAGGGTTTACTTACCCCTCCCACCGCTTTCCCGCTTGTCGCCGTAATGTTTAGAGCAATTGGGGCGGCAGGACACCTCCCTGCCGCCGCGCACATCTCTGTGACGCGCAAAGGACTGCTGGGCATTTTTTTAAGCAACGTCGGGGAAGGGGCGGCAGAGAGGTGTCCTGCCACCCCAATTGCTCTAAACATTACGGCGCCAAGTGGGAAAGCGGCGAGAGGGGTAAGTACACCCTCCCGCCACTCTTAAAGGTACCCCCCCACCCGAATCGGACCACCCAGGTCTGGACCGGTCTGGATCGGTCCGGAGGCTTTTTTAATGGCCTCCGGACCGGTCCAGGCCCATCCCTAGTCTGGGGGCTTCCCCAGAGGCAAGTCACATGACTGACTCCCCCAGCCATGCACCCGCCCGGGCTTCCTTCAGTTGTATTCATCCTCTGAAATTGATCTGAATGTTAAGACCTGGAGCTACCAGAACAGCATGTCTTTCTCTAGTATCATTAAATGACCTGCATCGTCCACAATTTACAAAACCTTTTAAAAAAACAATTTAGGATGATGTTCTATTGTGGCACACAGGAGATACACACACACACACACACACACACACACACACACACACACTGCTTTTTGTTACCACTATTCAGCATCATTTAAGATTTCTTTACTTCATGAGCTGAGCTTCAGTGATGGGGGGAGGCACTTTAAAATCTTGTCTCTGGGCCCACTCCAACCTTGCCACGCCCCTGGATCAAGGAATGGGTTAACCAAAAGCACCACCCCATTCATCCTGGCAGCTGAAGCCGAGTTTCTCTGTCCTTACAGAGCACTATGGAACTGATTCACCATTGTGGTACTCCAGTCTGCCGTGGCGTTGCATTTCTGAGAATGTCTAACCAACCAGCAGAGACCCTGTGCTATTATTTTCAGATGCAGCTTAATTAGCCTGGGAGGATTTGGGGTTGTCCCCAGGGTACAAACCAGTTTGTGTGAAAATAGCACCTATTATTTATTGGCGTGTGGAAAACCAAACACCAGTTTCCATACGAGGGGGAACTGAAACTATAGCAGGGATAAAAATAAACAAATACATAAAGTATATTTAGGAAGTGTCTACTGGGATGTAGGTTGACAACATAGTTTAAGAAACCCATACGGAGGAGAAGAAAAGGGGCAGCATGGAGAAAGAAGCTTAAAGGAGTAGGAGCTGAGTTTAAACAGTGGGTGGAGATGAAAGTAGAACAGAAATGAAGGCAGGTCTTAATGTGAGGAAAGATGCACCAAAGTTTAGCTTTGGCACATTGTTGTCAATTCTGCTTAGAACATAGCCCTATTGACACATTACATTCAATGCACGTATAATCTTTGCACACTGCAGGGGTATATCTACTGGTGTTCACGTTCACCTGTGTTCTGTCCCACAGGCCCCCAGGCGCACCACCGGGGCGTCTGCCATTTTGCGCCTCCACCCGCCCTGCCATTTGCTGCTGCCACCACAGGTCAACCAATCACCTGGCCTCTGCAGCCCCTTCTACATGCCGCTGTCACTGGCCGCAATGTGGTATAATGATGTCATCACCTGGCATGGTGCCGGGTGCTACATCATTATACTGCCTCGTGACAGGCAGCAGCAACATATAGCTGGGGCCTCAGAGGCCAGGTGGGCAATAAGCCTGTGGCAGCGGCAGCGATATTTTGCAAGGTGGTGGCCTGAGGGGTTGGCGCTGCTCAGACATGGGCCACTACCAGCCTTGCTACGCCACTGGTACACGGTACGCACTTACCATTATTTAGACATTATGTTCTACACACTTACAATAGTACACTTTCTGTCTGCATTCTGCATTTGAAGGGGCCCGTATCCAGGTTCACTTTTTAAATGAACATAGGGACAATCATTCACACAAAAGCATGTGCATGTGTATAGACACCTGCAGGCACATGCAATGTAATGTCTGAATAGGTGACATGTGAAGTCATAATGAAGATCAGTCTGTCTTCCCTTATCAAGAGGTAACCACAGAAACCTCCCAAAGCATCTCATAGTATACAAGAGGCAAGGGTTTTCAGGACAGAAAATGCTGGGTTGCAACCTACCTATTTGGGGGCCCGAAGAGAGAGAGAGAGAGAGAGAGATTCACCCCTATGGGGAAGAATCACCTACATGTGAGAAGAGTCATGCATAAGCAGGTAGGAGGACTGTGCCAATTAACTTTAAATTATTCTAGTGGCAGTGGGGAAGTAACTTGCCTTGGGAGCAAAAGGTTGTCAGTTTGAATCCCCACTGCAGTGTTTCCAGACTATGGGAAACTCCTATATCGGGCAGCAGCGATATAGGAAGATGCTGAAAGGCATCATTTCATACTGTGTGGGATATGGCAATGGTAAACCCCTCCTGTATTCCACCAAAGACAACCACAGGGCTCTGTGGTCGCCCGGAGTCAACACTGACTCGACAGCACAACTTTAATCACTTCCAGGTAAGGATGCAGGTGAGAGCCTCCTAAGAAGGGGGCACATTAAGATTTTTCTACAAATCAGTGGGCACAAGCTGCATTTTAACCTTTGTGATATATTCCCATTCAGTCCTAGAGGGTAATAAGGATGGAGGCAAGCCTTGCTATAAGAAGATAGTCAGGATGCAGATTCATGCACAAGCATTTGAGGAAGTACCTCCTCATTTTACTGAATTCCCCATGAAGTTAAAAATAACCCAGGGGTTCCCAACCCGAGGTACTCCAGATGTGATTGATTGATTGATTGATTGATTGATTGATTGATTGATTTTTTTAAACACTGCCTTTTGTTAAAACAATCTCAAGGCAGTTTACAAAACTTTTAAAACAATATAAAACTATAAAACAGTTGCACAATAAAAATATTTAACTGGAATATATAAATACAAATCTAATCAAAAGTTTAAAAAACATACAAAATAGAACCATAAAATACAGAGCAGCAGCAACAAAAACAATACTCATATAAAAGCCTGCAAAAAAACCAAGGTTTCACTTGTTTTCTCAAGACTGTGATGGAGACTGAGGAGTGGGAGAGCATGCCAAAGTCTGGGGGCAATAACTAAGAAGGCCCTGTACTGTATACCTTCCTCATTGTTGGCACGCGGAGCAGAGCCATACCCTCCACCACCCATGACCTTGTCAAGTGGGCAGAAATGGTTGAGAGCAGGCAATCCCTCAGATATCCAGGGCCCAAATCATTAAGGGCTTTAAAGGTCAAAACCAGCAACTTTAATTGGACCCAGAAACAAATTGGCAGCCAATTTAGCTTTCAAAATGGGTGTAAAAAAAATAAAATCCTAGCTGCCACCTTTTGTACTTGCTGCAGTTTCCAAATATTCTTCAAGGGCAGCCCCATGAAGAGTGTGTTACAGTAATCCAGCCATGACTAAGGTGTGGGTAACTGTGGCCAGATCTTCCTTCTCAAGAAAGAGACGCAGCTGGTGCACTAGCCAAATCTGTGCAAATGCACTCCTGGCCACCGCCTCCACCTGAGCTTCCAAAAGCAGAGCCGGGTCCAGCAATACCCACAAACTGCACACCTGCTTTTTCAAAGGGGAGTGCAACCCCATCCAGAACCGGTCGAATACCTTCATCCTGATTGACACTCCTGCTGACTAACAGCACCTCCATCTTGCCCAGATTCAATCTCAGTGTATTAGCCCACATCCAACCCATCACCACCTCCAGCTCCCGACCGAGGACATCTACTGCTTCCCTAGGATCGGATGATAAGGAGAGACAGAGCTGAGTGTCATCTGCATATTGCTGACAACTCAGTCCAAGTCCCCGGATGACCTTTCCTAGCAGTTTGATGTAGATATTAAACAGCATGGGGGACAAACCTGAATATTGTTGGACCCCACAGGCCAATGGCCAAGGAGCTGAGCAGTAGTCCACCACCACCACCTTCTGGACAATCCCCCCAAGAAAGGACCAAAGCCACTCTAAAGCAATATCGCCAATCCCCATACTTGAGTGGCAGTCCAGAAGGATACCATGGTCGATGGTATCTACTGCCACTGAGAGGTCTAGCAGAACCAACAGGGATACACTCCCTCTGTCAAGCACCTGGCATAGGTCATCCACTAAAGCAACCAAGGTAGTTTCAGCCCATATCCAGGATGGAAGCCAGACTGAAAGGGGTCTAGATAATCCATGTCATCCAAGACTCTCTTCAACAGGCATGTCACCACACGCTCTATCACCTTGCCCAGAAAGGGAAGGTTAGAAACAGGTCTATATTTGTCCAGGTTGGAGGAACCAAAGGAAGTGTTTTTAAATAATGGTCTTACAATCACCTCCTTGAGGCATGGTGGTATCTTGCCCTCCCTTAATGAAGCATTGTTTATAACCTCCAACCCTCTACCTGTACCCTCCCTGGCAGATTTTATTAGCCATAAAGGGCAAGGGTGCGGAGCACATGACGTTGCCCACACACTGCCCAGGATCTTGTCCACATCCTCAGGGTGCACTAACTGGAAAAAAAAAATCCAACACAATAGGAACAGGTGGTATCTGAGGCATGTCTGCCGGAACTGCTGGAACCCTGAATTCCAAATAATCACAGATGCAAGCAACTTTATATGCAAAGTGTCATGCAAAGTGAGCAAAATGGGCTGTAGATAGTTCCTCCCCCATTACCTGGGGGGATGTGTGGAACAATGTCTTTGCTACACAGAACAGCTCTGCAGGTCTGCACTGAGCAGACCAGCATTGGAGGCAGAGAAAAAAACATTACCACCACTCCACGGTGTAGTCCCTAAAATGAGCTATAGCCCATATTCAGTCAGATTCATTACGACTCTTCCTCCAGCAGCATTCCATCTGTCGTCCAAATTGTTTCATTGCCCTAAGCTTCAAGGGAAACCAAGTAGCAGAACAGGCTCCACCAAGCCAGAGAGGACATTTAGGAATGACTGTGTCAATAGCCCGGGCTGTCTCTACATTCCATAGATTAGCCAGGGCCTCAACAGAGTCACCAGCTCTGGACCCTGGAAACTTCCCAAGGGCTATCCGAAAACTGAGCAGATCCATAAGTCTCTGGGGGTGGGCCATTCTAATTGGTCCACCACACCTGCAGAGTGAAGATGGAGCAGACAAACAAAATTCCACAAGATGATGATTTGCCCATGACAAGGGAGTTATCTCAAACTCCACCACCTCCAGATCATTTATTCCCTGGTCAGCAAAAACCAGATCCAGAGTGTGTCCTGCCATGTGGGTAGGGCCCGATACCAATTGATATAGGCCCATGGTTGCCATGGAGGCCATGAAATCCTAAGCCACTCCTATAAGGGGGCCCTCAGTGTGGACGCTGAAGTCCCCCAAGACAAGAAGCTTGGGGGAACTCAATGCCACCTCCAAGACCACACCCATCTGTAGTTCAGATGTTGCTGAACTACAACTCTCATCATCCCCAGCCACAATAAACTGTAACAACCCATATCTTCAGTTCCCAAAACATATTTTTATTTTCCCCCAAAAGTGTTTTTCCTCTCTCCACAAAAAAATTAAGGAGTTCCTCCTCAAACTTTCACTCTGTCTGCACCCATGAAGGTAGTTATATGTTGTCCAAGACACATACACACACACAGGCTGCAATCCTATGCACACTTACTTCAGAGTAAGTCCCACTGAGCTCAGTGAGACTAAGAAAACATAGATTGTGCTATAAAAAATGCATAGATCATGATGTTAAGAACTGTTTTTGTTAACAACAGCATTTGTGGGCTACCCCATAACAAAAGTTCTCTGGGTGGCGGACAGCATAAAACAATAAAACAATTATCGAATAAAACATACAATTGAAAACAAGTTAAAACAACAACAAAAAGGCTACAATAAAATACAAAAACATTTTTTAATTTTTAAAAGGTCCAGGTGAACAGAAAGGTATTCACCTGGCATCTAGAAAATTTAAGTGATGGTGTCAGGGGAGCCTTGCTGCAGAGGCTGTTCCATAAATGGGGTGCCACCCCTGAAAGGGCCCTCTCTCTAGTAGCTACTTAGACCAGCACTTCAGTGCAGGAAAGGGAGAAGAACACAGCTGCCAAAAACACGTTTAATTGTTCAAAAGGTATATAAAATGGAAAGGAACTGCTGCACAAGAGATGTGGAACTTGTTACTGTTTGCAGTTTTTAAAACTGGGGGTAGGGACAGATGAGTTTTCCTGTGTTGGGATTATACAATGAAAGAGTGCATGGCTTCTTTTTTTAAAAAAAATTGCAACTACTTTTTAAAAGAAATTAATTCTTAATGATAACATGAGCCTGTGGTCCCCATACCTCCACATGACAATTATAGAGAGCAATTAGTGAATGTGCAAGTGCGGAGGAAAGTTAACACTCCCCCAGAACAAAATATTGCACTTTAAATGATAAAGCAAAGACAACACCTGTGCAACAGAAGAACTATCTTCTGCCACAAAGAAACAATTATGTGTAACAAATGAGAAACAAATGTGCATTTGTTGCTTGTAGAAACTCTGTTAGCAAAACTCACAGGCACTACTCAGTAATAGCTACACCAGTCTCCTAATTTATACTAAGGAAGGGGTCCTAAACACTAAGTTCTAATCTGTCCATGTGAATGCAACCTTGCAGAGACTTGACCAAAGGTTTGATCAAAGGTTTGGGGATTTGCCTTATGAGATTATGCGAATGTGGGTATTTTTGTGAAGTGAGTCATATGTTTTGGCTGATCATCCTCTCCTTTGTGCTTACAGAATGTGTAACTCTGCATAGCAATTTCCTTGTCATATTGTAGATGTAAAAGAGGGGAATGCAACACCCTCGCTTTCCTCTTATTCCCCCACTCCCATTCTGTATTTTCTGCCTCTTGTTCGTTCTTTTCATCCCTTTCAGTCTTTTACCTGGTTTTTCATGCTTCCCCTGAGTCTCACAGATGCTAAGACTGGACTGTGTGCTACATGTGACTTGCAGCATGACAGGTATGTCCCTCAGGCAAAACAGTTCCAGATAAAAATTAGCTGTGAAAACATTTCTGCAAAGTGGAAGTTCTCTCTGAATTTCAGGGCTGCCAGCGTGCCCAAGGAGAAGCTGAAATTCACTTCAAATTTCATAATTCCTCTCCAAGAGAAATTTCGGAGAATGTTTTCATATGGTTTCTCCACATCATTCCGCCACTCTCTTCCAGTGACCGCCACAGGCTGACCACAGCCCTGCACACACAATAGTGATGTGGAAGTGCTGAGAACACACATGCCCTGACTTCACAGGCAGATGTCCCAACATGCTTCAGCATTCCCTTTAATTGCACAAGAGGGGTGTTCACCTGAATTTTCTCTCTATACATGCTCAAAAAACCTGTTTAAACGGTGTCAAAAGCACACCAGGACATCTGCCGGTGACGTCAAGGTAGATGTGCTCTCAGTGCATCCCCAGCATTGTGTGTGCAGGGAAGTGTTCATCTGAACTTGCCCCATGACAGAGGGGAAACAAGAAGTGAAGGAGGTGGTGACACCAGAGAGTTGATTTGTGGTGCCTCAATCGCAGAGGCCACTCAAGGAAACTGGATATATGAGGGAAGAGAAGAAAAGAAGAGGGGAGGAAGGGGCTGGGGAATTGTTGTCACTGAGCTGCTGGGAGTAGAGAAGCAATGAGGGAACCTGGTTTTGTATGCCATTATAGGCACCCTGGGCTGCAATGTACAGAAAAGACAGAATATAAATTCACCAGTACATACATACAGGGGCGTAGCTAGGGGAGAGGGGGCCTGTGTTCGCCCTTCTCCCCAATGGGCCCTCGGAGTAAGGGAGATAATGAAGAAAATAGGGAGGTGTGGAACTGGGGAGGCCCTCAGGAGCTGGGGGGCCCAGGTTCTTTGAACCCATCCGCTCAATTATAGCTATGGCCCTGCATACATTGTGAGCCTTTGGGGACAGGGATCCATCTTATAATTGCGAGCCCTTTGGGGACAGGGATCCATCTTATTTATTTATTATTTCTCTGTGTAAACCTCCCTGAGCCATTTTTTGGAAGGGTGGTATAGAAATCAAATTCATCATCATCATCCATCCATCCATCCATCCATCCATCCATTTATCAGGCTTTCAACAGAAGCTTCCGAAGGGATCTACAAGGACTGTGATGATCTCTGCATTGATCTCTGGTAGTCCCATAGCAGTGTCAGTGCAGGTTGGAAAGTAACTATGGCGCGAAACCAGCCTCATCAGCTCTTTTGTAAGGTACGTTTCTCCCCATACCTTAGGAAATACCCCCCTCCTTAGGCTTAAGAATCTGAGTACCTTAGAGTGTGTCTTGCCTATCTACCTTCTCTGGCAATTGCAGGACTCAGTCAATCAAAAAAAGTCCTAGATTCCCAGTAAAATTTCCCCTCTAGAAAATAATGTCAATATGAGTTCAGATATTATTAGAATGGGGTAGGCAGGAATTAGACCACAATTTACTGGTGGAATGCTTTTTTGTTAGCCAATGCATTTTTGGCAGTTTCTGCCCTCCGTGCAGTTTTGGAGTGATAATAAGTATACGTTGTATGTAAAGAAAAAATAATGTTCTTCTTGCTCTTGTCTTAAAGAGTCTATAATAAAGGCTTTGCTGTTATGCATTGGGCTAATAATAAAGTTGAATTCTGAAGTTCTCCATTTTCAACTGGTTTGGTGCCTCTCATAGGAACATAGGAAACTGCCATATACTGAGTCAGACCATTGGTCTATCTAGCTCAGTATTGTCTTCACAGACTGGCAGCGGCTTCTCCAAGGTTGCAGGCAGGAATCTCTCTCAGCCCTATCTTGGAGAAGCCAGGGAGGGAACTTGAACCTTCTGCTCTTCCCAGAGCGGCTTCATCCCCTGAGGGGAATACCTTACAGTGCTCAGACTTCTAGTCTCCCATTCAAATGCAACCAGGGCAGACTCTGCTTAGCTATGGGGACAAGTCATGCTTGCTACCACAAGACCAGCTCTCCTCTCCCTTTCTTCTTTTTGACTTGGAGACCATTGCCAACATTTAGGCCTCCTGTTAGTTTCTGGGATTTTTGCAAAGAATCCTGGGTGAAATGGCCTTGTTCTCATCCAGCAAGACACTTTTAATAATGTCCTTATTTATTTATTTATTTATTTATTTATTTATTTATTTATTTATTTATACATTTATATCCCGTTCTTCCTCCAAGGAGCCCAGAGCGGTGTACCACATACTTCTTCTACATAGTTTCTTCTCACAACAAATGCACATACATACCTGCCAACACGTTCCTAATTTCCCATTCACATATTCATCGGCAGGTAACACAAATTGGGGACACCTTAACAGTTAAGAGATTATTTCAAGTAGGCACTTTGGTAGATGTCTCAGTAGACCACAGGGAGCCTAATTAAAATGAACCTAGAAAAAGCAGATTGACCACACGGGAGAGAAGTCAACCTGCTGCCCCTAAGGTCTTGGTCTGTAAGTAGGGTGGCCATATGTATTATAGAGGACAGTCCTTTTTAGATAAAAAAAGGGTAGCAGGTCATTACAGGGGAAGGGAGATCAGAAGCCTAATAGTTGTTACCCCTTCCAGCTTCCCTGCCAGCTCATGGACCATGGAGAGCAGTACCAAACCTCCACAGAACCTCACCTTGCTTCTCTGTCATGCCAGGTCAGTTCAAAATAAAAAAGAAATCATCCATGATTTGATTGTGGATGATGGAGCTGACCTGGTATGTTACAGAGACCTGGATGATGGAGGCAAGTGGTCCAGTTTGGGCCCAGCATCTCCCAGCAGGATACTCTGTTATAGAGCAGGTGAGAGGAGAGGACATAGGCAGGGAGGAGTGGCTGTAGTAAATAAGACTAATATCTCCTTTACAAGGGTTCCTGTCAGGGAACTGGCCTATACTGAATGTGCATCCCTATGTCTGGAGACCAAGGATAGACTGGGAGTTCTGTTGGTGTACTGTTCACTCCACTGCCCAACAGAGGTCCTAACTGAGCTGGCTGACTTGGTTGCAGAGCTGGTGTTGGAGTCTCCCAGACTGGTAGTTCTGGGGGACTTTAATGCTCACTTTGGAACCAATTTTGTCAGGATCAACTCAGGAGTTCAGGGCCTTGTTAAGATCATTAATGCTTCTGTGAGGGAGGGCAGGATGCCTCCTTGTCTCAAGGAGGCAATTATTAGACCACTCTTGAAGAGGTCTGCATTGCATCCCTCAGAACTGAGTGATTATAGGCCTGTCTCCAACCACCCATGCTTGGGCAAGGTGATTGAGAGGGCGGTGGAGTCTCAGCTCCAGGCTATCTTGAGAAGTGGATTATCTGGACCCATTTCAAACTGGCTTTGGGGCAGGCTATGGGGTTGATGTGGCCTTGGTCAGCCTGTTGGATGATCTCCAATTAGGAATTGACAGAGGGAGTGTGACTCTGTTGATCCTTTTGGATCTCTTGATGACTTTTGATACCATCAACCATGGAGTGCCTGAACGGGTTGGGAGTGGGAGGCATGGTTTTGCAGTGAGTCTGCTCTTACCTCTCAAGTAGGTTCCAGAGGGTGTCGCTTGGAGACTGTTGCTCTTCAAAACAAGAGCTCCGGTATGGAGTCCTGCAAGGCTCCATACTGTCTCCAATGCTTTTTAACGTCCACATGAAACCACTGGAAGAGATCATCAGGGGATTTGGTGCAGGGTGTTATCAGTATGCTGATGACACCCAAAGCTATTTCTCCATGTCAACTTCATCAGGAAATGGCCTAACTTCCCTAAGTGCCTGCCTGGAAGTGGTAGTGGGCTGGATGAGGGAATACAAACTGAAGCTGGATCCAAGCAAGACAGGTACTCATTGTGGGAGGTCAAGACTTAGGAAATGGTTTAGATTGACCTGTTCTAGACAAGGTTGCACTCCCCTGGAAAGAGCAGGTATGTAGTCTGGGAGTACTTCTGGGCCCAAACCTCTCCCTGATTTCTCAGGTTGAGGCAGTGGCCAGGAGTGCTTCCTATCAGCTTTGGCGGATTCACCAGCTACGTCCATTTGTGGATATAAATGACCTTAAAACTGGTGCATATGCTGGTAACATCCAGGCCTGACTACTGCAATGTACTCTATGTTGGGCTGCCTTTGTACACAGTTCGGAACCTGCAGTTAGTACAGACTGCAGCAGCCAGGCTGGTCTCTGGGGTTGCCTGAAGAGAGTATATTACACCAATTTTAAAAGAACTACACTGGCTGCCAATATGTTTCCAGGCAAAATATGAAGTGCTGGTTATTACCTATAAATCCCTAAACAGCTTGGGTCCAAGGTATTTAAGAGAGTGCCTTCCTCTTCATCAATCCCACTGCTTGTTAAGATAATCTGGGGAGGTCTGGTTGATGTTGCCACTGGCTCGTTTGGTGGTGACTCAAAACCGAGTCTTTTTTAGAGTTGTCACAGGACTCTGGAATGCACTTCTAATGAAATTAGAGTTTCCCCTTCTCTGAATGTTTTTGAGAAGGAAATAAAAACATGTCTGTTTTGTCAGGCTTTTAGTTTATAGTTTTAAAGTTATGGTTTTAGAGTTTTTATTGTATTTTAATTGTTTTAATTATATTAATGTTTTAATACCTTTATATTGTGAACCGCCCAGGGACTTTTTTGTATGGGGTAGTATATAAATGTACTAAAACAAACAAACAGAACAGAACAGAACAGAACAGAACAGAATAGAATAGAATAGAATAGAATAATAATTCTATTAGACAAGTTTTTTTACTTGTCTAATAATGATTTTTGGTGATTCTGTTAGATAATCCACTCTCATTGCAACATATTCAAGGCTTGGGTCCCTAGAATTTCGCCTGCACTCTGTACTTGCTCCTCTGCACCCAGATAAGTGGGGGAAACCACGTTCCTTAACAATCCATGCTCTCTTTGGAGATCTGGACCTGGCCACTTTACCTCTAGCTAACCTTTCATAAAGAGGAGACCTGGTCTTGTGGTAGCAAGCATGAATTGTCCTGTTTGTTAAGCAGGGTCCACCTTGGTTTGCATTTGAAAGAGAGGCGACATGTGAGTGCTCTAAGATAGTCCCCGTACGGGATGGGGCTTCTTTGGGAAGAGCATCTGCATGCTTGCATACAGATGGTTACAAGTTCCGTCTCTGGCATCTCCAGATGGGACTGGGAGAGACTCCTGCTTGCAAGCTTGGAGAAGCTGCTGCCAGTCTGGGTAGACAATACTGAGCTAGATGGATCAATGGTCTGACTCAGTATAAGGCAGCTTCCTATGTTCCTGTGTTGGAACTCTCTCCTACAAAAGGTGAAATATAAAACAGTGGGCTGTTAACTCTCTCCTCCTCAGTGTGAACATGAGAAGCTAATATTGAGGTTTCCCTTTATTATACACCTGAGGGTCAGACTAGACATGAGGTGGGAGGCCTGTGATTATAAATGATTATGAATGAATAACTGAATTAATGAACAAACAAACATATATACAAACCCTAGATTCACAGCCCCTATTTATACAGTATGTTACATTCAATGCACATGCAATGTAGTTGTGTTCAGACATTACATAGTATGTGTATTCAGGTCTCTATACACATGTATAAGTTTTTATGTGAATGACTGCACATGCATACATTAAATTGCGAACCTGAGTCCAGACCCTATAAAATGTACCTACATATAGGAATTCTGGTACATAGCATGTGAATGATTTTATGTGTGTACATATATGTATGTGCATGAACTGTACACAGATTTATGTGAGTTGAACATAACTTGTGAACTGAGCTGTGTACAGTGTATGCACATACAGATCTGTACACACATAGTTATTCACACATTATATTCAGTGCATGTACAGCAGTGCACTCCCTATATGTATCTGAAGGACATGTACCCAGGCATGTGCAGTCATTCACACACACATAAAATGTTCCTTTTGAATGCACATACAACATAATGCCTGAATTAGGGCTAGAAAATCATTTTGTTGTTTTCAACAAAAACCAAAAAGCCATGGCCAGTGGGATTTAGCACTGTGCCTCTGCATCCATTCCCTAACTTAACCCCTGTCCCCAAATCCCTGATATTTGGGGTTATCAAATAACCCCTGTTATTAGGCATAGAGATGAGAACTTAGGGATATAGCCACTCATGCCAAAAGACAAAACTCCGGGCCAAACTGCAGGTGACCTGGGAGTCCTGTGTTGGGATCAACTGCTGTTTTTTCTTTGCCTGAAAGCAATGCGTGGTGTGTGTGTGTGTGTGTGCTGCCTTGTCCATGGCCCTGGGGGCCAGCCCCCTTTCAAAACCAACCCTTGCAAGTTTTGAAAGTGGCACAGGGGGCAGAGAGGACGGAAGGTTGTCAGTAGCCTCCTCTGCTCTTCTCGCCCTTTTTGCAAGGAGTGTGAGGAGAGGTGCTCCTTGAAAGCTTGCAAGGGTCATCATCTGCTGCCTGAAGTCACCGCCTCACCTTGCCTCATGAACTCCCCTCGCTCTCAAAACAGCAGAGGGCCACCAGGGGTTAGGGTGTTTTCATTGCCTGCCCCCCACCCACCACCAATCAGGTTGTTTCTCTGATGGAATCACACACAGCCCGATTCAGACATTATGCTGTATGGGCGTACAGTTGTCTGTTCCCAGGTACAAGTTTTTGTGTGAATGGCTGTGTCTGCGTTCATTCTGAAAGTGAAACTGGGTACAGGACCATCAAATGCATGGTACAGATAGGAAGCATACAGCTGTACCTTGTTTCAACATAATGTGTGAATAACTGTGTACACTGTACACTCCTTGTATGAGGGTTGAACATAATTTCTGAATTGGGCTTTTCATGTACACACCCCTGCTATTGGCCACAGAGTGGGGAAAGACATATACGAGTTCAACAATTTTAAAAAAAATCTTTTAAGACGCATCTGTTCACCCAGGCTTTTAATCAAATACTGTTTTAATAGTTTTTACATTGTTTTAAAACATTGTTTTAAAATTCTAAATTGTAGTCATGTTTTAAATTTTTTGCTGTCATTTATTTTAACTAATGTTTTGATTTTTCTGTTGCAATCTATTTTGTTTTGTTGTAAACTGCCCAGAGACATAAGTTTGGGGCAGTATAAAAACATGTTAAATAAATAAAATAATTAATAAAATAACATAAGTAAAATAACAAGTAGCAGCTTGGAGGGGGTGGGATTTCAAGTGGGAAATGGTGGTGGGGCGGAGGAGTTGGTTCCCCTCCCCCAGTGCCAGGGCCCCAATCCAATCTTTGGGACCCTATCGGTGATTTTAGACAAAGATTGGGAGCTCTGATCATGGGTCTCCTAGATCACATCTAGTTTGGCCCTCAAAATAGCCACAGAAGCAGCTTTCTAGCCCCATTCTGACATTATGCTGTAAAAGTATACAGAGGCCTGTATACTCGTGCATGTTTTTGTGTGAATGACTGTATCTGTGTTCATTTTAAACATGAACCTGAGTACAGGCCCCTCAAATGCATGGTACAGATAGGAAGTTTGCTGCTGTACCTGTGTTCAATGTAATGTGTGAATAACTGTACCCGTGTACAGATCTGTTATCTGTGTACACTATACTGTTCACTCAGTGTATGGGTGTTTGAACATAACTTGTGAATAGCACTAGAATTCTTCTGCACCTCTCATGCACCTTAGTTATTTGCTCCTATACACTTTGTTTTGATTTAACCTGCTTTAGCCAGCTGTTGCATCTTGCATTATAAATGCAATTACACTGCTGAATGGTTACAAGCATTTTGAGAGGTATTTTGACCTTGAACCATTCTTCACCATTTTGAGAAGTATTCACATTTGCAAGCCTTCTTTCTGAGCTATTTGCCATATGTTATTATCAATTATCATCAGATTACCTCTGCTGGTATCTTCAGACACAGGTATGATTCACTAGTGAGAATCACACATTTTTTATTTCAAAGGGGGTGTGAGAAGCAACACCTAGTATACTGAAGAGGGAATACTTCTCCTGCCAAGTAGAAACACTAAGATGCCTTCCTGCCTTATAAACAGGTTAGAAACTACTTACTGGATGATTAGCAAAGGAGGATTAGAGGAGGAGAGCTGGTCTCTGCGAAGCAAGCATGAATTGTCCTCTTTCCTAACAAGGGCCCACACTGGTTTGTATCTGGATGGATGATTATGTGTGAGCACTGTAAGGTGTTCTCTTTAGGGGATGGGGCCAGAGCTCAGTGATAGAGCATCTGCTTACATGCAGAAGATCCCAGTTTCACTCCCTGGCTGCTAGAGGTTATTAATGTTTAACTCAGTGGGTAAAACAGCAAAGGATTGAGGAATGGGCACACATTCCAGTTACAGAGTGGGTAGCAGAGGATGGTTTAGTTGTTGCAGCTATTTAGAGAAAATACACATGGAAGTCATTACAGAACTAAATACTAAGTATTTATTGGTTAAGTACACTTGGATAGGAAAGACCTGAAACTAATCTAAAGGACTACATAATGAATAGGTAAGGATAGAGAGAGATGTTTCCATCTGCTCTCTAGGAGGAAGGGAAGGATTGTGACTCAGCATAGGAAGTGCTGAAGAGTCAGTCCTGGGGTCATAGAGAAGAGACAGGTAAGGAGACCCTCACTCACTATCTCTATTCCCAATGCCTCTAGTGGTCATTAGGATAGTTGGTGCAAAAAGGTCGATGCACTGGAACTCCATCTCCAACACTGGCAGCATCTCCAGGTAGGGCTGGGAAAGACTCCATCCTGCCCAAAACCTTGGAGAGCTGCTGCTAGTCAGTGTAGGCAGTACTGAGCTAGATGGGCCAATGGTCTGACTCAGTATAATGAGGCTTCCTATGTAGCAACCAAACGAAAGAAAGGGCAGTCTATATGCTGAGATAAATATGCTGAGATTAGAGGTGCTGCATCCCTGTTGACTTTTAGGAAACAACTGAAGACACATCTCTGTAGCCAAGCTTTTTAGTTAGTTGGTATTTTCATTAATATTTTAATCTGTTTTAATTGTTAAATTCTTGGTTTGTTTTGTTCTTGGTTTGCTTTATGCTGTAAATAATCTAGAGACTTTGGTAGTGGGCGGTATACAAATTCATTAAACACACACACACACGTTGAATAATCCCTTTCCCTGGATTTATTTTGGGTTGGAACAAGACTGATGACCTACCCTGCTCTGTTCTGCCTGTAAGGCACCACCCAGTTTTGTGAGAGCCATAGTTCTCAGGTTTGAGAGCAAGTAAAGATAACCCTTTATTTTTAACAAACCTTTATCTGCAATCTAATTAAGATAACTCCTTCTATGTTAGGACTGTAAAGATATGACAATAGTCCAAGAAATTTTATGCTTCATCACAGAATCATAGAATTTCAGAGTTCTAAAATCCAGAATATCTTCTACTTCAGAAAAGAGCAGCAGGCCTTAATTTTTCTTTTTCTTATCATCACTTTTTATCTTGAAAAGTATATCTTTATTTCAACTAAAACAGACAATGACAAAAATAGTAACCCACATGAATAAATACATAGTCAAATGAAAAATAAAAATAAAAAATACCCCAAACAGAAAAAGTAATGCTCATTTTAATCACTGAGAAACAATCTTCCAAGGCTATTCCTCTTTAAACCACAAACAGTTCATTAAAATTAGACCAGATTGCTAAAGGTTCTTCTTTGCCATTCTGTCAAAAGAAAACCAATTCAAATGCCAGCAGGGAAGGAATCACATATCAGTTTTCCAAAGTTGGAAGTCAGGAGTGGATCTGTCCTTTCAGTTGTATAATGATCCTTTTAGCAATTCATGCCTGAAGGATCCATAATTCCTTATGTAAGCATACCTGACAAAATGTCCCTGTTTCCCCATTACCTGAATGAGAAAATAGGGACATGTTGGCAGGTATGTGTAAGGATAAATTCCATATGCTAGGAATATACTCCCAAAGCATATGAATCTGAGATACAGCATCTCAAAGCATATGAGATGCAGCTTCAAGGCCTTCAGTACTATATGGGATAAATCTGACTCTGAGGGGCCATCTGCATAGGAATCTGTGTTACTTGCTACCCACATTCCTCCCTTAACTGTGGCATACTTTTCTGTAGTTGATCCCCTGACATCACTTGCCATTCAGCTGGGCTCTGATACTGGAAGTGAGCCCAAATGGAAGAAAAGCGCCTGGGGATGGGAGTAAACAGTGGGTAAGGAGAAGTGTTCAAGAGCCCAGCACCCAGTATCTAGCGATGTGCACGGAACCGCATTGGGATGGTTCGAAGGCAGCGGGGGTCTCCCTTTAAGAGCTGGGGGAGGGTGCACTTACCCCTCCTGGCACTTTCCCCCCACTGGTGTCAGGCTTTTTAACAGCCCATTGGGGCAGCAGCGTACCTCCCTGCTGCCCCGTTGTCCTCATCTTCCAGATATGACCGGATGTTGCTGACGTGCCTGCACATGCTGGCACGGGCACAGGCATGTCAAGCACACATGCAAGTGCATGCAGGCATGTCAGCAAATTCCAGTCATATCCAGAAGTAGGGATGTGCACAAAACAGGTTTGCCCAGTTCGGTTCGGATTCGAACTGGGTTCGAACCAGGAGAGGGTGGTTCGGTTTTGATTTTGTTCTAACCACCCCCTGGTTTGGTTCGGTTCGAATTTGAACCTGCAGCTGGAACCTGATGGCTGGTTTGGTTCGAACTCGAACCTCCGAACCACCCCGGTTCAGATTCGAACCGGTTCGCACATCCCTATCCAGAAGACAAGAGAGGTACGCTGCTGCCCCAATAGGCTGTTAAAAAAACTGATGCTGGCGGTGGGGGGAGCGGTGGGAGGGGTAAGTGCACCCTCCCCCACTCTTAAAAGGAGACCCCCACTGCCTGGAAGCCCATAAGGGCCTCCAAACCAGTTCTGTGCACATCCCTGCCAGTATATTTAGCTATACATGGGAGAGGGATGCTCACCCCTTTGGAGAAGCTCCGGGTTTAAACACACTGGTCAAATTTGGTCCTAAGTGCTACTGAGTTTAACGGGACCTGCTCTCAGGCATGTGCGCACAAGACTGCAGCCTTAGTCTCATTTCCTCATGCAGAATATCTGATCTCTGTCACACAGGTAGTCAGTACGCGCTTGCAGGATAAACAGCACCACAGAATAGCCAGTTGCATTGACTCGGCAGTTTCTTCAGCAGCAAAAAATGTACTTCCTCTGCAGTTTGCACACTCTGACAGCTGACCTATTACTGGCTTGCAGAGGAAGTGTTGGCAAGAACTTCATCTGCAAATGTAGAAGGGATGAGGTGGGGGTGGGGAAACCACACAAGAAGTATGCACGGGGGGGGGAGCAGCAGCAGTAACATTTGCTGCAGATGCAAAGTCCTGCTTAGTTTCAAAGAGAGTTATGAACATAAAAGTCTTCTAGAGATGAATATTCTTGGTTGTTAACCTAAGGCTGCTGTCTTATGCTCACTGTAGCCATGCTCTTACTTCTAAGAAAGCCTGCATAGGATCAGGCTCAAAATACTTTGTTAGCTTTGTAGCTGGGCTGGCATTCAGAATCAGAACAGGGTCACGGATCCAAACTCAAGCATCTCTCCAGACAATGCAATACTTTCTGAGCTCTCTCCTATTTTCTTGATCTGATCTGTTAAGAAAAGAGAGATAAATTTAAATGTCTGCCCTATTTTTCCATAGACACTTTTTTTGCAGGGAGCATTAAAAAAGTGTTAGGGTTTAAATACAAGTCTTGTAGCCCTAAATTTATTTCAAATAATATGCCATTGATTTCCTCATAAGTAATAGCCTGCAGAATATGCATCCATGGCATCTTTCTAAAACAAGGAACTTGTAACAAGAAACAATGGTAACTGAAAACAGATGATATGGCATGGCATGGAATTTATTAGGTGTGGGAAGAACATCTTTGGTGAACAGATGCGTCAATTCACTCCAGAAAGCATGGAACTTATTCAAAAGCACAATAATAGAAGCTCAGTTGGAATGCATACCAAGAAGGATGAAAGGTACACCAAGTTCAGGAGGATACCAGCATGGCTAACAAGTAGAGTCAGGGAAGCTATTAAAGTGAAGGCTTTCTTCAGAAAATGGAAGTCCTACCCAAATGGAAGTCCTACTCAAATGAAGAAACTCACCTTAAATGGCGCAGCAGAGAAATGCTAGACTAACAAGCAGAAGGTTGCTGGTTTGAATCCCCCTCTGATATGTTTCCCAGACTATGGGAAACACCTATATCAGGCAGCAGTGATATAGAAAGATGCTGAAAAAGGCATCATCTCAACATGTGCAAGAGCAGGCAGTGGTAAATCCCTCCTGTATTCTACCAAAAGAAAACCACAGGGTTCTGTGGGCACTAGAGTTGAAATTGACTTGACCGCACACTTTACCTTACCCAAATGAAGAGAACAGAAAGGAAAATAAACTCTGGCAAAAGAAATGCAAGGATACAATAAGGGATGCAAAAAGAGAGGAGCATATAGCTAGAGGTGTCAACGGGAATTTAAATATATCAGAAGCAGAAAACCTGCAAGTGAGGCGGTCGAACCCTTATTGATTGATTGATTGATTGATTGATTTGATTTTTATACCATCCTTCCAAAATGGCTCAGGGCAGTATTAATCAACCCTTAGATGATGAATGCATGAAAGGGATTATTAAGGAGGATAAGGAGATTGCAGAGTAGCTGAATGAGTTTTTTGCATCTCACCTCTTCACGGAAGAGGATACTGACCATATACTTGCTCAGGCTTGGAGGCTGAAGAATTGGGTCAATTTGCGATGATGAGAGAGGGTGTTCTAAACTGCCTTGAAAAACTAGAACTTAGCAAATCACCAGGGCCAGAAGGCATCCACCCAAGAGTTCTAAAGGAACTCAAATGTGAAATTACTGATCTCTTAGCAAAAATATGTAACTTGTCCATACAGTCAGGCTCTATACCAGAGGCTTGGAATGTAGCTAATATAACTCTGATTTTTCAAAAAGGGATCCAGAGGGGATCCAGGCAATTACAGACAGATTAGCTTAACTTCTGTGCTGGGTAAATTGATGGAAAGCATACTTAAGGACAAAATTGTTAGACATTGAGAATAGGTCTTGCTAAAGGAGATCCAGCATGGCTTCTGTGAGGGCAAGTCTTGCCTTACTAACCTTTTGGGGTTATCTGAGAGTGTCAACAGGTATGTGGATGAAGGTGATCTGGTTGACATAGAGGCTCTACATATGATCCATGTGTAGAGCTTGGGAGGGTTCTGTGGGGAAAGCGGGCTTAGCCCACTCTCCCCGCAGACGAGCAGCTGCTCATTACTGGGTGGCCGGATTGGAGACGGTAGGGGCTGCAGGGATCGGGGGCTGCCTGGTCCTCAGAAGTCCCAGGATGCCCTGTGCTACTGCGCGGGGCATCCTCTAGAGACCCCGACACCAGGAGGTTCATATAATGAGCCCCTGGTGGCGCAGTGGTAAAACTGCCGCCCTGTAACCAGAAGGTTACAAGTTTGATCCTGACCAGGGGCTCAAGGTTGACTCAGCCTTCCATCCTTCCGAGGTCGGTAAAATGAGTACCCAGAATGTTGGGGGCAATATGCTAAAAATCATTGTAAACCGCTTAGAGAGCTCCGGCTATAAAGCGGTATATAAATGTAAGTGCTATTGCTATTGTTAAGTGCTATTAGCCTCCCGGCAGGGATCTCCTCACAAGTCACCACTGTGGCGACTCGCAATCGGGAAAACATGGTTAGCGGAGCACTCGGTCCACTAATCCCATTTAAGAGGAGGGCTTCTTGTGAGCCTGGTGGTTCTCACAATGGGAGAAAATTGGTTTTCTCCCATTGTGAAAATAGCCTCTTATCCTGGGTTTCTCTCATTATGAGAATAGCCTCTTTGTATACTTGGACTTCCAAAAAGCTTTTCACAAAGTTCCCCACTAAAGGCTTTTGAGTAAACTTAGGAGTCAGGTTATAAGGGGACAGGTTCATGTGTGGATTGGCAACTGGTTGAAGGACAGGAAACTGAGGGTAGGAATAAATGCCACCTCTTTGCAACTCTGCCTTGCAAAAAATACTGCAGAACAGAAACACACACAGTCCCTCCCCAAACAGAACAGAATATCACATTTTGCCAAACACACAGTTCAAAAATGTCCAAGTCAACCCCTGCTAACTTGGCAAAGAGGCACCTTTTTAGTGGTGATTCTCTTTATTGAGCAGGGGGAGAGCAACTGGCCCAATCCATCACCAGCACTGCATCCCTCCAGTGACTGTTGCTGGTGTCTATCTTATTTTTCTTTTTAGATTGTGAGCCCTTTGGGGACAGAGACCCATTTTAGCCATTTTGTTTATTTATTTAACCTTATTTCTATGCAAACCGTTTTGGGAAACCTTTGTTGAAAAATGGTATATAAATATTTGTTGTATTGAATTGTAAATGGACAGTTTTCACAATGGAGGAAAGTATGAAGTGAGAGTCCCCCAAGGATCTGTACTGGGACCAGTGCTCTTTAACTTGTTCATAAATGATCTAGAAGTTGGGGTAAGCCAGGTGCAGCTCGTGAACTCTCCTCCGGGTGGGGGGTAGCTTCTTTAAGGTAAACGGAGCCGGTGCTCCATGCCGCCCAGCAGCCCCTGTGGCAGGGAATCGCCTCCACCACTCACCTGGCCGCTAGCGGAGGCTCGCCTCTGCGGGAGCCAGGTGAGTGGCGGAGGTGATTCTTTGCCACGGGGGCTGCTGGGCGGCATGGAGCACTGGCTCTGTTTACCTTAAAGAAGCTACCCCCCCTGCCCCCCGGAGATGCATTCACAAGCCGCGCCTGGGGTATGCAGGAGTGAAGTGGCCAAATTTGAAGATATCATTGAACTATTTAGGGTAGTGAAATCCAAAACAGATTGTGAGAAGCTCCAAAAGGATCTCTCCAAACTGGGTGAGTGGGCAGTGAAATGTCAAATGCAGTCCAATGTAAGCAAGTTTAGAGTGATGCATATTGGGGCAAAAACCCGCAACTTCACATATACACTGATGGGGCCTGAGTTGTCAGTGACTGACCAGGAGAGAGATCTTGGGGTCATGATGGACACCTCACTCAAAGTGTCATCTCAGTGCACAGCAAATGTGAAAAAGGCAAATTCAATGCTAGGGATCACTAGGAAGGGGACTGAAAATAAAAATGCTAATATTATAATGCCCTTGTACAAATCTATGGTGCAGCCACATTTGGAGTACTGCGTACCATTCTGGTCACCATATCTTAAGGAGGATATTGTAGAACTGGAAAAGGTGCAGAAGAGGGCAACCAAGATGATCAGGGGTCTGGAGCACCTTCCTTATGAGGCAAGGCTACAGCATCTTGGGCTTTTTAGTTTGGAAAAGAGGCGACTATGAGGAAACATGATAGAGGTGTATTAAATTATGCATGGAGTAGAGAGAATGGACAGAGATAATTTTTCTCCCTCTTTTACAACACTGGAATTCTCTGCTATGGGATGTGGTGATGGCCACTAGCTTTGATGACTTTAAAAGGGGCTCAGACAAATTCAAGGAGGACAGGTCTATCAATGGCTACTAGTCTGATGGCTATAGGCCACCTCCAGCCTCAGAGGCAAGATACCTCTTAGTACCAGTTGTAGGGGCCATGCCCTCAACTCTTGCCTGTGGACTTCTCAGGGGCATCATCTGGTGGGCCACTGTGTGAAACAAGATACTGGACTAGATAGGCCTTGGGCCTGATCCAGCAAGGCTGTTCTTATGTTCTTGTGTACTATATAAAGACTCCTCAAGATGAAAAATGCTTTTGGCATGAGCTCCAAACTAAGAAGCTGGCACAGGAGTCTCAGTAGAAAGAGCAAAAACAAAACCAAACCTGGAAGCAGCATCAAAGCTCAAGTGACATCTCGAATCAGAATGAGGAACTAATTCAAAGCACAGATAATATATGTATGTGGCCAGCTTCAGAGGTCTCCTGGATGGAAGTAAAAAGTGAGGAAAGGGGATGCAATAAAAATAGTACACCAAAACTATCAGTGTTGCTACCAGATGGGAATTGCTACCAGCTGAGAAAAGCCAACATCAATCATTATTAACAAACATTAAAGAAAGGACATCCTAATTCTTTTGGTAATGGAATGCTTTTGTGACTGACCTACATATTGATTCAGCATGCTAAATCAGGGGTTCTCAACCCTGGATCCCCAGATGATGCTGGACCACAACCATCATCATCCAAGAGGCCATTGTGGCTGGGGATGAGGGGAGCAACATCTGGGGCAGAGCACGTGCGATTTTGTCATAGCATTGTCTCAGTTCTTGTACTTGATATGCTTGCCTGTATATTTTGTCTCTGTGTACTGGCTTGGAGGTGAAGTCACAGTTTGTTTGCTTCTGACCTGCTGTCTTGGATTCAAACTGAGAGGTTCTCCCTCTCTCTGTATGAGACTGTTAGTCTATTCTTGTCCTAGCCTATGTTTCAGTTAGTATTAAATATCAAAATCTTATTTCTCAGCTAAAGTTGCTTCCTGTACAAATTACTTATAGAGGATTAGTAATTTATCTGCAACAGGCCAAAAGGTGGCAACCTCTGTGCTAGATTCTCACAAACCAGATTTAGTGATATAGGCTGCTATGCTGATCATAGCTCAAAACCTAGCATACTGTCCTATGAGGACCTCATGAGGTCCAGGGGTGTAACTATAATAGGGCAAGGGGAGACAGTTGTCTGGGGGCCCACTGCCTTGGGGGCCCCCAGAGGCAAATCACATGACTGATTCCCCCAGCCGCGCACCCGCCCAGGCTTCCTTCAGTTGTATTCATCTTCCGAAACTGATGTGAGTGTTAAGACCTGGAGCTACCAGAACAGCATGTCTTTCTCTAGTACCATTACATGACTTGCATCATCCACAGTTTACAAAACCTTTTTAAAAGATTTCTTTACTTCATGAGCTGAGCTTCAGTGGGGGGGGGGCATTTAAAAAATCTTGTCTCTGGGCCCACTTCAACCTTGCTACGCCCCTGATGAGGTCCTATGAGGCACCCTCTGCTTGAGTTCTAAGCTTAGCACTACTGTCACCAGGAAAGAAAATGTCTAGATGCAAACTAAAATGTGGCTACCTAAGGCCAGGAGAGAGGACAGTTTCTGTCATTGTCCCCCCAGAGTCTTCATAAGCCACCACTGCTATCAGGAAGAGTTAGAGGCTGCCCAGGTAAGAAGCCTTACCTACATGTGTCCAGATAATCTGGCGTTAACTGGCCCTAGAGACACACCGGTAGTGCACTTCTGGGTGGGAGCTACTTGTCCTTCTGCTTACCATAGAACCTCTTAAATTCATCATTGGAACACCTGGGACAACAGAAGCGAAATCTATAAATGTCACTCCTCCCCTGCCACACCCATGACTTCAGACAGCTTTTCTCCTTTGTTCGTGTTGTATAGCTGCTTCTCTCACAAACAAAAAGTAATCTTATATTGATTTAACTAAGAGTTTATTCAGAAACAACTCAGTTTTCTCCTTCTCCTCCCTTTCCCTTTCTTGCACACTCTTCCGGATCCTTACTGGGACCAACTTTTAAACAATACAACATAAAGGATGCTGGATAGAATACAAACAGTTGGCACTGTCCTTCCAGCACAGAGGTTGCATTGATCATGCATACTGCTGGTGCAATGGTGGTAGAATTCTGCCATACCTTCACTACACCACCAGTGTAGTTTCTAATTCTGGTAGTGTGACAGAAGTTGGCTGACCCTGCTGAGTGGGCATAATTTCAAGGCAGATTTGCAACTTTAAAACTTATATTGAACTTTATTATATGATCTTCTTCCTTCTCCTTCCTTTTCCTCCCAACGTGGCTGTCACTTTACACAGCACAGAACGGATATCTAAAGGCGTTCCTTTGCTAACATTTAATCTGTTACTTGACAGAAGAATTAGATTTTTTTTAAACACACAGATTATTGAACATGTTTTTAATCAGCTGATAGCTGAATAGATTGTGGGCGGGGGGGAGTTATCATTTCATCTACGATTCTATCTGTCTCGAGTTGGGGAGGGAGGAGAATTAAGACATGACCCCCAGCAAAAGCAGGGCAGCAGGGAAACCAGGAACCCTTCACTTCCTCCAAAGCGCATGCCCAGAAGTGGCGCGCACGCTCATAAAAGCAAAGCGCTCCGCTTTGCTTGTTCTTCTTGCCTGGCAGCAGCTCCCTGCTGGGCCCGATGCTGCTGCTTGGGGGAGGCGGAGCGCTCCGAGTGTGCCAGGATGGGCGGGGCGAAGGGAGCAGGGGGGAGGCGGGGCCTGTGCAGGGAGGAGGAGGAGGAGGGAGGGGGCCCTTTTCAGTCGGCGGCGGCAGCAGCAGCAGCAGCAGCGACGGCGGCCAGGCCAGGATGTGCTTGGCATCGTCCTGCGGCGGCAGCAGCTGCGGCACCAGCAGGACAGGCGGCAATCGCAGCAGCGCCAGGGACCAGCCCGCCTCCTCCTCCTCGCTCCTGCCGCAGCCGCGCTAGCGCCCGCCGCTCATCCCACCGCCGCGCTCCGTCTCGCCGCCTGCCTGGCTCTGCCGCCGGCCCCTCCTCTCTCGCCCGCAGAGGGTCCGGGCTGCTGCTGAGCCTCGCGGTTCCCTCCCTTCGGTCCTCGCTTCTTTCTCCTTCGCGGCGGCGGCGGCGGCGGCTCTTCCTCTTGGGCTTCCATGGCGGCCCCGGGCAACATCGTGTCCGTTATGGCGAGCAAGACCAAGACCAAGAAGAAGCATTTCGTGGCCCAGAAAGTCAAGCTCTTCCGGGCCAGTGACCCGCTCCTCAGCGTCCTCATGTGGGGGGTGAACCACTCGGTAAGAGCCGCAGCCTCCAGCTTCCTCGGTGGGGAGGGGAGGGTTGCCGGGTTGGCCCTCCAGAGGCTGCTGCCTCCTCCCCGGGCACGACTACCTTGTTCTGCCGCGCAGGACCCCCCCCTGTCAATGCGGGGGCTCTTTTTTGCAGCCCCCACCTCCTCCTGCTTGCTCCGAAGTAGCTCTTTCTGGATCTTGGCTCTGCCCTTCCAGCCCTGAAAGGGAGCCTTGGCATTCCCAACTGGTGTGTCTTTTTCTCTCTTCCCACCCCCCACAATCTTTTTTTCATGTTGAGGTCCAGCCTTGCAGTGGGAAGCTTGGACTTGACACAACCCTGGTAAGGAAGGTTACTGGCCAGTGTAGGTGAAGAGAGGGTGACCTATTCTTACCTGAAAGGCAGAGGGGTGGGCCTCTCCATGGCCACCTATGTGCCCTTGGACAGATGAGTTCAGAGGCATATTGCCCTTGGGTGGCAGAAGCAGTGGGCATGCAGCGTTCTGCCTGTGGAATTGTGCATGCATTGCACTCAAGTTGTGTGTGCAAGTGGACACGGGCTTGCACTGTGCCCATACGGTTAGGAACACCCCAGTGCCTGGTAACTGATGAGCCATGGCTATTGGCCATGGTGGCTAAATTCAACCTCCATGGGCAGAGGTGGTATATCTTGGGCTCCTAGATGCTGGACACTTAACAGAGGGTGGCTCTCTTCTTTATATCTTGGAGGCCTCCGACTGCTGCTGTTGGAAACACAATGCTGGGCTAGTAGGATTGTGATCAGATACAGCAAGACAGTCTTTAACTTCATGCGATGGGTGATTCTTCTCCCCTGCAGAGTGGCGAGGAACTGTAACAAATATGCCTTGGGCATGGCTGGTGGTGGAGCGGCACTAGGTTGATGGTGGGTGCTGTGTGTGTCTGGCCACTGGGCTAAAAGCTTTGCTGCTGTCCAGGATGGGTGCATTTTGCTGAGCAGTGGCAAAATGTCAGGCTTCAGAGGAGCTGGGATATTCTCTGCACATCCACACCATGCACACCTCCCACTCGGCCCCCAAAGCATAATGTGCACCGTGTAACTGAAAGGTAGAGTGAATGTCTGAATTAAAATACTGCTAGACTAGCAAACCAGAATAATCCCCGCTGGTATGTTTCCCAGACTATGGGAAACACCTATATCGGGCAGCAGCGATATAGGAAGATGCTGAAAGGCATCATCTCATACTGCGCGGGAGATGGCAATGGTAGATTCCTCCAAAGACAACCACAGGGCTCTGTGGTCACCAGGAGTCGACACCGACTCCACGGCGCACTTTACCTTGACTGAGGCTGGAGGCATGCTGCTGCTGCTGCTTCTGTGCAATGCTGCAGTGTCCTGCCTGCAAATGGGCACTAGCGGTTCACTGAACTGTGTGGTGTTGATCTGATTGGTCCAGGGAGAAAGGAACTGTGAAGCTTGGCTACTACTGACCATGGTCGGACCTGAAGTCTTTAGCCAAATGGGGTGTATGAGTATTGTCACCCCTACCTGTCTTCTGACATGGTGCACATCATATCAGTTTCCTTGTCGGTGATTATGTTGTGCAGTAATGTGTTTGAGATGCTAGTGTTTGGGATTGGGTTGTCTGACTTGGACCCTTCAAAGGGGATGGGGAGGGGTGGTATTTGTAAAGGGGGGAAATGCATAATATATTAGTTGCATTCACCTGATTGCAGAATTGATATGCTATGTATGTGAGAATGGGGCCTGGCCAGACTGTGTGGGGTGCTGTTCAAAACTGCATGAGGTGGGGCACCGTGGGTTCCACATTCTGTGAACTTCTGGTGTTTGCACTCTGCTTCCTGCCTCTTGCACAGAAGCTTCTACCTTGTTACGGAGCAATTGTATGCTGTTGTACAATTGGCTTGGGTGGAAACCTTGTGTTGCTTTCTTTCCTTCCTTTTTTGCAAGGTTTTAACAGTGGGCTTGCACTGCTGTTGCTCTTGTGGCTCGTGTGCTAACTTTGGGCAGAAGCTCCATTTGGCTATTTTATCAACTTTAAACCTCGCTGTGTCCCAATCTTCCCTTGGCAAATTGTCAAATGCATTGTATGTGTAGTTGTGCAAATTTGGCATTAAGGGTGTATAAATGGGGGCATATCTCATGGCCCATGAGAGCCAGCGTGGTGTAGTGGTTAGAGTGCTGGACTAGGACTGGGGAGACCCGAGTTCAAATCCCCGTTCAGCCATGAAACTAGCTGAGTGACTCTGGGTCAGTCACTTCTCTCTCAGCCTAGCCTACTTCACAGGGTTGTTGTGAAAGAGAACCTCAAGTATGTAGTACACCACTCTGGGCTCCTTGGAGGAAGAGCGGGATATAAATGTAAAAATAATAATAGTAAAATAATATCAATCTCTATTCAGGCAGTAGTTTTTACACATATACACACACACTGATTTGAATACATACTTAATATGTAGTCATTTGAACATCGGTGTGAAAGCTTCAGCATTGTAACTCTCACAGTTGCTCCTATCACTCCAGAAGATCTAGACTAGGTTGATGCTATATTGTATCTGTGATGGGTTTGGCTAACTTTTCTCTTCACTTAGTAGCAGCACAATGTTTCGGGATGATTTTATTTTTTTAAATTTCTTTTAAGGGAAAACTCTTCAGTAACCCAGTCATTGTTTTTAGCTTAAGGTTACTTGTCTGGACTTCTCAAAAGGATTGTTCTTAGAATCTAGATATATTGGATGTTATGTTAAAAGCATAAGATAAGGACTTGTGTATTAACAATCACTACTATGTAAAGTGCCACTTTAAGTGGCGTAGTGGGGAAATGCTTGACTAACAAGCAGAAGGTTGCCGGTTCGAATCCCCACTGGTACTGTATTAGGCAGCAGTGATATAGGAAGGTGCTGAAAGGCATCATCCCAAACTGCACGGGAGGTGGCAATGGTAAAATCCCTCCTGTATTCTACCAAAAGAAAACCACAGGGCTCTGTGGGCGCCAGGGGTTGAAATCGACTCGATGTTACACTTTACCTTTACTGTAAAGCAGAGCCCTCAATTTTTGTACTTGCTCAAATGTCATGTCAGTGTGTCTCTGCTTCTGAAATGCTACCCAAGCTTTAAAATGCAGTTTTGCTGGAAGAAAAGGATTCCATGTGAAATCTGGCTTCCTTTCAAGTCTGAAATCTGAGCACAGTGTCTGAAAGGGTGTTGCATATGGGTTTGCTTACCAAAAAGTGGCTATCGCAGGTCACTGGCCTAGGGTTTTTATCCTAAGGCTCTTTTCTACACAAATAACTGGAATTTCAAACTTTTGAGCCCTGCACCTATATTGGTCAACTAGATTCATTCTTTTCTGTGGAACGGTGGATGCTGTACATGGGATGCAACTGCCTGCCTTATGGAAAATGAGTTGTTGACTCATTCAGTTCACTTTATCCTCTGATTTGTTTACATTGGCAAGAGATGGAGAGTTCCAAGGTTATCTTGGGGGCAATTATCATGTAAGCAGACTTGATTGCAGTAGGAAATGTCTTGAGTTACTAATTATCTCTTTATTAACATTGGTGTCAAAATCATTCACTTCTAACATGACAGCCTTTGTCTTGCAGACTGGAAGTTCTTATGGTACAGGTTTCATGGACTGCCACTTTATTAAGGGTGTTCTATCAAGTTTCTTATATTCAGGCCTTGTAGTGAAATAACAATCCACCCCCACTCCCACCCCCACTGTAAAGTCCTTTGAGTTGAAAAGGAGAACCTGTTAACCAGAACAGTGTCAACACAAATTGCATGCTCAGAAAAGAATTAGAGCTTGAATGCATTAGATTATTCTTGCTAAGCTTTTAACAAAGTGTCCAGGAGGGTAGATGCCTAAAGATAGTCTAAAGCTGCAGTCCTCTGCATGCTTACTTGGGAGCAAGCCCAGTTGAACTAACTGGACTTTGTTTCTGAAGGGAAATGCATAGGATTGCACTGTAAGTATGTGGGGTGGGGGAAAGAGAAATTGAATGGCTTGCTTTAAACTAAAGACTGTATATAATGGCATTAAAACCTTTCTCTTAACCTCACCTATACTATCTCATAAAAGCTGCCTATGTAAAGCCTTTTTAAAAAAAATTTTAAGCTGAAAACAGTAAAACCAAAAAAGTGTAAAATTCAAGAAATTGCAAACTCATGCTGTACAAATAAATAAATGGAGTAAAAATATTGTTTGCTGTATTTTGTACATCTCTGTCCTGTATTTGAATGTTATCCAAATCTAACATATATGGTAGAGGAACATTTCTGTTAACCAGAAAAGTTATAGGCTGGACAAATATTTCAAATTCCTAAGAACCAGCCTTGGACAAAGCTGATTTATTGTCCCTGAACTTTCTATGTAGTAGTAGTATCTGGATGGCTAGATAGGTGGCACTTTTTTCCATCTCTAGGCCGCGAGTAAACTGAAGTAGAGGTCAGCAGACATGCTCCTTGAAGCCTTGAAGTTAGGAGATCTGGGCTGAGCGTGGACTGCTGTTTCCATTCTTCTATCAGATATCTGTACAGTCCTACAACTGGGTTTTGTGCACAGAGCATTATTGAAACCTCTAGGGTAAAGACTAGAGAAGAAGTGCTTTTGCCTATCCTGTTACCCTGAGGGTAACAGAATCATCCAGGACACTACTTTTTAGCTGATATTGTATACTAGCCAAAAATGTATTTAAAATGAGTATTTGGTTGTGTATTGCCTCCCCTCACTTACATTAGTGTCCTTTCTACCTCTTCCTTCCTGCCTAAAGAAATTATCTCCTCCTCATTCATCTTCCCTTTCTTCAGATTATCTCCCTGCTGCTCCCTTCTTTCTCTCCAGCCCTTCTGCTTCCCTCTCCTCCTTCTCACCAGCCCCTTTTACCTTACAATTCTGCATTCTACTCTTTCTTTTCATTCTTTTTCACCCACTTCCATGCTCAGCACTTCTTTTCTGGATTCCCTTTGTCTCATTCTCCATCCCAGTGCTCCACTCTTCCATCTCCCTTCCTCTTTCCCCGTATTGCTGCTTAGCCCTCATCGCTTCCTTTCTGCAGGTGCTTTCCCTCCTGTTCAAAGAGGGGACACTTACCATGTGAACCTTCTGAGAGCTTATGTTCTTATTAACTTCGTGGAGGAGAGGTCTGTCAACAGCTACTTATCCGAGGGCTATAGGCCACCTCCAGCCTCCAAGGCAGGATGCCTCTGGGTACCAGTTGCAGGGGAGTAACAGCAGGAGAAGGACATGCCCTCAACTCCTGCCTGTGGCTTCCAGTGGCATCTGGTGGGCCACTGTGTGAAACAGGATGCTGGACTGGATGGGCCTTGGGCCCAATCCAGCAGGGCTGTTCTTTTTTTCTTAGCTGTTGCCCCATTAGAAACTGTGGCTTACATGCTGCAGAGTGCCCTGCTGATCCAAGAGCAGGGTATGCCTGCTGGTTCTGTCCTTCAAAGCCTGTCCACACAGCTACTGAATGCAAAGGGACTCTGATGCCTAAGGACTGTGTCCCTTATAGTTGCAGTGCAGATGCATCCTCTAGGCACCACAGAGCCCTCCTGTGTTTGCTGGACAGATTTAGAGAAGGATGGAACTGCTGTAGCTGTCTGGCTCTTGGCTTGGCAGAGCACTGCACAGTATAGAAGCCAATGGCCCTTTTAAAGGGTCATCTAATTGCTGGTTTTCTGTTTGAATGGACATCAGCTCTGAATTTCCTAAACTCTTCAGTGTCCTGGAAGTTGAAAGGAAGTACGAGCTTTGGAGCATGAATGAATCCAGATATATTAGGTGCTTGCAGGCAAGAGAACTTCTACTATAAGGCCATCTTAAAAAACAAAAACTTTCGATAGAATACTACCAGAAATACTGAAAATATTTAAATAGTTGAATCCTCATTTTTAGACACCCCCTTTTGCACTTGTAGAATTATATCCAAATTCAGCCCAGTGCATGGTCTTGGGTAGGTGACTATTTTTCTATAAACTACACAGTGTACAAAGCTTTGCACTCTGCCTTTCTTTAGATTAAACTAAAATATTCAGAGAAACTAAGAGGTAATGGAATTGCCTTGTGCAATAACAGAATCTTATTGTAATGTTGCTTTGCCCTCAGGCTAAAGTCATTAATGGAAAGAAAAATGGGAAAGGTCCTGAAGTGTATAATCTACTTTTTAACATTAATGCTGAGATATTACATTTTAGAAAATTGGTGTGTGCCAGTGCAATTGATGTATATTATATGATGGGGTGCTGAAAAATGGTCTCTTTCTGAAACCAGTAATGGGATCCGGAGATTTCTGAACCACTTCCTGTCCTTCCACTCAGCACTGATCTTCTACAAGTGGGAAAGGAAATAGTATTCATCTTGTGTTGTACATCTGAAGAAAATAAATTTGCATATCTGGCTTGGACATGGAAAGAACTTGAGTAATGTCAAACTACTTAGCCAGTTGCTGGTCTTCCTGCCAAGATATTGCAGTGGGCTGGTTCAGACATCACACAGAACCAAGGTTAAATCTCAGTTCTGTGTGACATCCCCAAATCTCAAGAACACATGTTCTCCTCACTCCCTCATCTGCATGAGCCTCTGATGTATCCTCCTTCAGTTTAAAAACTAAGATCGATTGTGACATCCAGGCTGACTGATCATGGTTTACCCTGACTAACTTCTCTAAAATAAACCTAGATCTGAATCCATGATTGGAGGTTTATTTTACAAATGTTGGCCAGAATAAACAAAGACCAGTCAGTTGGAATATCATAATGAATCTTTGTGTGTGCGTGTGTTTCCAGGTGGGTAAGGAGCTTGCCAGGGGCTGTGTGACAAGGTCCTGCTGGCAGCTCCCTTTACTGATTTCTGTATGTCCATTATCATGCACTTGCCAAAGCCACGCCCCCTGCATCCACATCAGACACAGGAGGCGTGGTCTGTGGCAGGATGGGGCTATTCAGCTCTGTTGCAAAGTTTCCCTTTCTCAGTCTGCAGTTCATTGAATTAACTGGGCTGTTCATTGAACTAACTGGGCTGTGGAAACTCAGCAATGGGTCTGAATGGCCCCATCCAGTCCCTGACCATGTCCCCTGCTTCCAGTGTGGATGCGTGGGGAGTGGCCACTAGGGATCCTTCCCAGCCAGTGTTTCATTGAAATGCTGGCTGGCTCACTTTTGCCATCTCTGCCTTGCTTTTGGGCGGGGGTAGCCCCAAGCCAGCATTTGAATGAAATGCTGGCTGTGAAGGAGAGGAGTGTGCCTTGCTCTCCCAGCCGCCAAATTTGCTGGGCATGGGAGCAGTGGGGTTCAGTGACTTGGCACCAGTGGTCCCTCTAACTTTTTTTCATCTCTGTGCAGAATGAGTTTGGTTCTGGGGGGCAATATCAAGGCACTGTGTGCGCACATGCATTCAATGTGGGGCCTTCCTAATTCAACCTGAGCGGGAACTAAAATGAATTGAGTGGACATCAGAAAACTTGTGAGTGTGCGCATGTGTGCACACCTTAGAGGGAAGAGTGCTTGGCACCTCCCCTGACCCGGGCAACCAAGTAGGGATGTGCACGGAATCACGGAGGCGTGGTCCGGCACTGGGGGGAGTGTGGCTTTAAGGGCGGGTGGGTAGTACTTACCCCTCCCACCGCTCTTCCCCCTCCGGCGCTTGACTTTGCTGCAAAGTTTTTGGGGCGGCAGAGTTCCTCCCTGCCGCCCCTGCCCCCATCGTTGTCTGCATCCTTGGTAACAAGTAGAAGTTGGCACTACGCATGCGTCCATCGCATGCGTCCGTTTACCCAAAGGGACCATATAACACTAGTTTTGAAAGAACAGCATTGGCTGCCTATATGTTTTTTCCGAATGAAATATAAAGTGCTGGTTATTACCTATAAAACCCTCAATGGCTTGGGTCCAGGGTACTTAAGAGATCACCTTCTCTTAAGACAGTGAACCTTGTCTATTAAGATCATCTGGAGCGGTCTGGTTATGACTGATGCCGACTCACTTGGTGATGACTAAGGACTGGGCCTTCTCTGTGGCTGCCCCGGGCTTTGGAATGCTCTCCCTGCTGAAATAAGAGCAGCTTCTTCTCTGTTTCCTTAAGGAGGACTCTGAAGGCATACCTGTTCTCCCAGGCTTTTAATTGATATTTTAATGTTTTTATTAATTGATATTTTAATCTGTTTTATAACATAAGAACAGCCCTGCTGGATAAGGCCCATCTAGTCCAGCATCCTATTTGCCACTGGAAGCCTACAGGCAGGAGTTGAGGGCATGCCCTCTCTCCTGCTGTTACTTCCCTGCAACTGGTACTCAGAGGCATCCTGCCTTGGAGGCTGCAGGTGGCCTATAGCCCTCAGACTAGTAGCCAATGATAGACCTCTCCTCCATGAAGTTATCCAAACCCCTCTTAAAGCCATCCAGGTTGTTAGCTGTCACCACATCTCATGGCAGAGAATTCCACAAGTTGATTATGCATTGTGTGAAAAAGTACCTCCGTTTGTTGGTCCTAGATTTCCTGGCAATCAATTTCATGGGATGACCCCTGGTTCTAGTGTTATGTGAGAGGGAGAATAATTTCTTTCTATCCACTTTCTCCACACCATGCATGATTTTATAGACCTCTATCATGTCTCCCTGCAGTCTCTTTTTTTCTAAACTAAAAAGCCCCAGGTGTTGTAGTCTTGCCTCATAAGGAAGGTGCTCTAGGCCCATGATCATCTTGGTTGCCTTCTTCTGTATCTTTTCCAGTTCTACAAAGTCCTTTTTTAGATGTGGTGACCAGAACTGTAACAGTGCTCTATATATGGCCATGCTGTAGATTTTTATAAAGGCATTATAATATTAGCAGATTCGTTTTCAATACCCATCCTAATGATCCCTAACATGGAATTGGCCTTTTTCACAGCTGCCGCACATTGAGTCGACACTTTCAATGAGCTGTCCACCATGACCCCAAGATCCCTCTCCTGGTCAGTCACTGTCAGATCAGATCCCATCAGCATATATTTGAAGTTGGGGTATTTCATCCCAATGTGCATCACTTTACACTTGCCAACATTGAATCGCATTTGCCATTTTGTCGCCCACTCACCCAGTTGGGAGAGATACTTTTGGGGTTCCTCACAATCTGTTTTGGATTTCATGACCCTAAATAGTTTGGTGTCATCTGCAAATTTGGCCACCTTGCTGCTTACCACAACTTCTAGATCATTTATGAATAAATTAAAAAGCACTGATCCCCGTACAGATCCCTGGGGAGTACACATCCCTCTCATAAGCTTACTTTCCTTAAGGAAAGTAGGCTAAAAACCTTTAGGTACTTACCATATAAAGTTTAGCAGAATCACCATTAATCATTTATGATATAGTGTACATAGCACTTGCCTCTCTTTATTCATATTTTAAAAACTTGCTATCTTCCTGAAAATAAAGCCTTCAGTTACAATAAAGTGACTAAATGTGTGTGATGTAGTTTTTATTTCTCTTTACTATCCATATTTTGACAAGTTGATACTTTAAAAAATCCTGCATTTTTGTTAAACCTTTCAGATTTGGTGGTAAAAACTACTACATGCTACTTCTGGTTTAACTACATTTAGGAGGTCTCTGATTTACATCAGCATTGGCCCTAATGGACATATTTGTACTGCCTTGTGGGAAGTGTAGTACAAGGAAAGGTGACATGCTCATGAGACCATGATTTTGGATTATTATTATATTTTTACTACCACTTGTACCTGTGTTAAAGAACACATCTGCATCCCCTTGAGGCTTGCCTGGCTCTATTGAACTTGAAAATGCCAGGCCAAATGGATTGCTTGGTGCAAAAATATTCTGCAGTTACTACAGTTTAACATAGGGGAGGGGGTGTCCCTGGGCTTTGCTGGCTGAGTGACATTTTGTATTCTGCTCTCCCCCAGCATCCCTCTGAAGGAGGTGAGGGTGCAGTGACCTATCCTCACCTTTTGTCCCAGCGCCCGCTGTAACCTTGCTACTCTTCTGAGTCTGCTTGTAGCGTTGCAGAGAGACACCTATGTCTTGGCTTTCTCCTCTTTTGCTTTGGTATGATGGTGGTATGCCTCCAGGTTAGCAGCATTGTAGAAATGTTGGGCCAGGTCCTCCTTCCACTTCTAGTGACTGCTACATTTTAAGTGTTTAATAAATTATGTTTCCAAATGGTCTTCTACCGTACAACATCTAGTATGGCCTGCCACAGTGCCATCATATCCTTGGGCAACCTAGTTGACTTAATTTTTGTTATGCTCCTTTCAAATATTTGTATGCATTTCAAAAACTCTGACTTAATTGAATGAGAGTAAATTGGCAAGAATATCTTCATTTGGGCCAAACTGTAGGAAGATCAACTCATCTCTCATTCTGCACTGTTAGTTAGATTTGAGGAGTCTGGATCAGGCCTGTTTCCTGCAGTGGCTCACCAGATGCCTTTGGGATCTGGCAAGAGATGAAGGCGTGTCCCCTTTCCTTGATTTCCCACTGCAACTGGTATTCAGAGTTATTCTGCCTCTGAGCCTACAAGCAGCCTATAGCCATCAAGACTAGTAGCCATTGATATGGTTGTCCTCCATGAATTTGTCTAAGCCTCTTTTTTTAAAGGCCACCCAAGCTGGTGGCCATCACCACATCCTGTGGCAGAGAATACCAATAGATTGATTATGTGTAGTATGAGAGCATACTTCCTTCTGTATCCTGGAAATCTGTTTTGTGGGATGAACCCTGGTTCTAGTGTTGTGAGAGAGGGAGAAATTTCCCTCTATCATCTCTCCACACCATGCATAATTTTATAGACCTCTGTCATGTCTCCCCGCAGTCATCTTTTTTCCTAACATAAAAAGTCCCAGGTGCTGTAGCCTTGCCTCAGAAGGAAGGTGTTCTAGGTCCCTGATCATCCTGGTTGCTATCTTTTCCAGTTCTACAATGTTTCTCTTGAGATACAGTGACCAGAACTGTACATAGCACTCTATATATGGCCATGCTGTAGATGTGTATAAAGGCATTAAAATATTAGCATTTTTATTTTCAATCCCCTTCCTAATGATCCCTAACATGGAATTTGCCTTTCCCCCCCCCCCCACTTCTTCTTACAGTGGACACACACTGACTTGACACTTTCAGTTAGCTGCCTACCTCAGCCCTAAGATCTCTCTTCTGGCCTGTCACTGAGAGCTCAAAACCCATCAGTGTATATGTGAAGTTGGGATGTTTTCCCCTACGGTGCATTGCCTTAACATTTACTGACATTAAACTGCATTTGCCATTTTGATACCCACTCACCCAGTTTGGAGAGACACTCTTGTACCTCTTCAATCTGTTTTGGATTTCACTACCCTAAATAATTTAGTGTCATCTGCAGATTTGGCCATCTTGCTGTTTGCTTCAGCTTCTATATCATTTGTGAGTTTAAAAAGGACTGGTCCACGAACAGATTCCTCTGGGACTTTATTTCTAACTTCCCTCCATTGTGAAAACTGTCCATTTATTCCTACCCAGTTTCCTGTCCTTCAACCAGTTACCAATAAGAATCTGATTTGTAAAACTCCAGGATTTGATTGTCTGAATTTTTTAAAAATATTGCAAATGCAAACATCACGTAAGTCTGGCTGTCCAAATGAGAGTTGAAATTTGTTGGCAATATATAACTCAATTAGCAGTATGATGCTTAAGTAGAAATTGAACACAACACAGTGGACACAGATGTCAAGCATGCAGAGGTTAAGTCCTAAAAGCGTGTTTAGCTAGTGCATACGCATGCACTAAATATACCACTTCTTCCCTGAAGGCTGCATGGCCCTCAGGGATGTATTTCTCGAAGCAAAAAGGGCTTTTGGAGGGAGGGGAAAGAACTGAAAGTCAGTTCCTCATTTCTGCACACTCAGCAGCAGAAGATGCCTTTCCCACAGCTACACTTCAACTTCTCTACTAGAGTGCAGACCAGTGTTCCCTGTAATGGATTCCCAGAAGTCGTTGTCTTCAGCTCCCAGCATTCCCAGCTGCAATGGCCTTTTTGTGAGGATTGTGGGAGTTGTAGTCAACCACATCTGGGAATCCGTGTTCCAGGGAACAAACCTCCTTCCACACTCATATTGCTGTGGAACATGTGATCCAGTATGTTTATGTTTAATGCATATGCGGGCATTCGATGAACAAGCAAGTTGCTGTTGTTCCCTATTTGATTAGTTCCCAACTTTTTATCGTATGTTATATAGGTCCTGCTTCAAATGATGTGAATTTTTATGTGGAGAGCATCTTCTATGTAGGGCAATTGTGGGGTGGGAAAAAGTATAAGCACTTATCACATTCTGACAGTCTGTAAGAGATATCCCACTCATTCCTACATGGAAGTGCTTTTTGTATAGAAAATGCATAACATTTGAATGAATCTGATTAGGGACAGTCTTAAGGCAAAGAAAACTCAATGGAAATATTAGTAAATTTGTATCATAGGCAATTCTTTCTGCCACAGTATAAAACAACAAGTTAAATTTGATACCTAATACACTTTTGAGTATCTAAATTTAGAGGAGAGACACAGAAATGAAAGCACAGATGGTATTGTGCTTTCTTCTGTATTTTTATGGGGGGGGGAGGATGGCTCCTGTTTTATTGATCAGAGTCTTATGCAGCATCGTGGCATGTGTGTCTTGGTGTGTCTTCCCTTCTGCCTATATATCTTGTAAAACACCTATTTGTCATAATTATCTACTTGCCACAAATACATGAGATATAAGCATATGCAAAACTTCTGTTTCTCCGAATTCCAGTGCTAGTGACTGTTCTGTTTTTGGTATTCTGCAGAGTCTCTCTAGACAATGGAACGGCTGGCAAAACTACTTGTGCTTAATTCATATCTGTCTGATAACCCTATTCTGTCACTTGGATCTGTCTTTTTTTCTGAGGGGTAGATTCTTAGAGGTTTGTGCTTTACTCACTAATTAGTTCACAGCTTGCCAGCATTTGCTGAAACTAACTTCTTAATTTCAAGAACCATGTATAGTGGCCACTACATAGTGCTAAAAAGTGTCCTGTGCTCGAAAATTTAGCGGTGCATAGTGCTAAAATGTGTCCTGTGCTAGAAAAAATGACAGGAACAATAATCTGTAATAAACCTAGGCAAGAATGTTGCATCAACTGAGACTGAATAGTATCACCAGCTTGCCAAGGATAAAATCATGCATGGTGATTAATGCTTTCATTTTAGCAAGGTCCAAATGGTTGATGAATCTGGATGTGCCATGAGTTTATAGAACTGCTAATGAAGCATATCATCCCCCTGTCTTCCTTTTCCCATTTGTACAAGAATTCTTGTTATGACCAGAGAACTTGATTACTTCAAGTCAAAAACTGCAGTTCTAACCACAAACCAAATCTTCTATGTGTATTATGAAGAGAGTCCAAGTCTTAAACAAAAGAGCAATTGATGCAGACTACTAATAAAAGACAAAATCGTTAGAACTGTCTGTAGGGGGTTGGGACCCAAGAGATGGTTTAGATCTGCCTGTTCTGGATGAGGGTTTCACTCCCCCTGAAAGATCAGGTATGTAGTCTGGGAGTGTTCCTGGATCCCAAACTCTGCCTGGTTTCTCAGGTTGGGGCAGTGACCAGGAGTGCTTTCTCCCTCGAAATAGGAGGTCACGGCTCACAATGGGGTAAACTTCCGCTCCTTGCTCCAGATAGACAGGAAGTCTCAGGTGATTAGATAGGTGATGATCCGTCCCCTTCTCCCAGCATGCCCAGGTGCACTTCCCTGTTCCTTCCTGTCTTAGCTCCTGAATAGACACACCTGGGCAGGCTTCGGCTGTTATGCCAGATACATCAATTTCTGGAGACAAATGACCTTAAAACAGTGGTACATATGCTGGTAACCTCTAGGCTTGACTACTGTAATGCACTCTACGTGGGGCTGCCTTTGTATGTAGTCCAGAGTTTACAGTTGGGACAGAATGCTGGGTTTACCCAAAGGGACCATATAACACTAGTTTTGAAAGAACAGCATTGGCTGCCTATATGTTTTTTCCGAATGAAATATAAAGTGCTGGTTATTACCTATAAAACCCTCAATGGCTTGGGTCCAGGGTACTTAAGAGATCACCTTCTCTTAAGACAGTGAACCTTGTCTATTAAGATCATCTGGAGCGGTCTGGTTATGACTGATGCCGACTCACTTGGTGATGACTAAGGACTGGGCCTTCTCTGTGGCTGCCCCGGGCTTTGGAATGCTCTCCCTGCTGAAATAAGAGCAGCTTCTTCTCTGTTTCCTTTTAGGAGGACTCTGAAGGCATACCTGTTCTCCCAGGCTTTTAATTGATATTTTAATGTTTTTATTAATTGATATTTTAATTTGTTTTATAACATAAGAACAGCCCTGCTGGATAAGGCCCATCTAGTCCAGCATCCTATTTGCCACTGGAAGCCTACAGGCAGGAGTTGAGGGCATGCCCTCTCTCCTGCCGTTACTCCCCTGCAACTGGTACTCAGAGGCATCCTGCCTTGGAGGCTGCAGGTGACCTATAGCCCTCAGACTAGTAGCCAATGATAGACCTCTCCTCCATGAAGTTATCCAAACCCCTCTTAAAGCCATCCAGGTTGTTGGCTGTCACCACATCTTGTGGCAGAGAATTCCACAAGTGGATTCTGCATTGTGTGAAAAAGTAGTTCAGTTTGTTGGTCCTAGATTTCCTGGCAATCAATTTCATGGGATGACCCCTGGTTCTAGTGTTATGTGAGAGGGAGAATAATTTCTCTCTATTCACTTTCTCCACATAATTTTATAGACCTCTATCATGACTCCCTGCAGTCATCTTTTTTCTAAACTAAAAAGCCCCAGGTGTTGTAGCCTTGCCTCATAAGAAACGGATGCTCTAGGTCCCTGCACATCCTGGTTGCCCTCTTCTGCACCTTTTCCAGTTCTACAATGTCCTTTTTTAGATGTGGTGACCAGAATTGTACGCAGTACTTCAGGTGTGGCCGCACCATGGTTTTGTATAAGGGCATTATAATATTAGCAGTTTTGTTTTCAATCCCCATCCTAATGATTCCTAACATGGAATTGGCCTTTATCACAGCTGCCACATGTTGAGTTGATACTTTCAAGGAGCTGTCCACCGCGACCCCAAGATCCCTCTCCTGGTAAGTCACCAACGACTCAGATCCCATCAGCGTATACTTGAAGTTGGGGCTTTTCGTCGCAATTTGCATCACTTACACTTGCCAACATTTAACTGCATTTGCCATTTTGTCGCCCACTCACTCAGTTGAGAGAGATCCTTTTGGAGCTCCTCACAATCCATTTTGGATTTCAATACCCAAAAGAGTTTGGTATCAGCTGCAAATTTGGCAACCTTGCTGCTTACCCCTGCTTCTAGATCATTTATGAATACATTAAAAAGCACCGGTCCCTGGGGGACCCCACTTCTTACTTCCCTCCATTGTGAAAACTCTCCATTTATCCCCACCCTCTGTTTCCTATCTTTAAACCAGTTAGCAATCCACACATGTACTTGTCCATGTACCAAATGCTGGGGACAAATGTCAGAGAAAGGAGTCTTTCATGAAGAACTTTGTCAAAAACTTTTTGGAAGTCCAGGTATACTATGTCAACTGGATCACCTTGATCCACACACTTGTTGACATTCTCAAAGAACTCCAAAAGGTTTGTGAGGCAAGATTTCCCTTTGTAGAAGCCATTCTGGTTCTCTCCCAGCAGGGCCTGTTCTTCTATGTGCTTTACAATTTTACCCTTGAGGATGTTTTCCATCAATTTTTCTGGAACGGATGTTAAGCTAACCGGCCTGTAATTTCCCAGATCACCCTTGGATCCCTTTTTGAAAATTGGTGTTACATTTGCTACTTTCCAGTCCTCCGGTACAGAGCCTGATTGCAGGGATAAACTATATATTTTAGCAAGGAGGTCGGCAATTACACATTTATGAATTTTAATTGTATTTATATTATAACTGTACACCACCTGGAGAGTTCTATATAGGGCAGTATAGAAATATGATAAATAGACAAATTATTTGACCAATACCTTGAATGCTGGAATACTTTTTCTTCCCTAGAAGTTAGAAACATTTGTTTCTGTAATGAAAAGCCAAGATCCTCAAAATGCTGAATTTCAAGTTCAGCACTAAATTGTGTACTTGTGACATGCAGGGACACACGGAGCACTGGAACTTGCCTTTTCAAGCTGCCTCCTGCACACTTGAAGGCTAGAAACTTGTCTTGTTTCAAGTAGCAGCACCACTTTTTTACAACAGTGTGGTGAGGTCACTGTTCTTGGAGAAGTTTTAATGTGAAGAGCTGGCTCGCCATAGTTCCTTGTTGAATTAAGAGGTTGCTTTTCAATCCAGCCAGTTCTCTAGCCATTTCACCGCACTGAGTTTCTAAAACACTAGCCACCCCGCACAGAGTATCTGTGCACTCTTTGGGGCTGGCAATTACCTCTTCTTCCCCCCCCCCACCTTCTGCCCCAGTCTCCACTTCCTGACCATGTCTGGCCCATGCTGGGCCCAGCTGCCTCTCCTCGCCACCACCACTTCTGCCCCCCCCTTTCTTCCCCCCCTCCTGGACCTTGCCTCTGCGGCCAGCCGGGCCTGCCGTGGCGACCAGTCCTCCTGGGTGCACCTCAGCCAATCAGGCGCCTCTGCCGCCCAGCCAATCAGCTGGGCACTGGGACACACATTCCAAGGCACACCCAGGAGAATTAAATATATAGATGTTTTGTAAAGTAATGACCGTTCTTAATCTGGATACTGCCTTGGGAGATGCAAGTTCTCCCTTCTGTTTTAAGGGTCTGGATATGGGTAGGCTTTACACAGCTTATCTCAAGGAGGTAAACTTGGCAGTTGCCTTCATACACAACTGTACATTCTCATCACACAGTGGCCGGGCGGGGGGATACTTCCTTGAATCTTGTTCTCAGTGTTCTACATCCAAACTAATCGTTGTGAATGGGGAATACCTCTGTGCACCAGGAGAGGAGCAGTCTTTAGAGATTTCCCCCCTTTGCTCTGCTGCAAACCCTGTGGGTTGTAGGATCCTTGGGGCATCTTTCCAAAGATACCTTTAGGAAGCCCACAAGGAGGAGATAAAGGCATATCCCCTCTCCTAGATGCAAGGAAGCAACAGTAGTATTCAGAGGGATCCTGGAGGGAGGGAGTATGTAGCTACCGACACTAGTAGCCATTGATATGGTATATTTTTAAAGATACAGGTGACTGCAGAGGGAAGGGGATCACTAAAATTGCCCTTCCCCTCTATGTGCATGTGGAAGAATTCCTCATGCACAACTCGTTAGTTTGGATGCAAACCAATATCTTGTTCTTGTCATTGCATAATCTTAGTTTAGAAACTTTGGTTTTTGTATTCTTGTCAATTCACTTCTTGCTGAAAAGTACATTGATTCTGTCATTCTGTTTATATAACCTTGAGAACTATGAATTGTATATTCTGTTGATTGTGAGAACTTTTTCTTTTGTCATTACCCTAGACATGTTGAAGTCCACATGTTTACTCTGCCATCTTCCTCAGTAATGAGTTTTGCAGTGTTAAAACTACCCAGACATGGGCTGATTTCACACAACTGCAAACTTGTGTTTTCATCTACAGCAGAGGTCCTCTGGGTAGTTAAAACTACCCAGACATGGGCTGATTTCACACAACTGCAAACTTGTGTTTTCATCTACAGCAGAGGTCCTCAACTTTGGCCTGCTTGCAGATGTTGGCCTACAAGTCTCATAATCCCAGGCTATTTGCCGCTCTGGCTGGGCATTATGGAAGTTGTAGTTAAAAAACAGCTGGGGGGCCTAAGTTGAGCAGCCTGATCTACAGACTTTAGCAATAATAATAGGCAAGGCCTTCACTGCAAACACAAATTGCTGTGTGGATTTCCCCCCTCCCTCTCTGCTTCCTATCTTGAGGATCCCTTGAGTACTGACAGAAAAAGAAAAGGTCTTGTGTGTTCAATTATTTATTGGCACAAGCACTGTAGGCAAGTTCTAGCAATAGTGAGTACACTAGAAAGGAATAAGTATTGTTTAAGGCTAAACTTGTAGACACCTTTTTTGATGACTTTAGTGGGGATTTCCTGAATCTCTTGCTAAGAATAGCAACAGAGGTCTGCTGCCTTGAAAGTGGGAATTGAGTGTGTCACCACAGGAAAAGATGCTCAAAGCTCTTTACAGTACTGGTTCTTGTACAACATTGTGATTTATGGTAGGGGTGTGTCTGAACCGGTCTGGAGGCCATTCTAATGGCCTCCGAACTGCCGGACCGGTTCGGACTGGGCCGGTCTGGGTCCAGGTGGAGGGGTCTCGCTTTAAGGGCGGGAGGGCTTGCTTACCCCTCCCGCCTCTTTGCCCCCGTCAGAGGCCGTAATCTATGGTAAAATTGGGGCGCTGGAAACCAGCCGCCCCAGCCGCCGCCGCTTCCGCCCCCCCCCCCGTGAGCAGATTAGAGAAGGAAAGGCTACTGCCGCCCTCCCGCCCCGCCACCCCCCCACGAGTGCTCACCAAGTTTAAAGAAATTAGAGAGGAGCTCGCGAACAGAGCTCCTCTCTTATCGAAGCCTCCGGCCCAACTGGGGCTTTGGGCGCGCGCGTGTGTGCACGCGCTAGAGCTCTTTATCCGCTAGAGCTTTTGCCGGAGGCCCGGTCTACCCGCCGGGAAGAAGCCGGGTAGACCGGGCCTCCGATCGCCGGAGGCCCGGTCTACCCGGCTTCTTCCCAGCGGGTAGACCGGGCCTCCGGCAAAAGCTCTAGCGGATAAAGAGCTCTAGCATGCGTGCGCGCGCGCCCAAAGCCCCAGTTGGGTCGGAGGCTTCGATAAGAGAGGAGCTCTGTTCGCGAGCTCCTCTCTAATTTCTTTAAACTTGGTGAGCACTCGTGGGGGGGTGGCGGGTGGCGGGGCGGGAGGGCGGCAGTAGCCTTTCCTTCTCTAATCTGCTCACGGGGGGGCGTGGCGGAAGCGGCGGCAGCTGGGGCGGCTGGTTTCCAGCGCCCCAATTTTACCATAGATTACGGCCACTGGCGGGGGCAAAGAGGTGGGAGGGGGAAACAAGCCCTCCCCGCCCTAAAATGCAGGCCCCCCTTCGGTGCTGGTCCGGACTGCTCCGGACCATGCACATCCCTAATTTATGGCATATCTGAAGTTTAGAAATTCTATTGTACACAGTGAATTGCCCCCTTCAAATAGTGAGAATATATTGTCTTAGAATTATTGGCTTGGATGACATATGTCTTTACAGAACTGTTCATATAATACATTTACAGTGAATAGAAGTACAAACTCTCTATCATTGATTGATTGATTGATTGATTGATTGATTTATATAGGTCAGAACTCTGAAGTCCTACCCATCACCCTACTGGGCGACACAGCCTGGCTTGGGAATGGGCAGGTACGCCCCACTCAATTCCTTCAAAGCCAACCCCCCCTTCTGTAAGAGAGGATCTGGATACTTCTAGGCATTCGTCCACCCCGGACCGCGCAGCCCAAAGGTTGGAGAAGTCCTGAAGCAGGTTTCATGGAAATCATTTTCCCCGTGCCGCACAGGCCACAAAGGAGCGATTAACCAATCACCCTTTTACTTTCTTTCTCTACCCACCCCTGATTTTAAAACATAGTTTGGCAATTCACTATATGAAGACCACCCCCAGTATATCCAGGAATTGGAAGACCAACTCCACTTGGTGCATGATATACAGTGCATGTGTAGAACCTTAATTATGGCCATGAGTGTCTGTTATATAAGGTGCTAGACCTATACAGTAGTGGGTGATGTTTATACCTTGTACCACTCTTGGTCTTAAATTCTGCTTTCAAAGTGTATTCATGTGTTTATACAGCACTTGAAGTATTGTGTTCTGAAGCTTACTAAGACCTTCTTTTTGGTGTCAGGCTGTGTGTAAGCACTGGGCATTGCCATGTTTAGGATTGGGTAGTATTGCACACCCATGATGATTCTCAAATGTAACTTTTAACGGCATGCAACATGGACGTGTGTATATATTGGCTGGAACGCATATGCATTCGCATCCTACAGCAAGCCCGCATCACCCACCAATCGATTCAGTGACCTATCAGCTGCTATTTTTTTGGCCATGCAACTGCTTAAGGACTTCCTTCTCTTCAGTTATTGGAGGCTTATTGGAGGGCAGGGTCAGAGTTCAGTGGTAGAGCTCATGAGTTGCATGCAGGAAGTTCCATGTTCAGTCTCCGGAATCTCCAGAGTAGGACTTGGAAAGAGCCACTCTCAGTCAGACAGTACTGAACTAGATGGAGCAGTGGTCTGGCTCTGCATAAGGCGGCTCTGCATAAGGCAGCTTGTTCTCCTTCTGCATGATTTCCACTGCACAATAAGATCATCAAGAGACGTCTGTCTCCATATACTGCCAGCTTGTCTGGCGGTGACTTGGGAGCGAACCTTCTCTATCGTTGCTCCTGGGCTGTGGAATACGCTACCTATAGACATTTGTGGCGTAACATCTTTCAGGTAAAGTGTGCTGTTGAGTCGGTGTCGACTCCTGGCGACCACAGAGCCCTGTGGTTGTCTTTGGTAGAATACAGGAGTGGTTTACCATTGCCATCTCCCATGCAGTATGAGTTGATGCCTTTCAGCATCTTCCTTTATTGTTGCTGCCCAATATATGTTACCAGCAGGGATTCGAACCAGCAATCTCTGGCTTACTAATCAAGTCATTTCCCCACAGTGCCATTAGGTGGCTTTACCAGCCTTTAAAATAGCCCTTAAGACACACTCTTTGGCCAGGCTTTTAGTCATCTTTGAATATTTTAAAATTGTTGTTAAATAGTTGGTTTTTATTCTGTTCCTATTGTGTTTGTTTTTTGAGAACTGCCTAGAGCCTTTGGAGGGCTTAGGAGAGAGATGGATCTTCTGTCATGCACACAGGGGTATGGGGATAAGAGAGTGGGGGCCCTCCTACTGCTCAGAAAGCATTCCTGCCATTTCTTACCACCACAAAAGTTGCAGTGAGAATGAGACCTCTGGGGAGGAGCTCTGTGCAGTGCTGGGTGTCCTGCTCTTGCCAGTGGCAAGCTGGCAAGTGTATTTGTATATACTTCTGTGTCTCATGGCTACCCTGGACCATGCCCACAGGCAGTGAAGCAGAAACATCATAATCTCCTTTAAAAGTAAGCTGACTTCCAAAAGTGCATAGTATCCAACTTCTGAAAAAGTTACCTTTTTCAGAAAGTATTTTGAAAAAATACTTTCAAAGTATTCCGTAGGGGTAGTATTTTGGATCAGTTCTGTGACTAGCTAGTAAGCAGAGTTCTCTGATCATAACGGTGAGACAAAGGGTTGTCTTGATAATGCTGAGTGATCTGATAATCAAATTAAACATGTTGTGTAGGTTAAGTTGTTCCACTCCTTGCCAATCTTCAACTTTCAGTTCTGCATCATGATTACTTAGCTGGTATGAAGAATCATACATTAATTCAACAAAGTCAGATTTTTGTTGATGTTTCTGTGTTTTTTGTTCTGAAGATTCTTGTGCCTCTTGACTGTGTAGTTCTTATTCCTGCACTATGTCCATATTCTCCAATGTCTATAAGGATACTGAAGCCACGTAGTTCAAATTAGTCCCACTGAAGTTGTGGGACTTCTTTGAAAATGAGTGGTTGTCTCATTCCATTCTCTAGGGAATGATTACATCTGTTTCCATTTGCTGCTTGCGGTGGCTTGAACATTCACAAAAGAATGGATTGCAGTCTAATTCTTTTTTCTGCTCTTGAGCTTTTAGTGGAGGATAAATTGTCCGGCTATTAAGTCCTTGTTTATAGTGTGTTTCCCTCAGTTTGCCAGTGAGTAAAAATTTCTCGGCCCACTTCAAGACCTGATAGAAAGAATGAAAGGTTTAACTGAAATAAGGATATTGACATTTGTGGTTAGAGATGGACACCATGTAATCTCTGCAACACTTAAATAAACAGCTTTTGTGTTTTCACTCTTGCATGCTATGACAGAGCCCCAGTGGAACTGCTAAGCTGATCTCTGGAGTATTAATAAACATCAAAGCAGGAAATGTTTACTAGATACTCTTGAAGGCATTGCATGTTCAAACTCTTGGTTTTAAAGTGTGCATGGTCAGTCCTGGATTTTAACTTATTGGATTTGAATAACATAAATATTTTTAAAAATGGAATGGTACCAGACCTGATGCATTTGATAATTTGGGGGAAATTCTTGACCAATGGGACTTCCCAGGGAACCTGTTGATTTGAGTAATATCTTGTTGAAAACTAGTTTTTGAAGCATTTATTTCTGGGAGGGGAAGAAGAATACTACTTAAGAATTAAATAAACTACAAAGCAAAACACAATCTAAAATTAGGGTTGGAAGAAGCCACATAGCTTCTCACCCTGTTCTCAGCAAGCAGTGGAATCTCAGGTGGTTTAAGTTGTGTGCCTAACAATTACTAATTTGACCAAAGCTCTCTGGAGGTGCTACTCTGGGAGGTCTCAAAGCCAGAGTTTGTTTGTACTTTGCCCCCATGATCAGGAGGGCTTCTTCCAAATATGCTTCCGCCCACACCCAACATTCCAGTTCAAGAAACTGTCTTCCAGCATACGAAGTGGATCTGAGTGGGAGCTGCACCAGATTGTTGTGGTCCTCACTAACTGTAATGGAAGCAGTAGCAAAGAATGTGTCACTAGGGAAGACGGAGACAGAGCTCACTTGTTCAGATGCTAGAAGGCGAAGAAGCAGCAGAGTGGAGGTGTTAAGCTTGCTTGCAGACTAGAATTTCCCCCACACATCTTTCATCTCTCAATCCTAAATGCCTAATGAGAAGCAAGTTCTATTTCCTGATATTGTTGGAATTTTCATTCAAGCAGATAGACTTTAGGTATGTAGCCTTCTCCTTATATTACATGAGGATGTTAATACACTCCCTTCCCCCAGTGCCTGAGGCATGTCAATAGCTCACTTGAAGGATATACATTGTTTTTTTAACTGGAAGAGTCACTTGGAGCTGGTGTAGGTTAGAATATTCAGGTGTTGGAATAAGCAGACTTTCAGAGACTGTCTGATTTGATCGTCAGGATGAGTTGGGATAGCACACAAGCTGTGTTTTGATAAGTCAGCTTGCCCAAATCAAGTCTTTAAAAATGTGTTAACTAATGACTTGATTAGCAAGCCAGAGGTTGCTGGTTCAAATCCCCACTGGTATGTTTCCTAGATTATGGAAAACGCCTATATTGGGCAGTAGCGATATAGGAAGATGCTGAAAGGCATCATCTCACATTGTGTGGGAGGAGCCAATGGCAAACCCCTCCTGTATTCTACCAAAGACAACCACAGGGCTCTGTGGTCGCCAGGAGTCGACACCGACTCGACAGCACACTTTACTTTTACCTTAATGCTACATTTAGAAAACCTGCCATAGTTGTGAAATAAGGAAAAAGTGAGCCTCAGGCGACTTCTTTTTGACCTGCATATTTTAAAATTCCTCCATTACCCTTTAAGATTGGCTTGAATGAAAGCAGAACACTAAAACATCTAAATATAATGTGACTTGATGCCAAAGCTAAACTCACACCTTTGTAGCCACAGTATTACCATATAGAAACATACGGCAGTACATAAGAGTTTCACAGCACAAGATAACTTTGGTGTGCACTAAAAATGACGTACTTAAATGTTTTGAAGAGAGATGTATTGCCGGACGTTTGCAACTTTTCTACTTTCTAACATGAAGTTGTTCTTAGTGACAGGAAGTCATGTGACTCAACCCATACTGTGCGGAATAAACTGCTAAGCAAAGGAAATGCTGGTAGAATTCTAATGTGTACAGAATAGATGTGCTCTGGTAGTACTTTCTGAACCTTTCAGACCGAAGTCTCATTTAACCTCAACCTGCAACATGGGGCTAACTTGACATTTTTTGCCTTCTACATCCTTGGTTCTCATGCTGTTCATGCACCACCCTATTCTTTCTCGGGAATAATTGAGTTTTTAAATGTAAAGCAATTTAATCAAGTGACACTACTTTAAAAAAAAAAACACCTACATTTTAAATCTTCAAATACCGGTAGTAGTCCCTTCTAATGTATCTGCATCATAATCAAATACTGCAAAAAGAACCTGTATGTTTGGCTACACTGAAGCGAAGTGCAGATATGATACTGCTCGGTTGTCAGATCATGGTTTGGTGCACTTGAACAGAGCAGCCTGTGCACTTGTATGCTGCTGCTTCTCTTTTTCTCATTCAAGCCTTCCTCTTTTCTTCTCTCCACCCTTTTTTTTAAAAAGAGGGAGAGATCTCTGTGGCTGGCATTCTTGTTTGCATGTATTAACTATAGTTAGTCCAGACCAAACATGCTTGTGATCGTAGCTTCAAATGTGGATTGGTCCCAGCTGTGGTTAGCAAAAATATTGGTACATGTATGCTAAGCTTCCCAAATTTACCAGAAGTGAAGAAGAAGAAAAAGAAAAAAGAGAAACCAAGAGGAGAAAGTCAGAAGGATGAAAGTGGTAGTAAGCCGATGTTGAGGATTTAGCAGCAGTTTCAGATTCTATTTGTGTGGCACTTCTTAACAATAGGAAAACTTTTGTCTACTAGACTCTCAATGCAGTTCTGTGTATATTTTACTCAGAAGTAAATCCCACTGAGATCAGTGGGCCTACTTTCAGTAAGTGCTCATGGGTTTGCAGCCTCAATAACTGAGCTGACAACTTGTGACCTACCATAAAGCTCTGCAATGCTCTGAAATTCAGAAGTACTCTTTCAGGTTATGATCATTTAGAATCTAGGTGGTGTAAACCTGGAAGAGTTTGAAGGCACAGGACTAGTTCCAGTAGACTATACTAAATTGATGTAATGGAGATTGATGCAATTATGCAAGAGAAGATAACTTGGTTGTGCCAATAACTCTTCTAAGTTCAGTATCTGAATAGTCACTGTATTACTAGGAAATGTGTAAATTTAAAATATTATATAAAATGTGTATATTAAAATGTGTTAAAATCTAAAAAAGTGTGAAAAAAATGAAGAAAATCCAACATGAATGAGAAATTCAGCAGGTTTAGTCAAAATAAATAATGTAATATAAGTATTACTCTATTTACCTGACTCTGATTAGTCCCATCCCCCCAAGTTCTTTAACTTTAGAAATCTGGGTGTGGGGGTACAGTCTTTCTTTTTGGGTAAATACAGGCATGGCTTGTATTTAATGTGTTTTTTAAGGGAGTTGTCTTAAAATTCAGAGACCTCTTCTGTTCAGGTAAATATGGTATTTCTAATATAGACTTCTAGCAATAACCGCTAGTGGAAACAATGCTGGAGAAAAGTGCATTGTAGTATTTGTCAGTGTTGAAATAAATGGGTGCTGGCCATTGAGTTGCATTAATCTTGTTCTTGAAAACATTCTCTCTTCCTAATTGGGCCAGATAAGCTACTTGTAGAATAGCCTATTACAAAACACATTCACCCATCTCACCGGTGTGAGTGGAATGAAGCTGCTAACTGGCAAGTGTGAAATGAGTGTGTACTCTGTTCTATCTGATTTAACACTGAAACAGGGTTAGGGTACATGATATTTGCTTTCTCCTTCTAATTCTCGGTGCCTTCAGCCTGGTGTTGGGCGTAATGTGTGACTTATCACTGGTTTAATTTGATGCCATGTGTGCTCCTGAATTCATTTAAGAACCCTGATAAGCTGGGTTTTCAAAGGGAGAAAGTAAAAGTAAAGTGTGTCCCCCAGTCGGTGTCAGCACATGGCGACTACAGAGCTCTGCAAGTCCCTAAAATGTGTTTAGGTGCGGCTCAGTCTTGGAGGGTATTCTCACGATAACTGGAAAGCGGGCTAAGGGAATTTAGCTCACTTTCCAGTTATTGTGAGAACCAGCGGGCTTGCAGGCGAGCCCGGTGGCTCCCTGGCAGCTAGCCCGCCAAACTAGCCCTCCACTTAGCCCAGGTTAGCGGAGTGCTCACTCCTCTAACCTGTGCTTCCTGACTGTGTATTGGCGCAGCTCCGCACCATGGCAACACATGAGGACACCCCCGGCTGGGAGGCTGCAAGCAGCCTCCCGGGCTCGGGAGTCTCTCCAGGATGCCCCACGTGCTCGCATGGGGCATCCTGGAACTTCGGGGGGTCGCGTGGCCCCTGATCCCTGCAGCCCTAGCCGGCTCCATGACAGAGCCAGCAGTTGTGTGAGTGGCCAATCCAGCCACCTGGGCTGCTGCCTTGATCATCTGTGGCGAGAGCGGGCTAAGCCCGCTCTCCCCGCTGAACCCCCTCCAGCGGGTCTCACTGATCACGAGACTCACCTCTTAGTGTGATAGGCATGCTGTCTCTAAGGCAGGGCTGCACAACTCAAATGCCCTAGTGGGCCGGAACCATCCACAACTTGGTGTGAAGGGACCAAAGTCAATTTTAGCACATTACATTAAAATTAAAAATATTATTAGTTACTTGTGGATCTATTCCCTCTGTCAATGGACCCATAGTTTCAAACAAGGATAGTGACCAGAAAATAGGTCCTGTCCCTGCTCAATCAGTGAGGTTCCTGGAGTGCATGGCAGCCCCAAACAAATGCCAAGTCCTCTCTTCTCCCCCTGCTAACTGGGCAAAGAGGCACCTTTTACTGTGGTGATTCTCTTTATTTAGCAGGGGGAGAGTAACTGGCCAGCACAGTACCTCCAGTGACTGTTGCTGGTGTCTATCTTATGTTTTGTTTTAGAATGTGAGCCCTTTGGGGACAGGGAGCCATCTTATTTATTTGTTGTTTCTCTTTGTAAACCGCCTTGAGCTATTTTTGGAAGAGCAGTATAGAAATCGAAATAATAATAATAATAATAATAATAATAATAATAATAATAATAATAATATATTCTGCTATCCCCTGTTATACCAGGGGATAGCAGAATAGAAGAAAAAGAAATAGAAAAAAATGACAAAATACAAAGATCTACAAATTGAAATTGAAAGGCTGTGGCAGAAAAAGACCCAAATAATCCCAGTGGTAATTGGCACCCTAGGTACAATTCCAAAACAACTTGAAGAGCACCTCAACACCATAGGGGCCACAGAAATCACCATCAGCCAATTACAAAAAGCAACTTTACTGGGAACAGCCTATATTTTGCGACGACATCTATAATAACCAACAGTATTGATAAAATTCAGCCATCCCAGGTCCTTGGGAAGGACTCGATGTCTGGATAAAACAAACCAGTCAATAACACCTGTCTCACTGTGTAAACAAGAAATAATAATAATAAACGGACATTGCTTTCAGTCTGCAATCCTAGGCATTAATACATGGGAGTAAGCCTTGCTGGGAACACCATGGAACATATTTATGAGAAAACATGCATAGTATGGTGCTGTAAGACAGTTTTCAGAGCCTGCGTTGCTGCAGGATACCTAGGGGCCAGTAAAATAGCCCCTGCGGGCCGAATTTGGCCCCTGGGCCTTATGTTGTGCAGGCCTGCTCTAAGGTCTTTTATACTTTGTTTGTTTCCAGTTTGCATGGTCGCAGTCAGTACTGCATCTAGAGGGCCAGAGAGTTGTTTCTGTATTGCTGTTGATACTCAGACTTGGTCTACTTCTAAACCCAACTAGCATTTTTAATTTAAAAACAAAAAATCAAGCCCTACTTGCTTTTAATTAGGGACCTAATTAATGAAGACCTTGCTTGTGAATCGTATGTTGCTTAGTTTGGGGTGTGTGTGTGTGTGTATCTTTCAGAGTGAACAGCAATACTTCAGCTTTATAATCCCTTTAAAGCTGGTGAATTTTAGTGTCGTATATTTCCTCTGAAAGTATTGTAACACTTGCTCTTCCAAATTTATAGTAGATGTCTTGTGTTTGAGGTGGGGGGTGTGTGTGTTGGAGCTCAATGAAATGTTGATGTTGGCATGCACTCTCAAGACAGATTGAGCAGCAGCACAGACCAAGAAGTCTGGTTCTTATATTTACCTGTGGGGGAGAAAAAGTTGCACCAGCACTCATTTTGCTTCTATAAGTGCAGTAGACCCAATAAAATAGCATTTTCTTTGCAACTATAAAAAACAAAGTGGAGGCAACCACACAGTAGGGGTAGTAGCTTCTCAAAAACTCCTTGCATTTTCTTTAGCATTTATTGGTTTGATTTGATTTATATACCGCCCATCCAAAATGGCTCAGTTTAGAGCAGACTCCTTGTAAAACTTGACTACTTAATATGCTCTTGTTATAGTAGAATTGTGCAATACAATTATTTCAGGTGAATGTTCTGCTAGATGTACCAACTGAAGATAACTCACATTTCGTACATGCAGCTCACATTCGGTACATGCAGCTATCTATCAATGTATCATGACTTATAATACAATAATTATACAAATATTTTTCAAGAACAAATGTGAATCTCTAACTTGGAAGAAACAATAGGGATGTGTTTCTTAATGCAACATCAACTATTACTTCTCCTACATATATGTTTATAGTATTGTCCTGTCCCCTTTCCCCTTCAGGTATACATCCTAAAATGTATAGTTAAATTGCTACCTACTTTCTAAGGGGAAGAAATAGAACTACAGGCTACACAACTTTTATTTCCAAGATATGGATCTTGTAATTATCCAAGTCTTTACAATAGTTCAGTTGAACTATCCTTTCTGTCAACTTTAATTTGGATTGTTAAAGTCTAATCTGGAAAAACTCCAGGTACCTGGCACCTCAGCTTCTAAAACTTAGATGCTGGTACCTGGGAAATGAAACATAAGCATAAGATAGGGTGGTGTCTGGAAAATGTGAATTTGCTCATAGAAATTTGGAAATTCCTGATTCTGAGAGTAGAGCATAGAATACTACATTAAAGAACTCAAGCTTATATTATTCTATAAGAGCTCACAGGCAAGTCTTGTGTTTTTTACTAGTGTAATTTTACACAGCAAGCTGGTAAAAAGATGGTGCCTGTGGTTTATGCATCTGCCCAGAGTGATACTTGGAACCTGCTAAAGTTCACATATTTCGTGCAAAGAGCTCATTCACTTGAGGGATGTCTTTGAGGGATGTAGCAAATGCTATTCTTCTTGGTTATTTGTCAACCACATGACAATGGCTCAAAGCTGCATTATATTAAGCTAAGATTTTACAATATCTGGTTTGCTTGACATCTGGACAATTGTTATCGCTCTAAAAAATGCAAGAACTCTGGGCAGGAAGTTCAAATTAGATCCTTAGACAGCTGAGGGCTGCCTGCAGCTGAATGTCTTGGAAGTTTTTAAAATGAAATAACACAGGATTAACATTTCAAAGGTGCACTTAAAAGAATTCCAGAAACATTTTTAAAAAGAGTCGATCCAAGATCTTACCACAAGAACTTTAGTATACATAGTAGGTTCAATCCTTAGTATTTTTTTTCTCTTATCCACTAAGTAACAAGTTAGCTAACAGTGTGTGTGTGTGTTTGACATTGAGCTGGTGTCTTATCCTTTTTAAGTGTGCTTGTTAGTGCCAAACCTATCATGAAGTGGGCTAATGGTAGAGACTTTGAAATACCTAGCAGGGCTTTTCTTTTTTTGTTTAACATTCTAAGTCACTTATAACAGGATTCCACAGCTTCAGTTCGACTAGCATTCCCCTGCCCTGGATGACCAGCACAAAGATCCCCTCCACAAATTGCGGAGAGTGGTTCTTGAGGTTAGGCAGACACCAGTCCCTACATGCTTTCATTCTCACCTGTCCTTTCTGTGTCTGTGTGCGTGTGTACACACACACGAAGCTACAACTCTGTGTCCATGATCACCAGGTCAATAAGGACTTGAGGGCAGGGAGGTCATTGTAGGAAAACAGGAGTGGCTTTCCAAGGTTTCAGACAGGAGTCTTTCTCAGTCCTACCTGGAGATGCCAGGGAGTGAACCTTCTGCATGCAAAGCAGATGCTCTACCACTGAGCTACAGCCCCATTCCTGAGGGCAGGGCTCAGGAAATCCACTAGCCTACGATGAGTGAAAAATGATGCCTGACAAGTGAGAAAATTCCTGACGAGTAATGTATCACTATAGATCAAGGAACAATTTGATGAGTGCAGTATTTGGACTGGTGCAGCATTTCTTGACCTCTGCCTAAGGGGAATATCTTACAGCAGACAGTGCTCACATGTACTCACCTATCCAAATGCAAACCAGGGTAGAACTTACACAGCAAAGCGGGGGACCATTTATGCTCACGGCCCCAAGACCAGCTCTCATCTTTTCTCATCATGGCAGCATTTTCAGTCCAGCAGCAGTTGCTACTCTTCTTCTTCCCCAACTCTTGTGAGCGCAAGAAGCCCAGTCATAGCCCTTCCAACACTTCTGCCACCCGCAACTCTCATTGCAACAGAGCTGCCACAAATGCTGCTGAAAGGACCCAGCGTACTTCGCTCTGCTGCTCTGCCTCTTCTACCGAGTTCTCCAGGAACATTTTCAGACAGCAGGCTTTACTGAGGGTTTACTGCGAGGCTTTACTGGGAGTTCGAAGTTGCCCCCCAAAACTGACACACACAGTAGATTTATTTTTTTAAAAGGATATAGATCAGGCTACACTCTTTAACAAGCAATGAAAATTGTGAATCATGTGTGAAGTGCTCCCCGATAGCTCACAGGGACTTTGGGGTAAACCTGGCCCTCGGAGGAGATGCGAACTAAAAGCCCTGTATGAAGAAGCTCCAGCTAGGCTTTTGCTTAACTTAACGTCCAAGCTAAAGTCTGGGAAAGCAAGGACTAGTTTAGCTGTGTATCCTTAACCAGTTCCTTGATATGGAAAGATGCTGAGGCTGAAAATTAGTTGCTACTGGGCCCTTCCCTTGTCTCGTCCACCACGCCTGCCCACCTCTCAGCCTTGCATCCTGTTATTGCTGACCTCCCCACAGCCCGGCTGTATCACTCAGACTGCAGTGAGGTGTCTGTGTACCTGCAACTGAAGAAGGCTGCTGAGATGTCTGGGCCAGGTCAGGCATGAGCGGGGGGGGGGGGGAGGCGGCAGCAGCAGCAACCCCTTGCTAGCTGCACTTGTGCTGCCTTCAGACAGCACATTCAGACATCCTTGCCATTTTAATCGAGTAGGGTAGCTGCTTATCTGAGAAAGGTGGACCTTTTGTATGTGCCCTGTAAACCTCTTGGTGGATGTTGGGGTTTTGGGCTTTGTATTTTGTTTTGTTGCTTTGGGGCCTCGAAGTAAAATAAAAATAAAAATAAAGGTATGCAAGTTTGAAATAAAATTCTGGTGATTGCAAGATGGCAGCTCTACTCTGACAACAGAGGGTGACTGTCTTAAACAAGACAGTCACCACTTTAAAAAGGTGCTTCTTTGCTCAGTTAGTACTTATACTCTTGGAATCTTCCTTCTCTTGCACAGGATGATATGCCACATGCTACAACTCTTCAAAAAAATAGTACTTCTGTCCTTCCTGCCCCCGAACTATGGGTTGTATCCTGTGGACTCCTTGCTCCAAGGAGGAACAACCTTGTGACCCTGTGGTTTTAGTCTCATACAGACTTCATTGTAGGGACATGAGTTGTCTAAAATGTCTTTAATTGGTTTACCCTATTAATAACATATAGTAGAAATTGGGATAAGGCATTTGAACATATGAAGTTCCTTTCTTTGGAGTACTGGTCCACCTAGCATAATATTGCCCTCTCTGACTAGTAGTGGCTCTTCGAGATTTTGGACAGAGGTCTTTCCTGACCCTGATACCTGAGACCCATTTTGGTTGGAGATCCCAGGTTGAATCTCTTCCTTCTGCATGTAAAACAAGTAAGAGTCAGCATGGTGTAGTGGCTAGTGTCGATCTAGGACTTGGAAGTCTCAGTTTCAAATCCCCACTCAGGCATTAAATTCACTGCCAAGTGACCTTGGTCCAGCCAGTTTCTCTCAGCCTGACCTGTCTTAGAGGGTTGTTGTGAGGATAAAGTGGCCTGTGGTGTGTGTGTGTGGGGGGGGGGAACACAATACAGCACCCTGAATTCTTTAGGAAAAGATCAGGATAGATGTGTAATAAAAATGTGCTTGCTTTAAATTATGGCTTCTCCTGTAGCTTGAACTCAATTTTTAAAGATCTGAATGTTGTCCCTTTTAATGTCACAATCAAACTTGTTTTCTTTGCAAAAAAATGTTGATCTTGTCCCACAAATCTTCCTGATTTGTAGCAATGCAGTACAACTTGACCATTGTTTTTCACGCATCTCTGATTGCCAGCTAAGACAAAGCCACTATTCTGCCCTGTGACAGAAAGGTTCAGTAGTGACTGTTCCCTCCCAAGCCTTAAAGCCCAGCACCGAAGGTCTTGAAACAATTACTTCTCTTTCTGTTTCTACTGACCATCTTCAAAGATGCTGTGATCTGAGCAGGGCCGGAGAACAAACACTACTCTGCGCTTGCCTTGCTGTGCCTGTCTCTATTGTGTTTAATGCCAAGCGTGCTCTCTCTCTGTATTTAGTCAAGCATCTGCAGTATCCTTGGCTAAAGCATACTGGTCATCTCCAGCCTCTCAAGCAAGATGCCTCTAAATACCAGTTGCAGGGGAGTAATAAGGGGGAGTTGCAGGGGAGAGAGGGCAGAGAGGGTATGCCCTCACCTCTTGCCTGTGGGCTGCCCAGAGGCATCTGGTGAGCCACTATGTGAAACAGGATGCTGGACTAGACAGGCCCCTTCGCCTGTTCCAGCAGAGCTGTTCTTATGTTCTTAGTATTCTACCTCCTTCAATCTGAGTTACATGTATGATGGAAATGTCACTGTAGTAACTTCCAGGAAAGGTTAGATGTAGGTAAACAGCACAGATGGATGAAAAATGTATTCATCTAGGGAGGAACAAATAGCTGGTTTTTCTAGGGTGCAAAATGCTTGGTCTTCGATGCACTGTTGAATTACAGAACTGCAGGAGCTATTCTGTAGTTAAAATATACCATGTTTGTGGAAACTGCAAATTCTGTCACTTGCAAAGTTGAGAAGAACTCTTATCATGAATGTTTGTATAGAGCAGGGATTCTCAACCTTGGGTCCCCAGATGTTGTTGGACTTCAACTCCCATAATCCCCAGCCCCAGTGGCCTTTGGTTGGGGATTATGGGAGTTGAAGTCCAACAACATCTGGGGACCCAAGGTTGAGAACCTCTGGTATAGAGGATCTCTGGGGTGGCAAGCACAAGGCAGAAGATGGGGTTTCCCCCTTGGGAAAACTTTGGTTGTTGACTAAAAGATGTGGGCCCTGGCCCCAACCCCATCATCTTGCTTGAAGGCATAGATGTGTTAGGAATCCAAAGTATGTCTTTTTCTTTTTTTGATGCTGTGTCTGTGCAATGAGCAAAGTTGTGCTAGTGCAAAAAGATGGCCGTTGCTAAGCGAAGGCTTGGGAATGTTTGACTTTGCACTATGGCACAAAAGTTCCCTTTAAAACATGTGAGGTGTGCCACAGCTTGCACACCTGTTCTGCAAGTCCAAGTGTGCCTGTGCTAATGCAACCTTAGTCCTGAGTGCAAGCTCCAGATGTGGCACAAGTAGCTGCCACAGTACCCTTGCACGAGCATAGCATTGGTCAGGATGTCGGCCACTGTTCGTTCATGTTGGAACATGTTGGATATTCTTCATTTGAGAGATTAAGATGTATGTTAGGTGCACAGTGGCAGCTGGCACTAGGATAACGCCCACTGCACTGCACCTATACTTAGCTCTCCAGGTACATGCCTAGGTCCTGCAGCTTCATCCCAATCCTGCCCTTTACTCATTAAAACTGAAGATTAAAAATTTAGTAAAGGCATAGGAACATAGGAAGCTGCCTCATACAGAATCAGACAATTAGTCCATCTAGCTCAGTATTGTCTTCACAGACTGGCAGCGGCTTCTCCAAGGTTGCAGGCAGGAATCTCTCTCAGCCCTATCTTGGAGAAGTCAGGGAGGGAAATTGGAACCTAGATGCTCTTCCCAGAGAGGCTTCATCTTCTGAGGGGAATATCTCACAGTGCTCACACTTTGAGTCTCCCATTCATGTGCAACCAGGGTCAATCCTGCTTAGCTAAGGGGATAAGTCATGCTTGATCAGTTAGAATATTTGAGTTTTTTAATCTGTAAATAAAGCTGCCATTTCTAGAGAGAGTTATTAGTACAGTACCTCTGCCAATTGAGCAAAGAGGCACCCTTTAAAGTTGTGGTTCCCTTATTTTTAGCAGGGGGAGAGCAATTGGCCCTATCTATCCCCAGCACAGCATTTCTCGAGTGGTTGCTGCCCGTGTCTAGCTTATGATTTGTTTTGGATTGTGAGCCCTCTGCGGGTAATCTTCTTTCGTTTTTCTATGTAAACCGTTTTGAGCACTTGGTTGAAAAGCAGTATATATATATTCATGGTAGTATTAATTAAAGTGAAAGGTAGAATAATAATATCAGGAGATATTATTAAATTAAAAACAATAAACCAGTACAAAAGCAATCACAAAACACAGTAAGGCAGTATAAAAACAGCAGTGGCAGAAAACAAGTCATATTCATGGGGCAGGGGGAATTGGTGAAAGGGTGAGTACCTGGTTGTGGCACACAGTGGCTGTATTGTGACTGGGAACAAATCATGGCCCCCTCCCTGCCCGGCCGCAGGTATAACAGCTTTGAAGTAAAGTGTTCCATCAAGTAGATTTTGACTCCTGGTGCCCACAGAGCCCTGTGGTTCTCTTTGGTAGAATACAGGAGGGGTTTATCATTGCCTCCTCCCGCACAGTCTGAGATAATGCCTTTCAGCATCTTCCTATATCGCTGCTGCCTGATATTTTACCAGTGGGGATTCAAACCGGTAACCTTCTGCTTGTTAGTCAAGCATTTCTGTGGTCTGCTCCAGTGTTCTTTTTTTCATTTGTGTGCAGAATTAGATTTGTTCTGCGTGGCAGTATCAAGGCACTGTGTGCACACATGCGTTCAGGGTGGGGCCTCCCTGATTCAACCTGAGCGGGATCTAAAATTAGCTGAGCAGGCACCAAAAAATGTGTGAGTACATATACATGCCTTAGAGGGAGCACGGGTCTGCTCTGGGCCCTCCCATCTGCTACCTCAGTCTGCCCCACAATACTTTACTCTGTGAAATAGTTATTTTCTGTGAATTTTTTGTCATCACTTTTGTTCTGTGAAAGTGTGCATTTATTTATGTATGTATTTATATATTTATTCAATTTCTATACCACCCTTCCAAAAATGGCTCAGGGCGGTTTACATAGAGAAATAACAAAGAAATAAGATGGATCCCTGTCCCCAAAGGGCTCACAATCTAAAAAGAAACATAAGATAGACACCAGCAACAGTCACTGTGCTGGGGGTGGGTAGGGCTAGTTATTCTCCCCCTGCTAAATAAAGAGAATCACCATGTTAAAAGGTGCCTCTTTGCCAAGTTAGCAGGTGGTGTTGGTTTTTATTTTATTTTATATTGCAATTTGGATTATGTACATTGCTGAGAGAGAGATCACAAGCGGTATATATATATGATAAATAAATAAAATACTACTCGTCTCAAGCACCACTGTGAAGATAGCCCAAGCACCAGCCAAGTGTGTCCTCTGCCAGGACACACAGAGCAGCACCCATCTCAGATTTTGTAGGCAGCATCTCGGGGAGGTGGGGTTGCTCTCATGTGAGTGGGTCCCCCTCATCCTCGCATCTGTGTGTACTCCCTTGACATTTGTAAGTACTGCTGGGGTGCGCATATCCCTCATTGACAACTATTGTGGATTGTTTGAAAATCAATAATACTAATAAAGGGATGGCAAAGATAATTCTGTAAAGTATTTTAAAGTTTCAGATTGTCTATGTTAGATTTTTTCTTCTTCTAATGGTCTTATGGTATCAGATGCTGTCTTGCCTGTGGATGGTGTAATATCAACAAGAATTGATCTGTGGCTACAGTTATTGCATTAGAAGCAATATAGGTGATTCCTGTTACCCTTGGAATTACCCATATACTGTACTTGATCTGATGTGTTTCATTGAATTGTACCAAATTGGACCCATAGTCTGCCTATTTCAGTATAGTCTACACCAGGGTTGCACAACTTCAGCCCTCTTGCAGATGTTGGGCTACCACATCCTTGACTGTTGGTCACTGGGGATGATGGAAGTTATAGTCTAGCCACAGCTGGAGGGCCAAAGTTGTGCATCCCTGGTCTACGGTGACTGGTAGTGGTTGTCCAGGGTTTCAGACAGGACTCCTTTCCAGCCTTATTAGGAGATGGTTTGCATGCAGAAAGTCTCACGTTCAGTTGCTCATGTGCTTTTTCAAAGTTACTGCCCCATCACCAGTGCTCTAGTTCAACCCTAAAGGGCTCACTTAGTTTGTCCCTGTAGAGCTGGTGTAGTGAAGTGGCTTAGTATGTCAGCAGTGGACCAGAAAGCCCACTGGTTCATTGTCTTGGGCAGATGTTGTCTTGGGTATTGACTCGCTATGCAGCAAACTTCCCAGCATTTGCTTTCTCCAAAGTGAGTGAAACTCTATTTTAAAGTACTTCTTAACACATCAGTACCCCACACCCTGAAACTATTTTCTTTCTCTTTTTTTCTCTGTAATTGGTTGGCCCAGAGGATCCTGTTTCTACGCTTAATTAAAAAATTTCTGAACTTCTGCTGTTTTCCCTGTAGATCAATGAACTGAGCCATGTTCAAATCCCTGTTATGTTGATGCCAGATGACTTCAAAGCATATTCAAAGATAAAAGTGGACAATCACCTTTTCAACAAGTAAGTAAATTGGAGTAATTTGTGCTTAACTAAATTTGTAAAGCTTCCTATGTTTCAGTTGATAGTAAATCTTTGTTAGCATGACAATGAAGTAAATTCATTCACCTACTCTACAGTACAAAATAATTTTAAAACTTTTAAAAAGTTTTTTTTAAGTTGGTTTTAAAAATGAGTGAACAGGAAGGTGTTTACCTGAGAACTAGAAGAACAAAATGATGTTGCCAGGCAAATCTGACTGGGGAGACTATTCCATAAATGGGGTGCAACCACTGAAAAGGCCCTCTCCCTAGTGGGAGAGGAGAGCTGGTCTTGTGGTAGCAAGCATGACTTGTCCCCTTAGCTAAGCAGGGTCTGCCCCAGTTGCATATGAATGGGAGACTTGATGTGTGAGCACTGTAAGATATTTCCCTTAGGGGATGGAGCCGCTCTGGGAAGAGCACCTAGGTTCCAAGTTCCTTCCCTGGCATCTCCAAGATAGGGCTGAGAGAGATTCCTGCCTGCATCCTTGGAGAAGCTGCTGCCAGTCTGTGAAGATAATACTGAACGAGCTGGACCAATGGTCTGACTCAGTATATGGCAACTTCCTGTGTTCCTATTAGCCACCCGCCTCACCTCCTTTGGCAGGGGCCCTTGGAGCAGGGTCTCTAAAGAAGGTCTTAAGGTCCGAGTCAGGACATATGGGGTGAGACACGCTCTCAGGTAAACCAGTCCCAAGCCATTTAGGGCTTTAAAGGTTAACACCAGAACTTTGAACTGGGCCCGGAAACGCACTGGGAGCCAGTGCACCTAATGAAGCACTGGTGTAATATGATCAGAACGCCCAGTCTCAGTTAATAATCTTGCAGCCGTATTTTGTACCAGCTGCAGTTTCTGGGCCATTTTCAAAGGCAGCCCCACATACAATGCATTGCAGTAATCCAAGAGAGGTTACCAGAGTGTGAGTCACTGTGGCCAAGCAATCTCTGTCCAGGTGAAGTCGCAGTTGGCGTATCAGTCGAAACTGATAGAAGGCACTCCGAGCCACAGACGCCACTTGAGCCTCTAGCTACAGTGCTGAATCAATGAGCAACCCCGACTACAGACCTGGTCCTTCAGGAGGAGTGCAACAGGCTGAACATCATCCACCTGGGCAGAGGAACCACCGACCAGCAGTACTTCTGTCTTGTCTGGATTGAGTCTCAACTTGTTTACCCTTACCCCCAGTCCATTACTCGGGATATGGCTGGTGAAGGCATGAGCAGAGCGTGAAGTAATTCCCTTAAGAAGCAGGTCTTTACCTGCCCTGCTACTACACTGGTGCTTTTCCAGGTGCGGTGCTTGCTCTAGCAAAGGCTGCAGTGTGGTCCCTGCAGCCTGTGTGCATGTCATCACCGCACATGCCGACACTGTGTGTGCAGATCGCAGGGAACAGCACTGCAGCCTTTGCTAGAGCGAGTGCCACGCCCAGAAAAGTGCTGGAGTGGCCGTGGAGCAGGTCAGGACCTGCTTACCTGCTTCTTATGGGAACTGCTGCCTGGTAGGAGCGGAACCACCTCCAAGCAGTGCTATCCACACACAACTTGGCCAGGCAATTCAAAAGGATACCATGGTCAATGGTATCAAAAGCTGCTAAGAGGTCCAAGAGAATCAACAGGGGTGAACTCTCCCCTCGTGTTGTCTCTCTCTCTCTCTCTCTCTCTCTCTCTCTATCTCTCCGTAGATCATCCCATAGGGCAGGCTTGCTCAACTTTGGCCCTCCTGCAGATGTTGGCCTACAATTCCTATAATCCCTGGCTATTGGCTGCTGTGGCTGAGAATTATGGGAGTTGTAGTCCAAAAACAGCTGGGGGGCCTAAGTTGAGCAGGCCTGCCATAGGGTGGCCAAAGCCAGGCCTGAAGCCTGATTGAAATGGACCTAAACCAGGCCTGCCCAGCTTAGGCTCCCCAGCTGTTTTTGGGCCCAGCCACAGTGGTAAATAACCAGGGATTATGGGAGTTTATTTATTTATTTGATTTATATACCACCCTTCCAAAGATGGCCCAGGGCAGTTGTAGGCCAACATCTGCAGGAGGGCTGAAGTTGAGCAGGCCTGATCTAGATCAAGCTCAGACTTGAGTTTTCCTCCACTTGTGTTCTAGCCATCTCCCGGCTTGCTTCATTGCCCTCAGCTCCGGCGTATACTAGGGCACTGCACAGGCTCTGCTGTGTCAGAGAGGGCACTTGGGAGCGATTGTGTCAACTGCTCGAGCCATCACTCCATTTCAGAGAGCAACTAGAGCTTCGACAGGAGCGCCTGCCCTACCAGCTGGGAAATCACCCAGAGCCTTCAGGAATCCATTGGTCTCCGAGGGTGGATCATTTTTATAGTCCCCCACCCTCACAAAGTGGTGTAAGTGCTGAGACTCTAAACCGCAGAAGGAAGTGATCTCAGCATGAAAGATGGCACATCCCCTCACTTTCAGGTCAGCAGCCTCCTGCCCAGTCAAAAAAAATCAGATCCAGAGTGTGTCCCAATTCATGTACTGGGCCAACAACATGCATGTTGAAGTCACCCAGAACAATTATTCTGGGAGTCCTCAACACCAAATTCGAGACAACCTCCGTGAGCTCAGGCAATGAGGCAGCAGGGTGGGCATTAATCCAACAGAATCTCCGCTCTGTCCATTCAAGTTTTGCAGGTATGCAACAGGTTCATCACCATCTTATATTCAGTTGACTGTTGGCTGCCAAAAAACTTAATGGGTCAAAGTCTGCCAGTATGTGTAGTAGGAATATAGGAAGCTACCTTATACTGAGTCAGACCATTGGTCCATCTATTTCAGTACTGTCTACCCTGATTGGCAGTGCCTCTCTAAGGTTTCAGGCAGGAGTCTCTCCCAGTCCAGTGAACCTGGAACCTTCTGCATGCAGATGCTCTTCCACTGAGCTATGGCCCCATCCCCAGAGGTGGCATACATGGGTCTCCCATCCAGGCATTGACCACACCATGAACTGCTTAGCTTTAGCAAGGTGACTGTATCACATGCCCTTCGACCATGCTCTGAGACGTGAGCCATAGCTTGGCATGGAGATGGGTTCAGGTTCAATGCACAGGATCTTTTAAAGGATCTCTGGTGCAGATATTGGACAAGATGTCTGCTGGAGGTCCTTTACAGTCCCTGCCAGTCAGAGCAGACAATTCTGGGCTAGAGGGACCAGTGACTAGACACTGGCTTCACGTACTCCCTTCTGTGTCTGGGCAAATGATACTAACAAAGGTGACAGCTCTGGTTACTCTGTGGTTCTGTGCAGTGAGAAAAATTACCTTGCTTTGGACCAAGGTTTTCTGAAAAGGTTGTGTTTCTGCTACCTTGTGTCACAGATGAAATGGTCTTTATCTTAATTCATTTAAGTTTGAGCTCCTGGGAACTATTGAATGAAATATGCTCAGAGTCACAATGCAAAAAATGCATTAAAATTATTATTAATGTCTTCTGGTTGTAGCAGTTTTAGAGTATCGGGAGTGCACAAACATTATTGTGATGGGGGAGGACCTGGTCCAGTAGGAGAGAGCTTGTTGCAGGCTCATTTCTGTAGAAGTTATGATAATGGCTAATTGATCTTGTTTTGTCAAATCTTTTTCAGAGAGAACATGCCAAGCCATTTCAAATTCAAGGAATATTGTCCAGTGGTTTTTCGCAATCTGCGGGAAAGGTTTGGAATTGATGATCAAGACTTTCAGGTAGGCTTTGCTTTCTTGGTAAATGAGTATTGATGAGTGCGACTCTTCAGATTACAAGAAGGAAAAAGTCTAGATGGAAGTCTGGCTGGGGATCACTATTTGATTTATAGTTTAAGTGTTCATGTTTCATCCAGGGAGGGAATGTGCTCTTTCCGCTGCTTTTGGTCAGGATTGCCAGATACTTCTTTCCTGCCGATACCATTAAACGCTCTGCACAGGGCTATAGTCTGCTGCTCCTCCCATTCTTTCAGCAGACCTCTTGCTCACCTTCTCCTGCCTGTTGTGATCAACAGGACTCTAATTTTGCCACACAGCAGGAGTTGAGAGGACTGTGAACAGCAGCTGCTAGATAGAATAATGAACGGGTAGATACTTGAGAGCCTTGACACAACCCTAGTTAAACTCTACTGAAAAGCTATATTGGAAATCTGGAGAATAGCACAGTGTTCATTTCCAAGTATGAACACAAGATACCTGTGGTTTGAAATTGGCTAAATTCAGCAAACTAAAGGTTTTGGGTCCCCTTGTAGGTTTTTGAAACTCTAGCTGTTATCCAGTAATACTATACTAACCTGACTCCAGTACTAGTCCTCCCCCCACAAGTCCTTTCATGTTAGAAACTGGGGTGTCACTTTAAATTCAGAGTCTTCTTCCTTTTGGGGTAAATAAACCCTGTATTTAACCTGTATATTTAAAGGGGTCATCTTAAATTTATAGTCGCCTTCTATTCCAGTAAATACGGTGTATGGACACCTTGATTTAAAAGGTTAATTCCCCCCTAATTAGACATCTAGAATGTGACAGATGTGAAGCATACTCAGATTACACCCTGCTATATCTCCCTTGGAAAAACTGTTGGTGTCTAGACTAACAATGTATGTATGGGCAGAGGTAGCGACTTCAATCAAAGATCCCACTGCAAAAGCAGAAGCTACTGCTTTCTTTGCCAAATGCATCCCTTTCTCCCCAAAGCTGGTCTGGAGGGTTCTACCCTGTGGAGCCAGCCTTTCAGAGGGCTCATGGGATACAAGCCGGGAAGGAAATTAGTGTGGCCACCGTATGCAAGCAAAAGTACCTTCCAATCACTCTGTGGGATTTTTGGATCCAAGCCTCTGTACATTGCATATAGAACAAATTAGTACAAGCCTGGCAGGGAGGCTTTGTTGCATATTGTCAGCAGTTATGCACTTTTAAAATAATGTCCAGTAAGACCTTGCATCTTTCTTCAGTCTGTTTTACATTAAGAATATCTTTTAAAGAAAGTGAAGCTTCATGGTAGGCAAAGTTCCCTCTAATTCTTCTACATCTGTGTGTGGAATGAGTTTTGTTCTGGGTGGCAGTATCACGGCAGTGCGTTCAGAGTGGTGTCTTTCTGATTCAACCTGAGCGAGATCTAAAATTAACTGAGCAGACATCAAAAAACTTGTAGGCACGCACGCCTTAGAGGCAACACTGAATGTAGGTATGGTACTGGAAATTCCTTAAGCATTTCCTTGGGGAGATGGAGGTGGAAAGGTTTGTTTAAGTTTATTCTACTATTACTACTAGTATTAGTATAGTATTAGTATTACTAGTATTAGTATTACTAGTATTAGTATTACTAGTATTAGTATAGTAGTACTATTACTACTAGTAGTAATAGTAGAATAAGCTACTAGTAATAGTAGTAGTGCTGCTACTACTACTATTACTATTATTCATATACAGCTTCAAGAACATAGGAAGCTGCCATATACTGAGTCAGACCAACGGTCCATCTAGCTCAGTATTGTCTACACAGACTGGCAGTGGCTTCTCTAAGGCTGCAGGCAAGAAATCTCTCTCAGCCCTATCTTGGAGATGCCACGGAAGGAACTTGGAACCTAGCTTCTCTTCTCAGAGCGGGTCCATCCCCTAAGGGGAATATCTTACAGTGCTCACACTTCTCGTCTCCCTTTCATATGCAACCAGGGCAGACCTTGCTTAGCTATAGGGACGAGTCATGCTTGCTACCACAAGACCAGCTCTCTTGCCAACATCACTGGTCAGGTTTTATAACATGTTTTAGTGGAATCAGATTTTCTCTGCATTATTTGTTGTTGTTTGCTTAAGGCTGTACAGCATAACACAGATGACTTAAAAACAACAACACCTGTGGTGCTGTGCAACAGAGCTGTTCTGCTAGTACTTAGCCTTGTGCAATCGCATGTCCCGCCACTACTGCATTAATCCCAGTGCAAGTAGATTCAAAATGTGCAATTGTGTAAGTATTAGCACAGCAGCCCTCTTGCACAGCACCATGGGAGTGTGAGTATGTGTGTGTGTGTTCATTTTTTTTTTAAAGTTAACAATAATGTTGTGGGCAGCTCTGAGCCACCTCTGTTATGCTGCGCGGCATGTAAGCCATTATTACTATCCTGTCTACGAATGGCAAGACTTAGCCATGCTTCCTAAAGATAGAAGGAAATAACTGAATTGGTTGAAGGGTGCGGTATATGCTAATATTTTGTTCAACTTGCTCAAACTTGAGCATTTCTAATGAAAAACTAGAAATATTAATTAAAATGGAGGGTTGATTAATAAGGATTGTTCTTTGCCCGTCCAAAAAATCTAAAATGGAGTAAACAGGAGGATCTCCTTATCCGCAGTTCCATTGTGGTTTTGCATATCCGCAACAGAAAAACAGAGGACAAGCCTCATTCACCGCGGTTCAGGGGTACGCGTATCCGTGGGTTTTGGTGGAGAGGGGAGAAAGAAGGAAAGAAGCGCTGGCTTTGATCCCTGCGGATGTGACATCCAATGCCGGCCTCTCTCCCCACTGAGGTGGTTTCTCCTCAGTCAGTGCTGGCCTTTCTCCTGTCAGGGTGATACGAACACAACCTCCCCTGTAGAGCGGGAGCTGCCAGAGGGCCAATCACAGGCTGCCGCTTGCGTGCTCCTTGAGTTCTGGCCTTTCTCCGCACAGCAGGGATTGGCGAGAAGGCAACATCCCCACAGACTGGGGGACCTCTGGAAGCAAGGCCAGCATGAGGAAGGTCTTCCCCGGAGAACTGGTCCTCATCACTGATTGGCCAGGGCTTCCTTATATATCTCCCCCCAGGCCACGCAAGTCTTGCGAACAGGGGCTTTTGGCATCGTCCCGGGTCTTTACTTCAAGGAGGGGCTTTACTTTGTCCAACTCCTCCTCCTTGCATCTCGCCTCAACCAAGAGCATGCCCAGCAGGTCCATCTTAACTTTCTCTTGCTGCCTAGCCTGCCATGTGGTAGTTTAAAGACCAGGATGTCCTTGCCCTTTGGGGAGACCTGTTGCTCCAGCACTGTGCCTTTCTGGTCTCCTGGCTTTGGTCTTGCAGGGCAACCACTTCCTTATTGGCCTGTTTTCTCTTAGCCACGTTTGCTGTTGGCAAATACCCTTGTCCAGGTAGCGCTCCCGGACACATGGCAAGTGTCATTGCATGTGACGTTTGCCCATGATGGTGCTGGGGATTAATATTAGTCTGCATTGATGGCACAGGAGTGCCAGCTAATTGTATCTAAAACGTGGAAGTAGCAAGCATTGTAATGAACTTGGTCTATACCAAATCACGCTGGTGGACATGTTGCATTCATTCTGCAACCGGTTTAGAAATTAGGTCTGGCCAATGCTAAGCTTCTGACTTGGCTTTTATTTTTCATAGAGATTGCCACTGGAGTTAGAAACTGCCTTTTCATTAAAATGGGATGACGTGTTATAATACTGCACATATGTAGGAGACCCGTTTCTCACAACTAGTCTGAAAATTTCAAACTAAATTTTAAGAAATGTAGCTTAAAGGGGAGATCTTTCACTTTCAGAATTTTTTGCCATTGAGAGAGATTCGGACCACAAGATAACTCACTTCTGCCTGGTTCCCACCCCACCCCCTCCTTATAAATAGTCCTAGTGGCGGCGGCTGCTATTTTTGTTGCACAACATGTACAGCTGAAGTGCTCTGGTAACCACTGCTGTTTTGACAACCTTTCACATAAGCTCTAGAAACTGGAGGATATGCTTATGGCATTACAATTAGGATGCATATACACTTCCCCCACCATCTGAAGTTCAAGCCTTGCTCTAATTTGCTGTCCTTACATTTGTCAAATGCATTGTGAATGCTGATTTAGTGGAACATAAGAATACAATGGGAGCTCTGCTAGATTAAACCAAAAGGTTATCTAGTCCAGCATCCTTTTTCTTGCAGTTCCCACCCAGGTGCCCCGGGAAGTGGGGCATATGGACCAACAGCCCTCTTGCATTGTTTTCCAGCAACAGAGAGGGAGGAGAGGTGGTCTTGTGGTAGCAAACATGAATTGTTTCTTTTGCTAAGCAGGATCTGGCCTGGTTTGCATTTGAATGGGAGACTACTGCCTTGGGATTGTTTTTAATGAAAGGCGGTATATAAATTTAACAATAAATTAAAATACATGTGTGGGCACAGTAAGAGATTCCCCTCAGGGGATCGAGCCACTCTGGGAAGAGCACCTGCATGCTTGTGTGCAAAAGGTTCCAAGTTCCCTCCCTGGCATCTCCAAGATCGGGCTGGGAGAGACTCCTGCCTATAACCTTGGAAAAGCCACTGCCAGTCTATGTAAACAACACTGAACTAGATGGACCAATGGTCTGACTCTAAATAAGGCAGCTTCTTGTGTTCCTATGTAACTGTTTTGTGGCTTTCTAATGGGATCAAGCTGGCCTTTTGATCGTGAGCATGTATTGTCCCTTTTGATAAGCTAAGCAGGGCTTGTCCAGTTTGCATTGGGATGGGTGACTACACATGAGCACTGTCTGCTATTAAATATTCCCCTTGGGGAATGGGGGCGTAGCCCAGTGGTAGAGCATCTGCTTTGCATGCAGAAGGACCAAGGTTAAATCCCTGGCATCTCCCAGTAGGGCTGGGAAAGATTCCTGCCTGAAACCTTGGAGAGCCATAGCTAGATGGACCAATGATCTGGCTCGATATAAGCCAGCTTTCTATGTCCCTATGCGGCAATACTGCCTCTGAACCTGGTGGTAGCATTTCACTATCATGACGAGGAGTCGTTCCATGAATTTTTCTAATTCCCTTTTCAAAGCCGTTGAGGCTAGTGGTCATCGCCACATCTGGTGCAGCAAATTACATAAATGGATTATGTACATTGTGAAGAAGGACTCTACCTTGTCATAGGAAGGTGCCTTATACTGCGTCAGTCCATTGGTCCATCTAGCTCAATTCTGTCTACCTAGGCTGGCAATGGCTTCTCCAAGGTTACAGGTAGGAGTCACTCCAGCCCTACCTGGAGATGCCAGGGAGGGAACTTGGAATCTTCTACATGCAAGCATGTGGATACTCTTCCAAGAGTGGCCCCATCCTTCCCTTTTTTTCCCCTGCCCCATGTTTCAGACAGGCATGCATCCCAGCCTTCCTATCATGGAAACGTGACGCTTGCCTCTTCAGACAAATAATGTAAGCATGGAGAGAGCACGGAGTGAGGTATTTTGAGCACATCAGTGCCAGACCAGGGCTTCTGGTTGTACTCTCTGGATGCTGTACATGAATACTGTATCCCCCCCTCCCTTTTTAAAAAGTGTCTACAGAAGGCTAGAGTGGCATCTGGCTCCAGTTACCCTAAATAGCTTGATCTCAGTGCAGGAGTAGCCCAAACTTAAGCCTGCTCACTTTGAAATCAAAGGGTTTTGTTTCCATCATACAGTTTCCCAAGCAAGTGCATAGGGTTGCTGCCCAGATGATTTGGAAGTTGTTGCTGAGCATTAATTACTGAAAAGTTTGCATTAACTGAAAAGGCTAAATGGGCTTGATTAGGAATGTGCCTGTTAATGTATCTCACTCCACTGAGAGAACCAATCAATAGCTGTCAGACCACTGTCATAAAAGTAGGACAGTCATTAGCAGATGACTTTGACCTTTATCAGGGAAAAGGCTTACTGGGTTTAATCGGTATGCTTACAAAGAAATTGTTTTTGAAATCAGTGTGCTTTGTAAAGCAACTCAATTTCCTGTCTCATAACTAAGGTGTAGTTAACAGTAAAAGTTTGTCATAGTGCAGAGGGTGGTTGTCTTAGTTCTGTCTTTTTTTAATTTCACCCAGAACAACATTTATTTATGTTAATATTTTAAAACCAAGGCTTCAGTCCTACTATTGCAGTCTTGATAAGCAAATTCAAAAATATGTTCATGGGAGGAGGAAGCTAAAAAGGCCACATTCTCTACATATTTGGAAAGAGAAGTGGGAAACTGCTTTTACTTCTGCATCTTAATTGTGCTGCTATGAAGGCAAACAGGCCCCTCTGTCTGCTGTCTTCTAGCATTACTTCTCATATTGAGAATATACACGGCCACTTCCCCAGTCTTAATACATTACGAAGAAATAATCCATTTCCCTGCTTAAGAACAGAAATTTCCTGCGTTGAATGCCAAATGGCCAGAGATGATTATCTGTTGTATGCCTGCTAATCAATGACAATGTGTGGATTTTGTACAATTTTATTCTGAGGTGGTGCTTGATGCCTTGCTATCTGTTATATATTCCTGACTTAAAGAGAAGGCTATCAATATCTTAACTTAATTATTTTAGTCACAAATACTGAAGTAGGGAGAATCTCATGAAGATGGTAAATAGTCTTTTGGTTGATTGTTTTTATACACTATTGCTTCCTTAGTGGCTTCACATTTAATCCTTTCTGTAGCAGTTTAAATGCACAGAGTGCCTTAGGTTAGAAAAAATGCCTGACGTGCAAGCAAGATTTACAGTTTAGATTTCTAGGAACACAGGAAGCTGCCATATACTGAGTCAGACCCTTGGTCCATCTAGCTCAGTTTTGACTACACAAACTGGCAGCAGCTTCTCCAAGGTTGCTGGCAGGAATCTCTCTCAGCCCTATCTGGGAGATGCCAGGGAGGGAACTTGGAACCTAGATGCTCTTCCCAGAGCGGCTCCATCCCCTAAGGGGAATATCTTACAGTGCTCACACATCAAGTCTCCCATTCATATGCAACCAGCGTGGACCCTGCTTAGCTAAGGGGGCAAGTCATGCTTGCTACCACATGACCAGCTCTCCTTTCCAGACCAGCTCTTTAAAAAGTTATCTTTTAAAGATAACCTGCATGTGGATCTCCCAGTGCTGCAACTCTGTCTTCCAAAAGATCTTCTATTCCGCTCACCAGGCTCTCCACACCTTCATGCACCTTGTACTGTTCTGTCCTTTCTAGGGCTTGCATGACTTTAGGAAAGACCCCTGATTTAGGACTTCCCTGTTCACAGATGTGTTCCAGTTTGAATGAACAGGTGCACTTGCTCTTTCTGAGCCCAGGTCTCCATCCAACAAGATACCCAGGGCTCTGTCATGGGTGTGGTTTCATTATCGGACTTGATTACCTTCATCTTGTTGTCTGTCATTGAGGGAGGAAACTTTACATCAGGGCTGCACAACTTTGGCCCTCCAGCTGGTTTAATTTTGACTACAACTCCCATTATCCCTAGTGGCCAGTAGTCAGGAATTATGGGAGTTGTAGTTCAATATCTGCAGGAGGGCTGAAGTTGTGCATACCTGTCTTAAACTGTGAGGCCTTGCATATTGTTTGGTGATATTGTTTGGAGATGTGCAAGGAAGTTCTTGGAAGACAACGTTGTGAGGTATTATAGGAACACAGTGGCCACAAAGAAGTTGCTGCAACTTTAGCTTATCTTTCAAGAGAAGAGAAAGGCAATTGGTCTTGTGGTAGCAAACATGACTTGTCCCCTTAGCTAAGCAGGGTCCACCCTGGTTGCATATGCATGGGAGACTAGAAGTGTGAGCACTGTAAGATATTTCGCTCAGGGGATGGAGCCGCTCTGGGAAAAGCAGAAGGTTCCAAGTTCCCTCCCTGGTGGCATCACCAAGATAGGGCTGAGAGAGATTCCTGCCTGCAACCTTGGAGAAGCTGCTGCTAGTCTGTGAAGACAATACTGAGCTAGATAGACCAATGGTCTGACTCAGTATATGTCAGCTTCCTGTGTTCCTATGTACCTCTGTGCACCTTTTCTCTGGTTGAATTTAAGTCATTCTCTTCAAATGGCAAATATTTAAATCACTGGCATTACTCAGTTTGATAATTTCTACTAAATCTTCTTTTTAAATCTTCATGTTTTATCATATCAAAGAGAATGTTGTGGTCTCTGTAGAAAAAGCATCTCTCTGTGTGTGTGTTGTCTAAAACCTTTTTTAGGATCAGCTACTGGCATACTCGGTATGTATGGATTATTTATGCTATCACACAATGCATTTTATATTTAGCCTTTTGAAACTAGCAATTATAATTTAATGATATTAATATGCCAATGAGAGTTATAAAAGATTGCAGATTAGAACAGGCTAATCAATTTGACCTTTAAATCCTTCCTCCCCTCCTGGAGTCTGAGGCTAATCCCTAAACACCCGTTGTGCCAATAAACTTCAAAGGGAAAGGATGCTGCTGTTGCTCGCTCTCCATCCTCCTGCCCCTTTAAAAATTTCATTGAGAAAAATTTAAGGCAGAAATTTTCTGGTTACTCATTTACCAGGTTGGGATAATTTTTATAATACCTCTTTGAATAACCAGCATGTGCAGGGAAGCACCAAGGCTGGCTTCAGCTGTGGGACTCGTGAAGTAAAGGGTATTTTAGGAAGGCTGTTAAAATATCATGAGCTCATTTTTGTACAGCTTCTGGTTGATATTGCTATTTCGCCGCTTGAATTTTTGGAAGACTGAGAACATGAGGACCATCCGTTTTCCTTCCATGTGTTCCGCCCTTTTATGTTCTTGGTGCTGAGACTTCACCCATCTGCTTCTCCATATACCCTTCAGGCCTTGTCTTCATCTTTGCTGCTGCCTGGCTCACTATCCTCACCTATTGCCCTTCAGGGATCCACAAATTTAGATTTGGCCCACTAGCCGGCCTTCATTTGTGCTCGCCACCAATCCCCTCTTCCTCCCCCCACCCCCACCAGACATCCTTTTCTGTTACCCTGGCAGAGATCTTCAGAGAGCCGTGGCTCTTCTGTCATTTGCACTAGGAAGCAGAGGTGGTAAGGAAGAGTGGGGACCCTCTCCTATTGCTCAGAACGGACTCCTGCTGTTTCCCAGCTTCTCAAATCGCCGTGAAAGTGAGACCTCTGGGGAGGAGAGCTGTGCGGTGCTGGGTGTCCTGCTCACCAGAAAGCTTAGGGCACTTTCTTAGGGCATTGGTGAGCTGGCAACTACATTTGGATGCGTGCCCTTAATCACCTGCCCCACTTCCTTCCCCTCACTTCTTCTTACCCTCCCCTGCATTCCTGCCTCATCAGTGCCCTTCCAGCTGCTGCTGTTGCTCCATCCCTGGCAGAGGAGACACCACGATCATGAAGGTGCTTTCCCCAGGGGTGAGGCTCATCCATTGTCCTCCACATGTGCCGACTCCTGCGACTTCCCCAAATGCGGGAAACCCGACTGCATAATTTGTAGTTTAGTTCAGCAACGGCTTGGATCACACAGGGCATGTCCTTACTCTTGGAGTCTTCTAGGTCAGACAAATGTCTAAAACGTATTTGTGAGGAAATAACTTCCTGATTACCTTCTGCCAGTGCTAGTTTGTTCACGCTGTAAGATGCATTCGCTTGGAATCATATAGATTTGTAAGCAGAGGTCAGTAGCTGAATTGGCTACTTTTGCATGTAAGCAAGGAAATAATTTGTTTTTGTTTTTACATTTATATCCTACTTTTCCTCCAAGGAGGCCAGAGCAATGTACGTGGTTATGCTTATCCTCGCAACAATCCTGTGAGATAGTCTAAGCGGAGAGATAAATGACCAGGAGTGAGTTGCATAGCTAAATGGGAATCTCCCCATTCCTAGTCCAGCACTCTAACACCACTACACCATGCTGTCAAATGATGCACTTGATTGTCTGCAGCCTTGGTGTGCAGATAACTGCAGCGTGGTTATCACAGCGGTCTGAAGATGCCTGATGTATTCAACAGGTTAAGCAGATCTGGGCCTGGCCAGTACCTGGTTAAGAAACTATTTGGGGACCTTGTGTAAGCTGCTCTGAGCAACATGGAGGCAAAGTGAGACAGGAATATAACATCCCCTTATTTTGGAAGCAGCTACCTAATGGCGCAGTGGGGAAACAACCTACCTAGAGAGCAGGAGGCTGTTGGTTCGAATCCCTGCTGGTGTGTTTCCTAAAATATGGGAAACACCTATATCGGGCAGCAGCGATATAGGAAGGTGCTGAAAGGCATCATCTCATACTGTGCAGGAGAAGGCAATGGTAAACCCCTCCTGTATTCTACCAAAGATAACCACAGGGTTCTGTGGTCTCCAGGAGTCGACACTGGCTCGATGGCACAACCTTTCCTTTTATTTTGGAAGCAGTCATAGTGATCAAATCGATGTTGCACTGATAGCTTAAAAGTGAATATCAGCGAAAGAAAACGACAATAAATGTCATAGGAGTCCTTTTTCTAATCTAGGTGAGAAAATAATGATGATTTTGTATGAAAGACATATTTGAAAATTATTTAGAAATTACCGCAAAACATACAGGGCTCTTTTGCCTCCATTGAGCTATACAACACAGTAGCAAGTGCCTGTATCCCTCTGGTATGGGACATATGCTTGGTTTGATTAAAGTTGTAAGTGCTAAAGGTCAGATTAAATTTCTTGACCTTCAACAAATGCTCTTGCTGGCTGCTCAAAGCACATATAGACAATCTCTTTATTGACCTGCACAAGGACGTCTTGACATTTTCAACCAAAGGTTGCTCAGAAGGTAACTGCCGAATGGGTTAGAAATTGTGAGGGCAAGGTGGTCCGGGTGATAGTATGTGTGAAAAGAAACTGGAAGATAACCGCATATTGGTGTTTCTATTCATGTTGCATATTGTATAAGTAGTTCATTTCTTTCCTAAAACTATACTACTCCATAAAAGTGGTCAGTTTATGAACCAAAACTGTTCCCTGGAGACCAAAAACCAATGGGCATTAGTTTGATGTGGAATTCAGGCAGCTGTTTGTCACAGTAATTCAAAGCAAAAGGAACGATCTATATCTGTTGTTCCCTGTTCCATTTTGAGCTTGATAAGGCATACAAGGTAAGACAGGGTAGATTAAAGGCAAGACACTTGCCTCCCAACAACCTTCTGGTTTCTGTTGGGAATAGTTCAGGCATTTACAGGTTTCTCAGTGTGAGCCATCCTACTTATTCCCATGGATCATTTCACAGGAAAGACCTAATATGCAGTTCAGCAGTGGTCCCTCTAATTCTTTTCATCTCTGTACAAAATGAGTTTTGTTCTGGGTGGCAGTATCAAGCCAGTGTGTGTGGAACATAGGAAGCTGCCATATACTGAGTCAGACCATTGGACTATCTAGCTCAGTATTGTCTACACAGACTGGAAGCGGCTTCTCCAAGGTTGCAGGCAGGAATCTCTCTCAGCCCTATCTTGGAGAAGCCAGGGAGGGAACTTAGAACCTTCTGCTCTTCCCAGAGTGGCTCCATCCCCTGAGGGGAATATCTTACAGTGCTCACATTTTGACTCCCATTCAGATGCAACCAGGGTAGATCCTGCTTAGCTAGACAAGTCATGCTTGCTACCACAAGACCAGCTCTCCTGTGCAATTAGAGTGGGGTCATCCTGATTCAATCTGAGTGAGATCTAAAACGAACGGAGTGGACATAAAAACTTGTGAGTGCACGCATGTACGTGCGCACGCTTAAAGGGAACACTGCCGCTCAGCCTTTCTAGAAATATAGCCATGACCTCCTAGAAGCTGTTCATGGGAGTGCAGCAATAAGTCCTTCAGTTCTTATTCCATGTTTAAAGTTAGGAGTTGAACTTTGCTTGTGATGGGCTCATTGAGGATGAATTTCCAAGTTCACCATTCTGAATAGTCCAATTAAGAGAGTGTGCCATCAATCCTGATGGCACAATCTCACATAAATTCACCTCTCACATGTTTAACTGCACTTACATCCAGAGGGACACATTACAATTGGAAGTGCAACCCGTGTTATCTCCTTCCACACCATCTTCCAACACGCTTAGAGAATCTGACCTGGATGCTGAAGCTTCATATAATACTTTTTAAATAGAAAGGGAAACTTATTGAATGCTCCCACATATTCTCTTGTGTCCTTAGATAAAATTGCTCCGTGTAAGAATGATTTTTCCATTTAACAGAACTTTCTACTGGCAGATTTAAGGTTATTGTGATTGTAGAACTCTTCACCGGAGGTAATTTTACATATGGCCGGTAGGAAGAGGCGGTGTGCACATTTTTTACATGTTGTCTAACTTGCACTGATCATTTGTCGGGCAATGGTGGTGTTATATTTTGGATTCATTTTCCTTTTTGTGTAAAATATGTGTGTTTTTTTGGTTATTCCTTGGTAAATTACTCCTTGATTGGGACTAGCATATCAAGGCTGTACACTTTGACAGCAGATCCACCAAATGTTTGTATGTTTTAGCGTTTGTCTGCTTGAGCCACTCTAACTTATTACTGGAATGCAGGTTACTGTATATTTTAATGAGGGGTCCTGCTTGCAAAGGCAGATTCAGTTAAAAGGAAACCTGCATTCTTAGCACTATATTGTCTTGGAAGAAACCTCTTATCGATTATGCCCTCATTCTTTCAGAGTGACACTATCTTGGACAAAATGCTGTATGTATGTAAAAACTTAAATGTGTTGTGCTTCTCTGCTTCTGTAATCCTCTTCCTTAAAATATACTAGATGAGACACATGCTGAAACTAGCACTATTCAGAGATGTACAGTATTAAATTTCAAAACATAAATCTGTATTATATTTATATAGAAATAGCTAGCTTACAGAAAGCCAGCACATGTCTTAATCTAAAGCTTGCTTTGATGCTTTTAAAAAAAAGCATAGATTAACTTTCAGCTTGCATTATATATGATGGGGGTAGACGTCTGTTTGCTGTCAGCATCATCATACAGTGGTTAGGTGTCAGACTGTCAATTCAGAAGTGCTAATTTTTCTATTTGAGCAGGGGTCCATAAATGTAGGTTTAGCTCACTAGCCAGCCATTATTTGTGGTGGGCACCAGTCTCCTCTCTTCCCCCTTATCCTTTCCCGTACACAGGCAGAGGGCTTAGGAGAGAAGCAGGTCTTCTCTCATTTGCACTGGAATATGAGGATGGCAAAAACCAGTGGGTTCTGTCTCCTACTGCTCAGAAAGGATTCCTGCTGTTTCTTAGCTTTTCAAAAATGGCAGACCTCTGGGGATGAGATCTGTGTGGTGCTGTGTATCTTGCTCGTGGGGACCCCATGCCACTGGCAAGGTAGCAAGGGGATTTGTGGATGCCTGTATTTGAGGAGCACTTGTATATATTTTATCCATTCATTCATTCATTCATTCATTCATTCAATTTATAGGAATTAACAAATCTCTGTTGTAGTAGTACAATAGGATTCAGGAAAAACTTCAATTCCAGTTGCATTGTGGCATCTTTAGAACAGAAAACATTGTGGTACACTTGACTCTTGGGTAGTGTACAGGTCATGGCATAAATCAGAAGATTTAGACTAAGCTTGAGCTGAAATGGACAGGAACATACTGCTTGAACTATTTCCCGTTTCAGAACATTTTAATGATAAGGGGAGAACATGAAAGGGGGCAAAAGTGTTCGTGTATTAGGAAATCATCCCCTTTGCTGTGTAATCAGGTGCCCCCATAGAGCGCCCCACTCACCTGGTATGTAGCATTCAGGTGAGGGTGCTCCAGCATGTACTGATTGCAGACCCACTCAGCTGCAGCTTGGGTGCAACTTCTTGGTGGTTGTTTTTTTAAAACTTTTAAATAGCCCTTTCTATTAAATAGCAAAGACAGCTCTTGTGTAGCCAAACCTGATTGAAAAATAGCTCCAATTGATGTCGTCCGAAACTGATGTCGTCATGCAGCCAACCCGCACCTCATGGTGCGAATTTCAAGACTGAAAATGCAGCAAACTGGCACAAAAGCTTTAGGAGGTCTTTCAGGAAGCGTTTCTGTCCCCCAGAAGCCTCTTCATGCTTAAAATGTTCACCACAAATATTCAGCACAGCCCTAACTTTAAACTTAGTGTAATGCCTTCCCAGTGTCTATTGTACCACAATAGCTTTGGTTTCTCTAGGAGCATTTATAACTTTATTTACAGAATATCATGATGCCGCTAAAATGATCCTCAGCCAACATGTTTATAAAGGGTTTTATATTATCATTGAAATAACTGTTGTGTTTTGACAGTCATATAATCCAGATGTCAATTGTTCTAAAACTATAGAGCACTTCCTGGTACTTTGTCTTAATGGCACTATTAACTTTGTGTTCTGACATTATTTTCCTCTTAATTAATGTGACAGAATTCTCTGACAAGAAGTTGTCCACTTGCTAATGATTCTCAAGCTCGCAGCGGTGCCCGATTTCACACCTCGTATGACAAAAGATACGTCATCAAAACTATAACGAGTGAAGATGTGGCAGAAATGCACAATATACTGAAGAAATACCATCAGGTAATTTATTGCTTGTTTTAAGGGGGTGGACAGGGAAGGAGAATTTGGGAATTTAAACTGGAAGTTGTTTCCCGCAAATATTCAATTGAACCGACACCTTGGTACACAAGTTTTTAAATGCTTGGTAATGAATAAACTTTTACAAAGAAATAGGCAGAAGTTTAGATTCGTTATATTGTTCTATCCTATGCATTTGACACGTCTTTGCAAACATTTAGTCTGGGTCGCCAACTGAAACATAACCTAAGCCCGGGTTAATTGCTCACGTCGGTGCCTTGTTACTCTTGTTTGTTGTCTTCTCTTCCCCTCACCAAAATCAATGGCTCAGGGCAGTTTAGTGTAATCTAGATTTAATGTATACTCTTTGGGATAAGGATGTGTCTTGAATATAGTCCTCTTCATACATAGTGAGTGCATAGGAAGTTGCCTTATCAGACCATTGGTCTGTGTGGCCTACTATTGTCCATTCTGACTGGCACTGGCTCTCCAGAGTTTCAGATAGGAGTCCTTCCCAGCCCTACCTGGAGATGCCAGGGTCTGAAACTGGGGCCTTTTGTTTGCAAAACAGATGCTTTAATACTGAGCTATGACTCCATAGCAGGCCAACAACAGAGTGGAGGCGAATGGGAGTGCACCGTCAAACTATGCCAGCTGTGCAGATATACTCCATGGCCATGTTCCTGCCTCTTTTCCTGCATTCTAGAACTTTGGTTCTAGGAACATAGGAAGCTGCCCTATACTGAGTCAGATCATTGTCCAACTAGCTCAGTATTGTCTACAAAGACTGGCAGCAGCTTCTTCAAGGTCTCTCTCAGCCCTACCTGGAGATGCCAGGGAGGGAACTTGGAACCTTATGCGGGTGCTCTTCCCAGAGCAGCCCCATTCCTTAAGGGGAATTATTTATTTATTTATTCGATTTTTTTTTTATACCGCCCTTCTGAGCTGGCTCAGGGCAGTTTACAATTAATCTTTCAACACTCATATGTCCCAGTAAAATGCAAACCAGTAAAATCCCCCAGTAAAATGCAAACCAGGGTGGACCCTACTTAGCAAGGGGGTCAACTCATGCTTGCTATCTCACAACCAGCTCTCCTCCCTGAACATGAGGAAAACTCTTTGAATTCAATGCTTGCCTCTGTGGATGTGCTTGAATGCACGGAGAGCTGGGGAAGGTATGGCCATGGTGTGTGCAGGCTGCACGACATGTTGGTCCTCAATAGGGCCATAATATGATGAGAACTTACATTGCTCTATAAAGCACCATGTATGTGCTGGTGGTGGCCCATTGTCCCCTTGTCCCCTCTTCCTTTCCCCACATGTCTGTTTATTAGTCATTCATTCAAATTCTATACTACCCTTCCATAAATGGCTCAGGGCAGTTTACATAGATAGATAGATAGGAAGGGAGGAAGGAAGGAAGGAAGATGGATCCCTGTACCCAAAGGGCTCACAATCTAAAAAGAAACATGTTAGACACCAGCAACAGTCACTGGAGGTACTGTGCTGGGGGTGGATAGGGCCAGTTACTCTCCTCCTGCTCAATAAAGAGAATAACCACGTTAAAAGGTGCCTCTTTGCCAAGTTAGCAGGGGTTTAGATTGTTAGCCTGCATCTGTGTCGTTTTGTTCCGTGTTTGTACAACACCTTGTCTCTTGTTGTTTAAGGAATGTCTTATTAATAATATAGTTATTGCTTGCAAATGCTGATTCTGCCTTGAAATGTTAGTGTAGGTGTGATGGGTGATATCAGTATTGGGCATAAGCAGGCAGTGGTGGAACATGTGAAGTCCTGATGCAGACGGAAGTGCTTCTAAGCATGTACAAAGGGGATTTCTTTACTATGAACTCAAACATTACCAATTTTGTAAAATGTTAAAATTTTTATATTCCTGTTTTAAAAGAAAAACTTTTATCCTGTACACATTGGGCATACATTTACAACTATGTGCTGCTCCATTCTGAGGAACACATGTCAGGCAAATGAGTTGGCTGTGGCTCTCTGAAATGTGTAATACGTGTTAGCACATGTTTCTTGATCAATAGCCTGTCGAGCAGCTTTACATTATCACAGTTACAACCAGGGCAAAACAAGTTTTAGGTAAGACAGCATGGCTTCCATGCCTCTCTTGTAAATACAGTGGTTGAATCATAAGATCAGCCGTACTGGAACAGGTCCAAGACCTATCCAGTCCAGCATTCTGTTTAACACAGTGGCCTTCCAGATGCCTCTGAGAAACCCACAGGCAAGAGGTGATGGCATGCCCTTTCTTCCTGTTGCCCCTGCAACAGGTATTTAGATACATCTTGCCTCTGAGGCTGGAGGTGGCCTATAGCCACCAGACATTAAGCTTGTACACCCCAGCTCGTACTAATTGGTACTGAACAGACGTGCTATATTAAATTATTTATAGAAGTAATTGCCAGGAAGGTTAGGAATATAGGAAGCTGCCTTATACTGAGTCAGACCATTAGTCCATCTACAGTATTGTCTACCTAGACTGGCAGCAGCTTCTCCAAGGTTGTAGGCAGCAGTCTTTCTCAGCCGTATCTTAGAGGTGCCAGAGAGGGAGCTCAGAACCTTCGGCAGGTCCCCCATATTTCTGTCACATTACCATTGCAGCTGCTCCTCCATATTTCATAAGACAGCCAACTTGAATCTCTCTGTCTTATCTTGGAGATGCCAGGGAGGGAACTTGGAACATTCTGCATGCAGATGCTCTTCCCAGAGTGGCTCCATCCCCTAGGGGGGAATCTCTTACAGTGCTCCTACAGTATGTATGCTCCCATTCAAATGCAAACCAGGGTGGACCCTACTTAGCAAAGGGGTCAGTTCATTCTTGCTACCACAAGACCAGCTCCATCTGGTAAGTCAGTGGTAAAGGGCACTGAATAATAATGCAAAAGAGCCTGACCATAACCTAGGTGAGGGCCTGACCACCATGAATCCTTGCTTGACCTTGACTTACTCATGTCCTGCTCTCCTCTTCGGTTGCGCAATGATGTCCACATTGGAGTTGTCCAAATAACTCTCAAGGTTGTATCGATTACACGCTGTGTTTAGCTCTGTGCTGGGCATGCAAGAAGGCTTGCTAGAAGATGGACTGAAGCAATAAAAGCAAATATGTATATACTGCTTTTCAACAAAAGTTTCCAAAGCCGTTTACACAGAGAAATAATTAAATGGCTCCCTCTCCCCAAAGGGCTCACAGTCTAAAAAGAAACATAAGATAGACACAAGCAACAGTCACTGGAGGTCAGATGCAGCCTGTGAACGTGCTTCCGGGGGGAGGGGGGCGGCTTCTTTAAGTGTAAACGGAGCCGGTGCTCTGTGCCTCCCAGCAGCCCCCGCGGTGGGGAATCTCCTCCGCCACTCACCTGGCCGCTGGCGGGGACTCGCCTCCGTGGGAGCCAGGTGAGTGGTGGAGGTGATTCTCCGCCGTGGGGGCTGCTGGGTGGCATGGAGCACCGGCTCCGTTTACACTTAAAGAAGCCGCCCCCCTCCCCCCGGAGGCGCGTTCATGGGCCGGGCCTGCTGGAGGTACTGGGCTGGTGGTGGTAAAAGGCACTGTTCTTGTTTTGTGGATTTAATAGCCCTGGGAGAACTGATATTTGTGTGAATATTAAAAAAACAAAAACCCGAAAAACCTCCTCTTTCATAAAAATCCAAGCATTCAGCTTCAGTTGAAGTTACTTGAAGCTGAGCAGTTAGCTGCAAAATAAAAGGACAGATCCAAAGCCAAATTATAATTCAACTCTCTTGGCTAGAACAGCTAACTGAACTCTGTGCTTTCTTGTCTTCTTCCTTTAGAGCCTTCCTGAGTAGCTGCTGAGGCATCCCTTTAGCAGACTCCTCCCTTCCCCCCGCCTCCACTGCATCTCCTCCCCCACCTTTATTTTTTAAATTCTATCTCTCTATTTATTTGGCTAAGGCATTTTACGTTTTACAGGGAGGATTGTTGGTCTTGAGGTAGCAAGAATGATGCGTCCCCTTTGCTAAGCAGGGTCTGTCCTGGTTGCATATGAATGGGAGACTAGATGTGTGAACACTGGAAGATAATTCCCCTTAGAGGATGGGGCTGCTCTGGGAAGAGCATCTGCATGTAGAAGGTTCCAAGTTCCCTCCCTGGCAGCATCTCCAAGATAGGGCTGAGAGAGATTCCTGCCTGCAACCTTGGAGAAGCCTCTGCCAGTCTGTGTAGACCAGGACTGCACAACTTCAGTCCTCCCTGCAGTTTTGAACTACAGCGCCCATAATCCCCCAGCCTCAGTGACCAATAGTCAGGGATGATGGAATTGTAGTCCAGCTTCTGCAGGAGGGCCAAAGTTGTGCAGCCCTGGTGTAGACATTACTGAACTAGATGGGCCAATGGTCTGACATAGTATATGGCAGCTTCCTATGTCAGGGGGCTGACTTTTGTAAAACAAGGCATAGTCTTGTCTACTTAACAAGGCAAAGTTTGTGTGGAATGTGGGGTGTCTTCCTCCATTCCAGTACTCCATCCTTTTTGATAACACATGCATTATTACCATGCCAATAAAAATATGGATATAACAGCTTGTGAGGAAGAACTTCAGGCCTTGGTGGGTTTAAACAGGTACAAGTTTACCCTTGTATCTTTCAGGGAGTGTGCTGATACTCTCTGTTCTTTGGACAGTAGAACACTTTGAGTTGTTTGCAGTTATATTTGAACAGGTTCTGCCAGTTCCATTTTAATATCGTGCTTATGTGACCCAATTCCCTTTGTGACTAGAGCAAAGTACTACTCCGTTTATGTTAAGGGTGGCAGAGCTAAATTTTTTAGAATGATTAACTCTAAGCTACTATTGCAATATGTGTGTACAGTTGTCCCTCACCAACTGCTAGGGTTCTGTTCTGACAAAACCTCGCCCTTGGCAAATTCGTGGTTGGCAAGGCGTTAAAAGCCAATGGGAAACGGGATTAGGTGAACCACTACCGCAAAAAGACCTAAAAATAAAGGGGGTGTGTGCAAAATAAATCCTGTAATATTGCCAAGAGTCACCAAGAAGAATGAGCAAATCGAACCTCTGTAAAAAAAATTTGAAACCTCCCCGCCCCCCCCAAAAAAGTCACTCAAAAGCATTTTAAATTGGCAAGGGACAGCAAAGTCAGCAAGGGTCACCAAGAGGAATGAGCAGATTGAACTTCTGAACCCCACAACATCGCTGAACGCCCTCCCAAATCACTAAGAAACCTCTTCACCCACAGATACTCAGGTCACAGTTGGCAAGACCGGTCACAATTTCTATTCACATATGCTCAAAACTGCGTTTGATGAAACCGTGGTTGGCAAGGGCTGACTGTAACTCTGTTTTTATAAATGTGCTCAAAAATTTGATTGTGACATCAATAACTCTCCAGATAACCTTTGTATATACTACTATAGCGGGTTTTTAATTTCATTTGTAGAAAGCCCTTTTTAAACCTGGCTTTTGTTCCCGAATTACAGACTTTTAAACTCTGTGGCTTTTTAATAAGTATTGATGTCTGGGAAAGCAAATTTATGGAGCTTTAAGTTGGATGTCATATAAAATATGGGGAATAGCTGCAATGATAATGATAGAAATAACTGTATGAATGGATCCAGCATGAAAAGGGAAGGTAATTTTTCACACAGAGCATAATTAATCTATCTGTGGAATTCTCTGCCATGGGATGTGGTGATGGCCACCAGCTTGGGTGGCTTTATAAAGGACTTGGACAGATTCAAAGAGGACAGGTCTATCAGAGGCTACAAGTCATGATGACTGTAGGCTATCTCCAGGTTCAGAGGCAGGATGTCTCTGAATACTAGTTGCCGGAGAGCAACAACATGAGAAAGGGCATGCCTTCATTTCCTGATTGTGTGGCTTCACAAGCATCATGTGAAACAGGGTGCTGGACTAGATAGGCCTTAGACCTGATCTAGCAGCGCTCTTCCTGTGTTGAGCCTTTGAATGTAACTCAGAAGTCCCACTATGTTCAGTGAGGACTACTCCCTACTAAGTGTGGGTGGGGCTTAGTATCTTAGCAATTGATGAAACTAGGGAGAGTTAATGGAATAGTGAACTGCAAGAGAAGATATTTTTGAATGGCTAAGACCAAAGTGAAGTGAGCTCTAAAGCTACAGTTTCAACCAGTTGTAGTGTTGGTTGCAACACACTACTGTGTTTACTATAACACTGTGTAAAAGCAAAATAACTCTGTTCTGGACTCTTGCAGGGAGCACAATATTAATATACTCTGAAATGGAGATGATGTTGAGTAACTTTCCCAGTCAAATCTTATTGGCAAGACTGAACTGAACATTGTGTAGGACCAAACATTAGCCTGTTGTGCAGCTCTTATATTTCAGTGGAACATGTGGAAAAATACATTCCTGGTGGATAGTTACCTCAAATGCCTAATTTCCAGAAGCAGTGAATCAGAAGATATCTAGGAGCTTGATGTTATCTGTTTAGGCTTGAAGTGTGGTAATAGTTTTGTCCCTTACTACAAGTCTTAATTAACACAATTTAACTATTGCCTGTTACTGCTGTTGTAAATGTCACTGTGCTTTTCTGATAGCCTTGAAGCTGTATACTTACATTCTGTACCTCTTGCATTTTATGGCATTAGGCTCCACCGCTGACATTCTCTCTCCTCCCTCCTTCCCTGTCTGTATGTTAGAACTTTAAAAATCTAACCAATGGAAGATAAGAGCCAGTGTGGTGTGGTGGTTAGAGTGCTGGACTAGGACCGGGGAGACCCGAGTTCAAATCTCCATTCACCCATGATACTTGCTGGGTGACTCTGGACCAGTCATTTCTCTAAATAAATAACACCTCATGTATCTAAAGAGGGCTGTAGCTCACAAAAACTAATACTACAGTAAACTTGGTTTTTTAAGTGCCACAAAATTCTCTGTTATGTTTGCCGAAGTATTGCAGTGCACATGCTGTTCTTGATCTCTGCTCTGTCCAATGACCAAGATAAGATGATAGAACAGCTAGCTAACTTTCATCACTGATGCAGTGCTGTAGCTAAGACCATGCAGATTTCTATACCCCTGATGGTTACCTATAATGGATCCTTTGCATCTGACAAATCACCCTCTTAATGAACCCTTCCATGCACCAAGCTTAAATGACAAGGGTGCCTAGGAAGGAGCTCTGTGTCTGCCTCACAGCTGTGGAGCACTCTTCTCCCAGATGTTTGGCAAAAGCTGAGCTTATTGTGTAACAGTGCAAAACTATTCTGTTTTGGCTGGCATTCAGTTGCCAGGGTTAGAGAAGTTATTTTTGTCTGTCTCTGTTATATATATTAAGCCCTGCTATTCAAATGCTCACCTTGAGCCCCTTAGGGCAGGATATTGGTCTAAAGAATAATTCAGACTTACATTAAGGTTTTGCATTAGATTATGTAGACTTGTGTTTTTGTTCATAATTGAACCAGTGCAACTTTTGAAATATATATGGGGCGGGTGAGCACCTTAAATCTCAAAGGAAAATGTACTTCTTTTGTCAGAATGTATGCTGAAATGCTCTGGAGAAATTATGAAATACACTGAGGTGATCAAAGCACAGGGCAACACAAAGAATAAAGTGTGTCGAGATGATCACTGAAATGAAACAAGAGTTTGAGCAGCAGTGACAACCGCAGAACTCTTGATAGACATTTCTCTGCACAAGAGATCAATGTAAAAAGATGAAGGTTTGAATTATAAATATCTGACACAGATAAGACTTGGCTCTTTTATTGCAGGAAGGTTCCCAAGGGCAACCCGTATAACATCGGATGATAATGATGGATTTCACTTCTGTGGAATAAGTTTTGGTTACTGATAACGGGCACAAATGCACTCTTCTCTGTTAGCTGCAGTATTGAGTAAAGCAGGCTTGCGAATTAGACGTAACCTGCTGACCTTGGAAGACCCTTGGAGTAGAGCTCACCACTTAACACTACTGGTACCAGGGAATGCCTCTATTCCTCACTCTACCCCAGGGCTGCTCAACTTTGGCCCTCCTGCAGGTGTTGGCCCACAACTCCTGTAGTCCCTGGCTATTGGCCACTGTGGCTGGGGATTATGGGAGTCGTACTCCAGAAACAGCTGGGGGGGGGGCTAATTTGAGCAGGCCTGTTCTATTCACTGGGTATACATCAGGGTGGCTTTTACCAAGGTAGCCCCAGTTTGGAGCCTGCCTGCTTCCTCCTGTGAACCTTGGCAAAACGTTTCAATAGCAGCAGCATCATGTTTTTGTGCTCTAGCCCACAAAACCCTAACTAGCATTAGGAACATCTTGACATTTCCCCTAAGAATAGTGCGATAATCTTCACACTGATTTGTATGGAGAGCTGAAGAATAAAGCAAAACTCACCATTAATGTATGAATCTAAGGACCTCTGCCTTGGCACAAGCAAACTCAGTCTTATTCTGAGGCTAAGGTTCCCAGCCTTAGGTTCATGGGTGGATGGCTCCAAGGGCCAAATGCCATTGTTGCTGGGGAAGATGGGAGTTGTAGTCCAGCAACATCTGTAGATCCAAGGCTGGAAGCCCTTGCTCTGAAGAATTACTGTTTGTGGTACCAGGATTGTGTTCTGCATATAAGAATGCAGTTTCCTCCTTTCCATCATGTAAATGTGTATGCATTGGAGTGATGTATGATTTTGCATAACATCTATATTCTATATGATATGTCTTTAAATGCTTAGTTTATACTAGTTAGTTCTATGCATTTTCGGTTGTATAACTTGCTTGCCTGTTCTGTCAAGTGCCATTCACCCAGAGGTGCTATAAAGCCTTAAACAGCTTAGACCCAGGAAGTGTGTTCTCTAATTTTTTTTTCATCTGTGCGCGGAATGAGTTTTGTTCTGGGTGGCAGTATCAAGGCAGTGTGTGCACACATGCATTCAGAGTGGGGCCTTCCTGATTCAACCTGAGTGGGATCTAAAATTAATTGAGTGGACATCAAAAAGTGTGTGCGTGTGCGCATGCCTTAGCGGGAACACTGGGCCCAGGGTATTTAAGAAAATGTCTTCTTCACTATGAGCCCCATTGCCCACTGAAATCCTCCAGAGAGGTCTGTCTGCAGTTGCCACTGGCCTGTCTCGTGGCTACTCAGGGATGGGTCTTTTCTGTTGCTGCCCCAAGACTTTGGAATGCACCCCCGACTGGAATAAGAGCCTCCACATCTCTGACAGCTTTTTCAGGGTCTTTAAAGATGCATTTGTTCACCTAATATTTTAATGTTTTGATTTTTGTCTTAATTTATGTTGTAAACCACCCAGAGACATAAGTTTGGGGCAGTATACAAATATAATTAATTAATTAATTAATTAATCTTAATAATAACTTCACATAAGGCTAAAAAAACTAGTGCACCACAAACATGGTAACTGCCTGGTTACCCAACTGGAGCTGTTGATTATTTTTGCTGCACCTGCCATTAGGATATACATTGCCTTGAAAGCAACTTCTTCAAATCATGGTATGCTTACTTTAAAACTGCATTTTAGTTTCCTTTTTTTGAAACTGTGATGAATATCTTTTTTTTTTAAGAACTACACAACAAGAATACAAGATGATTGCCTTATAATGTATTGCTCTGTGTGACTATCTTGCAACACAGTTTAATCTTTTCATCAGGTGGGCAATGTGGCTAGCTAAATAGTTCTCTGTTAAATAATCTGTGAAATCAAGTCTTCTGTGCAAAGGTTTGATAAAGCAGTTGCTCTAAAATGTTGGGCAACAACTGCACCCAATAGAATTCACTTGGCAGAAATGAGTTGGATCAGTAATACTAACTTGCAAAGGACAGATATTTTCCTTCTAGTGGAAGAGAAATACCGTAGTGAGCAAGGGCTAATGCATGCTTTTCTTTTAACTGTCCTAGGACAAAATTAGTTGACTAATTACTGTGTCAAATGGAGGAGGGGTATAGAGTTCCATAGAGATGCAAATATCAGGTGGTCTAGAAATATGATAAATAAATAATGCAATAGTCTGGCATCTGAAATCTAGCATTATGTGAGACTTTGACATAAACATGTTCAAATGCTATCTAAAGTGCAAAGCAGTCTCTGAATGTGTCCAGAAAAATCTTCTCATTCTATTTCCCCTTCCAATAAAGGTTTGGTTTACTTTATCGAAAAGACCTATAAAGATGCCTGGATGATTTGTGATTTAATTAATAAAATTTAGGAGTAGATTCTCTGAAACACGGAATTCTTAGGAATTAGAATATCAATTGGGACATTATAAACACCTCCTGCTAACTTGGCAAAGAGTCACCTTTTAATGTGGTGATTCTCTTTATTGAGCAAGGGGAGAGTAACTGGCCCTATCCACCCCCAGCACAGTACCTCCAGTGACTGTTGCTGGTGTCTATCTTATGTTTCTTTTTAGATTGTGAAGCCCCTTGGGGACCAAGATACATCTTCTTTATATATTATTTCTCTGTGTAAACCTCCCTGAGCCATTTTTGGAAGGGCGGTATAGAAATCAAATTAATAATAATAATAATAATAATAATAATAATAATAATAATAATAATAAATAAACAACCTCAGGTGCCATGATTTATATTTCATTTATATCAGTTGGGAGAAACAGAAACTGCCAATCACTTTTTCAGACAGGTGGCTTGGCTTGCTACCTTTGTGATGCAGTAATATTGGCAAGACACACACACACACACACACACACACACCGACCTATCTTGCTTGCAACAGTAATCCAAAACAACAAATATTTATATACCACTTGGCACCACTTCCATTTATTTTAAGAAAGTTAGGAAATTCTGATGATTTCAATATTTATTTAATGAGTATGCAGTATACATACGCATTGTGAATTCTAATAAAACAGTAACTGAAAACATAGCTACACTTCCTGGGGCAGCTATTAAAACAAGGTTAGAGATATTGGACAAGGCCAAGTTGATATTGTATGTATTTTCTGGAATTTGTTGTACAATTTGATTGGATTAATGATTTTTAGTTTAGTTTTTTAATTCTTGGGTTTGATGTCCAGTCACCATATTGTTGTATGGTGAGTAGACTGAAATAAATTCAATTTGAATTTAAAGCAGTTTCTATGACCCTGATGTATTTTCACTATTAATTTAATGAATGTGTGTATTGTAGCCAGATGTCTGTTCTAGAGAACAAAATGTGTAAAATGACACTGATCAGAAATGGCTACCAAACCCACTGTTCCTCTTGTTTTTTGAGCCACCCACCCCAATTTGAAAGGCATTTATTGGCTTAAGTCAAAATTTAATCAGCTGGATTTTTTTCTAAATTTTTTTGGGTAGGCATATGTGTATGATGATTTCTGGCTTGAATAAAAATATGAGGTAGACTGTTGTAAGCCATTTTCTAAGCAAATGGTTACCAGCTACGTTTAGGACTGTCAACCTATACAGCATTTTAAATTTGTGTAACCTTTGTACTTTTCCAAATCTCCAATATAAGTTTTTACTTCAAGGTCTTGAAGGAAGGGCATAATCAAATATGAGAACTTAAATCCTAAAAAAAAAAGTTACCAGCCATTATGAGAAACTGTATCCAGCTCAAATTCCTTTCCCACCATTTTGAGAAGTATGTGTAATTATTCCTGTGTACACTAGAGTCAAGATGGTTCCAAAAATGAACAGTGTGAAATGTCATCAATTTTGAAAAATTCTAATGCTTTTAAAATAAATTGATTTTAAGCTGTACACTGTAAAATACTGTTTTACTTTGCCTATGGAGGTTCTTGCAAGAAGAGGTATATTGATTGAAATGCAAAATAACTGCTTGCTTTGGGCATGAAAGAAGGGGTAGTTCTGATTTCAGTTGAATCTGGCACAATTTAATTTGGCCGCTCCAGTTAGGAAGGCAAATTGATTTGATGCTGATAGTTTGGTTGATCTCATGAATATAAGTTAAAGCTTTCAAGCTTCGTTACTACATTGGTGGTGGTTGTAGATTCTTGAATGGTTATTAAAGTGCACTTTAGATGGTTTTTTCTGCAGAAAGTAAGAGAATTATCAAAGCAAGTTACTCAGTGGTATAAGTGTGGTTATGGGTTAATCTGAGTCTGTCTTCTGTAAGCAAGAATCTTAATGAAAGTTTAAACTTTTGGGGGGTGGGATAAAACAAAAATTTAAAAGCTTTGCATTAAATTTTATCAAACACTTTACAACCATAAAAGCATTCATATTCTTTTTGATATTTTGTATGCCCTGTGAGACTGTTCTCATGAAATATATTTCCATACACTCTCTCTTTTATATAGCTGCTATTCTTACTATAAGTGCGGGAAAATGCTTGACTAACAAACAGAAGGTTGCTGGTTTGAATCCCCGCTGGTACTATATCGGGCAGCAGCGATATAGGAAGATGCTAGAAAGCATCATCTCATACTGTACGGGAGGAGGCAATGGTAAACCCCTCCTGTATTCTACCAAAAGAAAACTACAGGGCTCTGTGGGTGCCAGGAGTCATAATCGACTTGACAACACACTTTACCTTGTACCTACTATCCCAAAAGCTTGACTGCAATACTAGAGTACTTCCAGATCTTGTGGTGGCTGTCCATGGTCATCCTTCTGAACATGATCACTCATATAATATCAAAATCACTAACTATGTACTATTTGCTGCAAAGTTTCAGAAGATTATGGAACTGGGTGTTATCCTTATGTTTAGCATGTAGTGCCTTCTTTCTGCTGTAAAGTAGCTATCCTTAAAACAAAATAAAAATATTCTGGACAGCATCCTAAGCATGCACCCATGCACTAGGAAGAAATGTCTCCACTGTGAAGAACTTCCTGAGCTCTTCAGTGCTATCACATGGGGTGGTGAGATGATTTTTGCTGATCTTTCCTTCCTGCAGAAGTGCCATCCAAAAATATGTCCCTGAGTTGTGTAGTTGTTAGGGACATATTTTGGGGTGGCACAGGGAACTTCTGGGGGAAGGAGAAATTGGCAAAAACTGCACCTTCCCTCCTCACAGTAGGTGCTGTAGAGTTCAGGATGCTCTGTGCAGCAAGGTTGCTTCTTCCCAGTGTGTAGGCCCATGCTTAGTCAGGATGTTAACTTCTGAAGATAGCAATATACAGCTATACCTTAACACTGATACATATATGTTATATACATTTATGTATATAACAAAAAGATGACTGACGGCAAAGACAAGAGGAAACCAAATTTTAGTTGGAAGTTTCAGCTTATGCCTTCATTAGCAACAGATGATTTTTATAAAAGATTATATGCATGCTCTGGAAATCTCCCCCACCCACCAGATTCGGTCTGCTTCCTCCCTTTCAGTCTTTAAACCTTATTGAAGACATTTCTTTTCTGCCAGGCGTTTGCCCTTTAAATCCTTTTTTTAAATTCTCAGATGCTTTTTTGTACATTGCCCTGAGTCTGTGGATTGGGTGGCATATTAAATCCTTTAATTAATTATTTTTTTTTTAAAAAAAAACCAGTTCACAAGATGGCTCTGCATACAGAATTTCACAGGTCAGTTCTGTGACTTCAGTGGTGGGCATGCAACTAAAGTACCTGCTAGATCATAATAAGCATGCCTGGATGAGCAGGGAGTCATGACAGACCTGTCTCCTTCTAGTAGCAGACCCTTGCGCCTCATGGGGAACTGCTCCAGAGGACCCCAGTCATTTGGGAGGACTTGACGTTGCTGCCTCCAGCAGGAGGAGCCAGAAGCCCCTGTGCATACGTGGAACACCACATACAGTGCTTTAGATCTAGTTCCTCTGCTCATAAAAGTTCTGGTATAATTCTTCCTGCCATCATCTGAAATGAGAAAAACATTAAGAATGGTTGGATTAATTTTCTTGAGCACACTGTTCTTTGGAGCACACAAGCCAAATACTACTCTTGATACATACGGTGCATTGTGTTTTATCTGCTAGCTGAAAAGGACATGCTATCTATTTAGATAGTTCCCATTTTTCAGATTTATGGTGGTGATGGGTTTAATTCTGATGTACTAGTCAATGACCATAATAAAAATCAAATTCTGATAGCTCCCATATATCTGCAGGTGGCAGGCTCCAAGGTGGACATCCTTTTTTGTGAGGGAATGCTGAGATCTTAGAAGTGAAAGTACATAGTTACCTGCTGGAAGTGAACTGTATAATCATGAGGTACAGATTTGAGGTGAGAACTAGCAGAGAAGAGAATTGGTAGATTATGTGGACTCTAATTCTTTGCAAGAAACCAGCACTGGCAAAACAACCTGAAGAGATTTCAAATCAAATGGAACGTTTGGTGTTCTCACATTTCATTCATGTGTTGAAGGATCTTCTCAAATGGTGCTATCACCATATTGCATGGCCGGATGGCTCTGTCATAGCTGAGGGATATGGGTGTTCTAACAGCTTCTTCTAAGTGTTGTCTGCTTCCAGTCTAACTGTCCACAATGACTTTAATGTGTCTAAATCTTCCTACTGCATACAAGTATCAGATTATGTATGAAAGTTCTAATACTCGCTCCTTCTCAATTTTTGCTCTAGTTTATAGTGGAGTGTCATGGAAATACACTTCTTCCTCAATTTTTGGGCATGTACCGGCTTACAGTGGATGGAGTTGAAGTATATATGATTGTTACAAGAAATGTATTCAGCCATCGTTTGTCTGTTTATAGAAAATATGATTTAAAGGTGAGATCAGTTATTTATGGGTATTCCAGTAAGCTGTGTTAATTGTTGTTGTTTTTTTAAATGGTACACATTCATTTGGATACTTGGAGACCAGCTATTGCAGTACATAAAACCAAATGAAACGAAACAAAAAACTAGCAAGCAATTCAGTTAAGCTATGATTATTAAAATAGGCTGTGGCTTATCTGCCCCCCCCAAAAAAAACCTTTTATGGAAACAAGATGATTTGAGCTGTGTTATGTGTTGTAAAGGAAGTGGCTTAGCAGAAGTATGCTCGCTAAAAGTAGATAACTGCTAATGGTTGCAGTTACAGTCATTTAAAAGAAAAAATAGTTGAAAAGACTCTCATGCCTTTAATGTATTTTGTCAGTTGCTACAACTTACTTTGCATGTCAAATTTTTGGTAGTACGTTGAACCACTTTAATGATTTAAGGCAAGCCCCCATATCTTTTTGCTTTAAGGTGTTTTCTCTAACATTTAAGTTTTTTTACATTGTTAAAACTTAGCTAACTTGCCTCAGTCCCCTTGCTGAGGAAATACTGTAGGACACAGATAAGCCACTCTATGCCAATTTGTTCATCAGTTTTGAAATACCTCAGCCAAATATGTATTTTAGTAACATGCAAAAGTAGTTGCTTGCTGTGGCCTTTCAGTCTCCCAATGTGACCTGCAGTATCTGTTTAGCAAGGAAGACAGTGGTGAGTTCCACTGCCACCAAACAATGCATCTGTGTTGGAAACTAGGGCTTGAGTCCTGTGTACACAGTCCTGCGAATAAGCTTTGTTGAACAGGGTGGCCAACATCCTCACTAACAGTCCAGAGCTGCAGCCCAATAAGCATGTGCACACCTATACCATCTGTGTTTCTGGAGCACAAAGGCAATTTTCCACTGACCTACCCCATCCCCGGAAATGTTTTGTGTAATCCAGACATTGGTCCCTTAGGGACCTACTTCTGGGTCACACAGAGTATTTCTGCGTGGAGGGGGATTGGTGAAAATTGCCCTGCATCTGTGCTTGAGAAGCACAGATGCCAATACAGTGCACATGCTTTTTTAGAGCTGCATGTGCACCGTTAGTGAGGATGTCGGCCTCAGAAACTTGCTTCTGAGTCAACATGCTTAGGTTTGCACTGTAGCTGGCCTCTTTCAAATGGACAGTTTTCAAAGGCAGATGACTTTCAGTGCACCTTGTCTTAACCAGGTGGTGCGTGTTCTGTCAGCAAAACACATGTCTACCTTACCTTTAACCTTTTTTTTAAAAAGTTTGCTAAGAACTGAAACATAGCTATATTATGTGACCTAAAACCTCAACAACCAGAATACCAACAAAAAATAATCTACAGTTTATTTACTGACATTTTAAAAGGAATGTATATGTGTACATATAATGTATTGTGTAATGACACAATACATTATAATGTATTGTGTAATGACACAATGTATATGTGTCGGCCTAGCTCATTACTTTGAATAACTCTGGTTCTCTTTCACACCATTAGTTGGAGCATAGTTTTTGCCTCATCCTATTTTTGTCTAAGTAGTTTTTCTGAAATCAACAAAAACAAAACAAAAACAAAACTACCTGTCAGTTTTTTCTCCTGCTTAGATGACCATGCAGCTGACATTACTCTCAGATATGCTATTGGGAGACACCTTCTGCCTAGAAATTGGATTATTGGTATTATTTAGTTTCAATCATAAACCCAATTCACTAGCTGCATCCTAGTACTGATAAATAAAAGCTGGTATTTTTCTCAGCTTGACAGTGGTCAACTGCTCATGTGATAAAAACACAGATAACATCGAGACTGGTTTTCCCATTGCACTCTGCAGTCTGCTTTTGAAATGCTTTCCGGATGTTTCTCCAAGTTGTCATCCTCCTGAGTGCCTCCGTCTCTGAAGATGCAAATTTGCTGCTGGAGCAAAGATTGACAGAGTTTTGCTAGCTACCATGCAAGCACTAATGTACACAAAAAATATGAGCACCCGGGGGCTTTAGATTTGGCTAGTAACTCTCCATGCCACAAAGCAAACAGCTTTTGCAACTGAGGAGACTTTAAAAAGCAGTGTGTGACTTGCATGGAAATCAGAAAAAGGCATGCATTCCACTGGGCTTGTGCAGCTGAGTCAAAGAGTTCTTTTGGTTCTGGCCAATGTAAATAATAAATTCACATTGCTTAGCATGCTCTTAATTATCCCTAGAATTCTATGCTTCTAATAAAAAGAGCTATAGTAGGCTCTGATCACAGTTTCCCTTTAGAGATTGCCTATAGAACTACACTGCTCTTGAAATGTCCCCAGAGATATAGGGGTGCATTCACATATCACAGTGAGCTGCTGGTTCCCCAAGGGTGTGCAAGCCCAATGTCTGGTGTTGGATAGGATATGTCAAAACTGGGCATGACATGCAAATCCACCAATGTTTGCATGTCTGCATATTCTACCTTTCTTGCAGTATGGAACCCAAGATTTGTAACCAAGATTTGAAGTGAGGGACAGATGTCAGATTCTGTACCACAGTAGAATCTCCAACATTGGTGGGTTCATATGACACACCCAATATTGGCGTAGCCTTGTTGACACCAGAAGTTGGGCTCGGAAACCAGAGACTCAGGAAAAACCACCAGTTCACCATGACGTGTAAACTCACCCATAAGCAAACTAAAGCTAATAGCAATAGAATAAGGAGAATCCAAATTTCTGTAATGTTAAAGGCCTTCTGTGACTTTACCTTCATAGCACTGCTGAGATGTTTTAACTGACCTTCTTTAGAATAAAATGATTATTATACTTAGCACTATAATAGAGATGTACAGAATGTTCCTAGGGTACAATATTCCAACGTGGAATGGGCTGTTCCAAGCCTGGAACAGAACGCCCTTTAAATCAAGGGCCTGTTCTGGACTTGGAACGGAACAGCCCCATTCTGTCCCAGCACATTCTGCCGTTCTAGGCGGCCAGTGAGGGGCCTGAGCACAGTGCGATGGGGGGCACGGGAGGTACCTTTTTAAGAGTTGTCGTTACCGGCAAATACTCCAAGATGTGGTGAGAAGCAGTGTCACGCCGAAACCCTGTGCGGAGGAGCCGCTGCCTACAGCATGCAAAGGGCTGCTGTGCATGCACCGGTAACAACTGTTAAAGGCACCTCCCCCACCCCGCACTGCCCTCCGGCCCCCCCACCAGCCACCCAGAATGTTCCAGGTTGGAATGGGGTTGTTCCACCAGAACTAGCTCGGCCGGTTGTTCTGACGGGCTATTCCAGTGCTTTGCGTTCTGTTCTGGGCTTAGAACAGAACGCAAAATACATTCCGTGCACACCTCCACACTATAGTAGAATGTTTGAATTCTGTTGGAATCATAATATAAGAATCTGGATGAGTTTGCATAATTTTGTAGGTTTAAATGAAAAAGAACCTACTATGAGTTTAATGAAGCAATCCAGCGTCGGATACCTTTTTCTCTTCCATGTTTGTTTCTAGTAGCGGAACAGATTTTTAGATACGATCTTTCTCTTTCAGGGCTCTACAGTAGCAAGAGAAGCCAGTGACAAGGAAAAGGTATGGCAAGATTATATTTACTTGATACTTCAGCTTTTTTAAAAAGAGAGAGAAAGAGATTGCAGAATGATGGATACCTTATTTGCGCAACCTGTAAATAAGGCCCAAACTGCTTGTTGCTTTAAAACCTGTTGTTTGGCCCTGCAGTTCTTTTGTAAAATTAAGTAGCTGCTGGAATGTTTTGGGATAGAATGGAGAATCATGATTGGGACTGCAGTGTTCAGCGGGGTGTAGGTGTCATCTAGCCCGTTCCCCTTGCACCGCAGCCTGACAAAAATTGCACATATGCATGCACACACCCCAGTGCTGCTATTTGTCCTGAGAGGGAAACTTTCCTTGGCACCCATGGAAACTTGCCTCCTGAGGCAAACTGGAGCTGGGGGAGCATCTTTCTTCCTGTCCATGGTGCAAAGGGAAATGGTTAAATCCTCACACACTGTGGTCTCAGTCTGGATCCCCTGCCCTCTCTGCTTTAAAATAACTGTCTCAGTCACACTCACATAATATGTGGCTTGGCCCTCCTTTCTTCTCCTTCCTTATAGGAACTTGGGAAGCTGCCTTCTACCAAGTTGGGGCATTGGTCCATCTAACTCAGTATTGTCTACGCTGACTAGCAAGGTTTCAGGCTGGAGTCTTCCCCAGCCCTACCTGGAGATGCCAGGGATTGAACCTAGGATTTTCTGCACGCAAAGCGGATGCTCAGCTACTGAGCTACAGCCTCGTCCCCATTCTTTTAAGATGGCCTTGGCTGCAAAGCCAAGACCCAGATATGCCTGGGAGCTCACCTTACCAGCTGTGGTGGATTGTGCATGTTGTGGGTTTATTTATTACTAGTTTAGTTTAGAATATTTTATATACCACTTCTCAGCATAGCAGGCAAAGGGGAAAAAATGATTTCCTTTCCCAAAGGGCTTAATAATCTTTTTTTAAAAAGAGAAAGACACAAGGAATATTAACAGACACTGGGACACATGCTATGCTGGAATGAACAGGGACCGTTGCTGTACCCCTGCTAAACAAGAGAATAACCACATGAAAGTTGTCTCTTTGCAGAGGAAAAACTATCTTTATGCTTGATCGTTGATACATTCCTCCGGTCATTAGCTTTCCCTTGCCTTTTGGGAAAGCAAACTTGTGATCCTGTTAGGTTGATGGGAAAACTCAGAGGCTGCTATCATCATTAAAATATTCTTCAGCTATATGAAGACAGTTTCCATTCCTAAGAATGAAGCAGCAAAATCGCCCTGATAGATAAGCTGGGTGCAGAAGACTTCTTCAGCTGTGGCAGAGCTGTTTTATACCTCAGCTAGAGTGTTGCACAAGGGAAATGAAATTGTTGCAAAGATGAGAGCAGAAGCCTGCAAGCAACTACAGAGCCTTCCTGTTCTAATTCTGCATGGATGGGGCTCAGTGGCAGAGCATCTGCTTTGCATGCAGAAGGCCCCAGCTTCAATCCCTGGCAGCATCTCCAGGCAAGGCTGGGAGAGACTCTTGCCTGAAACTCTGGAGAGCCACTGCCAGTCAGTGCAGACAATACTGAGCTAGATGGACCAATAGTCTGATTTAATAAAAAGCAGCTTCCTGTGTTCTTACAAGGAACAGGAAGAAGAAAATGGAACGCTGTGCAAATCCTTGCATAAGCAATTGCAGAACAACAGTTGCAGGGCGACACTAGCATCTCTTTCTTTCTACTCATTATTCTGTGGCTCCAACGTAGAGTTCTTATTTGTTGCCTTTTGGCACTTCAACGATAACAAAATTATTTTAATGGGAACAGCTATCAGAATATACTTATGGATGTCTTGTATTTAAAAAAAAATAGTAGGCTTCATCAGATTCTTACAGCTTGTGCTTTGCCTCGCCTTTGCTTGATTTATACGTTGACTCACTGCTTGCTCGTTGGATGATTTTGTCCTGTGTGAACTGGACAAGAATAACCTAGAACACACCAGTCACTTGTCCCTCATAGCAGCTTTCACATTACAGTTTTCACTGTGACATAAATGGAGAGATTGTAGCTCTTTGTAATATGCTTTACTGCTGATATCTGAGCCTGATGCCCATGAGTGAGCATTGCAAGTGGTCTTGCATATTTATTGCCTAGGATTCCCAAGCTGAGTGTTATCCAACCACTGGCTCTTGCTCAAAGGCCGTGCTGTAAAATTCATTATCGGTTGTCTTTAATTTTAAAAAAGGAGCTTTCAATTAAAATATGCACTATATTAAAGTGAACAAGGTAGATTCTTAATAAGGTGAATAAGAAACTTGTATCACTTTAATTTCATGGGCACAGAAAGTATTTTTCATGTTCTAGATGCCTCTCTTTCATAATAGCACTTGGTAAGATGGTGTTCCAGTCCAACGCTTTTTTGAAGGAGATGGCGAGGCTGTCCTATGACACGGATGGCCAAATTATGAGATAATAGATGTCCAAGAAAAGAGAAAGGATATTAGAGCTTCCCGGTCATCTGTTTTAGCCCTGATTGAAAAGAAAATGAAGATATGCATGATTGATTTGCACTATTAAGGGTGCTTTCAAGTAGAAGATTTGGTGAATGGCAGTTGTGTGGGACACTTCCAACCAGTGCTGGCTGGTTGCCACTTGCCAATAGAGGCAAATGGCAACAGTTTGCCCTGCCCCTGTCTCCCATTCCGAGGCCTCTTCAGCCTTCTAGCCCACAAGGGAATGATACAATCGACTGCTTCTGGTGCCAGTCTGAAGCCCACCACAGCCACCAATCCCTGACCTTAAATTTGCAACCACTGCTGGGGGTGGGGGGGAGCCATGACTGATTTGCTTTTGTTAATTTTAAATACATGCAAACTTCAGTACTAGGCAACAAGCCGAGTTACATTTTAATTAAAAATGTAAAAGTTGGGGAATTAAGTGCTAATCTTATGCTGTGGGGGGCTTTAAAGGCTGCTGCTGCCAGTCGGTGTTGACCATACTGAGCTAGATGGACCGGTGGTCTGACTCTGTACATGACAGATTCTTACTAGGGATGTGTACGAACTATTCTTGCACTACCTTGTGGGGCGGGGCGGGCAGGGATACCTTTAAGATGCAGGAAAGGAGCTCCTTACCCTGCCCCTTCCCCCCGCCCCTCCTGTGCTCATTTTAGTAGCAGCTATGTGGGGCTGTGGCACTGCTTCCTGCAGCCCCACGTGGCATCAGCGCACACATGCATGCCTTTGCCACGTGGGGCTGCAGGAAGCAGTGCCGCAGCCCTGCCTGCTGCTTCTAAAACGAGCACCAGCGGGTGGGGGTGAGCAGGTCAGGAGCTCCTATCTGCATCTTAAAGGTACACCTCCCCACCCATCGAACGCCAGGGTTCGAGCCTGTTCAGTGCTTGAAAAAGGAAGCGCTGAACTGGCTCCTGCCGATCCCTAGTTCCTTCTAGCCTTCCTAGGCTGGCCTTAGAATTATGAGCTCCCTTGATAAGGGCCTGGCTCTATGTGTGTGTGCGCGCGCATGTGCATTTTCCTGTTTGCCTCCCTTTCATCAAGACTGTAAGCCTCTCACTTTTCAAGCTCAGCTGCCTTTCCCTCCTTCTTCCCTGCTGATGACCTGAGTCTTCCCCACCTCCACCTCCCCACGCTCTCCTCCCACCACTGCAGACTTCCCTATTACATTTTAAAAAAACACACACACACTCTGTCCTGTACCCTTACCTATGTTGCCAATCACTTTAGGAAGTGCTGTCTACAATCTTGCATGAAAATGATTTCCCTTCGTTAACGATTTGTGAAACTTTGCACCATCTGTTTTGTATTAGCATGCTTTATTGAAGCTAGAGGCCACCTAATATATGCACCTGGTTCTGTAGATAACCATGTCCAGGGTACAGAGACCGTGTAAATGCAGTCAAGACTACCTTTTGCCAGTCTGTGGACAAATAAGAGCTTGTATCTTGGAATGGACGTTGGCAATGCGGTAAATGTTGGTCTTGCTGTTTTATACAGCTCAAGCAACTCATTTCCTCATTTTGAATTTCCTAACTGGTTGTAATGGAAGCAAATCCAATCACAAAAAAGCAAACGAAGGCTCTTGGCAAAAGAGGAAAATATGATGCAGCTGTGTGTGAATGCGGAGTGAAAATTGTATCCCTTACCGTTGCTGGCACACCACTGCTGTAGCTCATTAATGCCCTCTTGTGGGTGTTCGTTTGCATTTTTGATAGCTCTGAATAATCAGTTCTGCTATTATCAGTCGGTCTCACTGAGCATGTGTGTTTCGTTACTTGTATTGTTTTGGAATGGTTCTTAGGTGCCAGCTTTTGTCTGTCCTAGGCCAAAGAACTTCCAACATTCAAAGACAACGACTTCATTAATGATGGTCAAAAGATTTACATTGATGAAACCAACAAAAAGATGTTCATGGAAAAGCTTAAAAAGGATGTTGAGGTAAGAATGCAGAATGGACATCTTTACCCACCTTTAAGAGAGCCCTTAAGACACATCTTTTTAGTCTGGCTTTTAGTAATCAGTGAATATTTTAAATTGTGTTAAATTGTTTTAATGGTGGTTTTAGTTTGTCTTTGTTGTATTTACTTTTGTGAATTGCCTAGAGCCTTCGGAGTCAGTTGGTATATACATTAAATAAATAAATAAATAAATAATAAATAATTCCTAAGTATACTATACTTGAGCAGGAAGTGGGTAAACATTTTCCAGATCATAACATCTACTGTATAGTTTATACCTCACAAATGTGTTTAAAGGTTGCAGATTGATAAACCACCAGACCAATTGCCCTGATAAACAACTCCAACTTCTGTAATGGACAGCTTCTTGCTAATAGAGCCAGCGTGGTGTAGTGGTTAGAGTGCTGGACTAGGACCGGGGAGACCCGAGTTCAAATCCCCATTCAGCTATGATACTTACTGGGTGACTCTGGGCCAGTCACTTCTCTCCTAGCCTAACCTACTTCACAGGGTTGTTGTGAGGAAAAACTTAAGCATGTAGTACATCGCTCTGGACTCCTTGGAGGAAGAGCGGTATATAAATGTAAAAATTAAAAAAAAGTACTCTAATAACAGAAGAGCTGCATACTTCTTGAGTATTACCATTTAATTATATTGGGGGGGGGGTTAGGAATACTAGCCTTAAAGAGAAACAGAGAAATGCTGTTGCTTTGCACAATAAGCTATCGTTAGGAGGCGGAAAGCCAAGGCTATTCCTTTTAGAAGAGGAAGATGTATATACCCCTGTCTTGATCTATCCTAAATTTTCATGGGAAGAGAAAAACAAAACATCTTTCCCAGAGAAGACATGCAACTTCTCCCCTTTGGGGGAGTTCCTTGGGGCAGCGATGGGGGTGGTGGTGTCCACAGAGGTTCCCCCTCCTCCCACTGGCCTCCATTATCACCCCCTACGGGCCTCTGTAGTTCAGCACGGCGGCCAAAATGGTGGCCGCTGTGCATGCGCAAATGGTCTCTGCGAGGCCCTGGGCCATGCCTGGCCCCACAGAGGCCATTTGTGCATGCGTGGCAGCTGCCATTTTGGCTGCTGCACCAAACTACGGAGGCCCGAATGGGCCAGAGGGGTGATAACGGAGGCCTGTGGGGGAAGGGGGAACCTCCACGGACCACCACCCCCGTCCACCCCAAGGAACTCCCTCAAAGGGGAGAAAGGTTTGAAAAAATTTCACTTTAAAAAAATCACAACACCCCCCCGAACCATTGGGGGGGGTCGGTCCGAGGTTAGACCGAACCGGGGGGGGGTCAGTTCGACCCCACAAAACCATCAAACAAAACCAGTTCGACATCGAACTGGTTCGGGGTCCAACCTGTTTGCACATCCCTACCCCTCTCCTGCCGCTGCTCCTCTGCCACTGGTATTTGGAGGCACCCTGCCACTGGATGTGAAGATAGCCTATAGGCGTGAGGACTAGTAGGCACTGATAAGCCTCTTTTATTTGTTCCAGCTTTTATCCCTTAGGGGGTCCCAGTCTCTCCTCTCTGGCTGCTCTTTCTTTGTTTTTAAGTCTGTTGCTTTTTGGTGTGTTTATGGTCTTAACTGATTTTAATATTTTAATGTTGTTTTTATGGGATGTTATTGTATTAACTTGCATAAACTGCCTTGGGATAAGTTTTCTGAAAGATGGTATATAAATTGAACCATGAATAAATAAATTCATGGACCTGCTCTCCATGAATTAATCACCTAATGGCACAGTGGGGAAGCAACCTGTCTAAGAGAGCAGGAGGCTGTTGGTTCAAATCCCTGCTGGTGTGTTTCCCAGAATATGGGGAACTCCTATATCAGGCAGCAGTGATATAGGAAGGTGCTGAAAGGCATCATCTCATACTGCACGGGAGATGGCAATGGTAAACCCCTCCTGTATTCTTAAAAAAAACACAAAACCCACATGGCTCTGTGGTCACCAGGAGTCAACAGCTACTCAACGGCACAGCCCTTTCGTTTCCTTTTTCTGGGAATTGGTCTAAGCCCTGCTTAAAGCCAACCAAGCCATCACCACATCCCATTTTCCCACATCACTCAGCAGCTCCTGTTTGCAGATCTGTGTGTGTTTGGAACTGTGTCCATTCTGATGTATATCGAGCCTGATCAGTTTGGTTTTAATACAAAACTGGTTTCTACGCTTGGTGAGGATGGAGGAGAGGAGAAGCCCCAATGTGCTGTCACTGCTTCTGTTCTTAAATTCTTGAATGTTCATGATGCTTTGTTTTGCATTGCTAAAATGCATGGCAAGCACGTTGTGATCTGTCTCTGTGAAATATGGGTCAAATTATGTTTTGGCTGTTGGAAGTATGACAATGGACTCCTAGAAGATCAGTCGAGTAATTGTTTTCAGTGGCTTCTATGGCATTGCTAGAACGTTAAAATTTGTACAGTAGCATCATTAACAGCGGTGTCATTTGGGATGGAGCAGCTCTGGGAAGAGCAGAAGTTTTCAAATTCCCTCCCTGGCAGCACCTCCAAGGTAGAGCTGAGAGAGATTCCTGCCTGCAACCTTGGAGAAGCTGCTGCCAGTCTGTGAAGGCAATACTGAGCTAGATAGACCAATGGTCTGACTCTGTAGGTTGCAGCTTTCTATGTTCCTATGTTCCCATTTTTTGCATAGTACAGACCATGCATTCAGAGCTGTACACAACTTGGGCTGTACTGGTGTATGTCCTTGTGCAGAAGTTACAGTGAGTGTGCACAGGTTGGAACCTAAGCCAAGATGTACCATCTTAATTCACCTCTTCCTTGCCGGCCTCCCCACTGCGTATAAGCGTGCGCACACAGCTGAATAACGGCAGTGTCGTTTGGAAGCCTACAAGCAGAGCATGAAGGCAATAGCTGTTCCCCTCTACTGCCTCCCCAGCAACTGGTCTTTAGGGGCATACAGCCTCTGAAAATGGAAGTTCCATACCATTGTTACGACTAGTAGCCATTGATATAGCCATACAGATATAGTATCTGTAGTGATGGCCACCAGCTTGGGTGGCTTTAAAAGGGGCTTAGACAAATTCATGGTGGACTGATCTATCAATGGCTACTAGTCTGGTGGCTGTGGGCCACCTTCATCCTCAGAGGCACTCTCAATACCAATTGCAGGGGAGCAACAGCAGGGCATGCACATACCTCTTGCCTATGGGCTCCCAGAGGCAGCTGGTGGGCCACTGTGTGAAACAAGATGCTGAACTAGATAGGCCTTGGGCCTGATCCAGCAGGGCCGTTCTTTGTTCTTCTATGACTTTGTCTAGTTCCCCCTTAAAGCAATCTAAGCTAGTAGCCATCACTTTACCATGTCTTAGTGAATCCTATAAATTGTGTATTGCATGAAATATATCCTCTTTTCAGTCCTCAGTGTACTATTAGGTGACCCTAAGTTCTGTTATGAGGGAGAGGGAGGAGCCTCCCTCTTTCCACTTTATTCCACACTATGCCTAAATTTTTTTATTGTTATACTGAGAGAATCTGCCCCACTTTTATTTAATTTCTTTACATTTGTATCCTGCACTTCCTCTGAGGAGCCCAGAATGGTGTACATGCTGTTTATCCTCACAACAACCTGGTGAAGTGGGTTAGACTGAGAGAGAAGTAACTGGCCCAGAGTCACCCCATGAGTTTTTTGTGTATGAAGTGGGATTTGAACTTGAGTCTCCCTGCTCCTAGTACAACACTCTAACCACCAGGGATGTGCAAAATGTTTCAAGCTTTAAATGTTTCAAACTGAAACAGGCCGTTTCGGCTAGAAACAAAATTCCCTTCAAATAATGGGCTGGTTTCGGACAAAAAACAACCCCTCTTCTACTCGAAACATTTTGAGTGCCTATTTGGAGGGCTGTTTTTCTGGGGAGAGCTGGTCTACCAATTGGGGTCAGCAGGTAGACCGAACCTCTGAAGCAAACTGACGCACCAAGTCTGGAGCAGAGGTCTGGTCTACCCACCAACCCCAGTTGGTAGACCAGCTCTCCCTGGAAAAACAGCCCTCCAAAATGGCACTCGAAACACTCAAAACGTTTTGAGGTTGTTTAGTTGAAAAAACCGGCTTGGCTGCTATTTTAATGAAACATTTTGAGCATTTTGTGTTCCGTTTCGAGCTCAAACCGAAAGACAAAATCCATTTTGTGCACACCCCAACTGCTGGCTCTCTCTTCTCTTGCATCAAGCTGTGTGTGGCATTCTAGAAGGGTCCTCTCCCTGGCCTCCATTAAAACCCATTTGGTTTTCACCTGAGCAAGTGTTTCCCTACTCTTCCTAACCAGATTTTGGAATCTCTGCTCCTTCCCTTATAACTCTGTATGTTCTTGCCCTCTAGTTCCTTGCTCAGTTAAAACTCATGGATTACAGTCTGCTAGTTGGGATTCATGATGTGGAGAGAGCAGAACAGGAGGAAGTAGAATGTGAAGAAAACGATGAAGATGAAGGGGAAAGTGACGGGGCTCCCCCAGTTGGTACACCTCCAGATAGTCCAGGAAATACGCTGAACAGCTCTCAGCCTTTGGCTCCAGGAGAATTTGATCCAACCATTGATGTTTATGGAATAAAATGCCATGAAAGTAAGTGGTTTTGCTATAAATAGTAGACATCTTGATTCTTGCATCAGAAATGCCAAGACTTTAAAAGAAAATGTGGTTTTAAAAGAGAAACCACATAAAGGCAAGAAGTAAATTATAAAATATCAATTGCTCATTGGAATAGGAATTTTTGGATTTATTTATTTGGCACACCTAAAGTTGAATAGTCGATCTGTAAAGGTAGTCCAAGAGTAAAACAATCAAATACTGTATTACAAATGGTTTTTGCTTTTGACCTGAAAAATCTGTTTAGTTCTCCGGCTGACATCCTGACTAAATTTATTCAAGGAAGTCCCATTGAAATGAAAAGGATAACAAGTTCGGTATGCCTAACTTGTCTTTTTTAATTTTGGGGGACTTCCTTGAGTAAATTTAGTCAGGATGTCAGCCACTGTTTTTGTTTATGCTGCTGAATAAACCAATACTCCCAGCACAGCTTACCAAAAGAAACTATCATTGCTTTGACACATATTTTAAAGGCTTTAAAACATTTGGCAACTCAAAACTCAGTTCCAGATTTCCTTTCCAAGGACAAATTAATATGAGAAACTACACTGTGTATATGGCTAGATGAACCAAGCTTGAGGTATGCAAAATAAGGAGTGGAGAAAAGCAGATCTATTTTGAGTATTAAAAGTATTTGTAAAATAAGTTATCATTGCCATTTGCACTGCAGGCACGAGCACAAGCACTTTTGTGTATTAGAAGTTTTTAAACCTCTTTTCAGGTACCTACTTCACAAAACAATGTACATGAAAACAATTTTAAACAAACATCAATAAAACAATAGTAGTAGCCAACAACCACAGCCAGAATAGAACCTCAGTCCTGTTTCACTGAAAAGCCTAGGTGCATAAATACCTGGGAGCAAAAGCTGAGAACCAGGCAGGCCTTTCTGAAGACAGCAGCTCAAAGGAGGCTCCACAACAAATAAGGCCCTATTGCAGGTAGGGTTTTCACATCAGAACCAGCGCTTTCACTTGGATCCAGAAACAGACTGGGAACCAGTGCAGCTGTGTGTGAAAACAAGTGGACAATGTTCTATGGCCTACATCCTGACTAAAGTTGCATGTGTCTAACCAAAAGATTCAGGACTGCAGCGGTAGCATTCCTGCTTCTGAAGCTTGTGTGCAGAGTGGAGGCAGTTTCCGCTGATTTCGTCTTCCCCAGAGGTGCTTTTAAAAAACACGCTGTTATGTCCCTGAGGGATGCGTGATTCTTAGGGGCATAATTGCACATTGGTTGGAGAGCTTCTGGTAGAAAAAAATATGGTATTTACTGAAATCTAAGGTGACTCTGAATTTAAAACACCCTTTAAAAGTAGAAATTAAATATAGGTTATATCTGCATTTATTCAAAAGGAACAGGACTCTGAATTCAAGACAACCTCCTGATTTCTAATATCAAAAAAACTTGGGGGAAACCTGGTTTTGGATTCAGGTAAATACAGTAAATGAATAAGTTGCTCTAGGAAGAACTAATCTGCCTACTTTCACTGTCCCTACAAGTGGACAGTGGTTCAGATTGAAGTCAACAAGTTGTGCCTCAAATGTTCATGTGCCCACCATCTTGGATAAGGGGGATGACATCATCACAAACTACATCATTGGGGCATCCCTACATATCCCTACATCTGTAGCAAATTTGGTTCATATTGGTTAGGTGGCTCACAAGTTAGCCTATGTGCGCCTCAAATGTTCATGTAGCTGCCATCTTGAATTGGAGTGAATGACATCATCACAAACTGCCATTGAGGTGTGTCTATGTGTCCCTACAACTGTACCTGATTTGGTTCATATTGGTCCAGGCATTGCAAAGTTGATGGGGGTGGGGGAGTGGGACACACAGACACACAAAATTCTGGGTGATCTCATAAGCCTACTGGAAGGTAGGCTAAAAATTGTCCCCGGCCCAATCATCAATACTTCAGAAGCAGGGATGCTGCAGCTGCAAGTGTGCATCCACACAAAGCTTTTAGTCAGGATGTTGGCCCATGTGTCTGGTCCCACCTTGCCTCTGTGTCCTTTTAGGTTAGGGGGTTTTCAGACCGATCTAGTAGGGTCAAAGGCCACCTTCTGCTACTGGTTTTGTTTCCTTAGCTTATTCCTGTTGAGGGGTGTGAGGAGGAAATAGAAAGAGAACATGATGGAGGTTATCTCCTTAATCAGAAACAAAAGATAAAAGATCTTTTAGAACATCTGGGTCTTACAGATGCTAAGGAAGTCAGCACTCCAATGGAAGCTAACTTCTTCAGGCAAGATGCAAACAATGAGCTTTTTTCAGACAGTGGGCAATATAGGGAAGCAATTTGGAAACTTCTATATATTGCCAGAGTAACATTGCTGGGGCTATGCAAATTTTAAGCAGGAAAGTGATCTGCCAAAAATGACTGGATTGCAGTTAAGACTGGATAGGCACCTTAAAGATACAACTCACTTAAAACGTAAATTGCCAGCAAGTAGTAATCCTAGACTAGAGTGTTATGTGGATGCAGACCGGGCAGAAAATAGAACAGATCGTAAACCCATAAGTGGATACCTGTTCTCTTGTAGAGGTAGAGTGACTAGTTGGTGCAGTCAAAAGCAAAACACTATTGCTCTTTCCTCTACAGAAGTGGAATATGTATCAGCCAATCAGGCTTGCCAGGAAATGGCATGGATACACAAATCGTTGCAAGACTTTGGAGCTGATGGACCAAAACCAACTGAATTGTTTGAGGACAAAGTTTTATTTTAATTTCACAAATGGAGAAGACAAAATCCAGAACAAAGTATATTGAGATAAAATACTATTATGTATGAGAAAAGGGTCTCCTGGAGTTGAAACACTGCCCAACGGAGAAGATGTTATCAGATGTACTCACAAAGCCATTGCCAAGAGATCACTTTCTTGCATTGCGAGAGATTATGGGAGTTGGTGCTTGAGCAATGAGGAGGAGTGTTAGAATTCTAAAGCATTTTTCTTACTACCTGTGGGAACCTCTTCTTGCCACTATAGACATGAGGAGTTGTGTTAATAGGTTTCTCTTGGCCAGTTAAGAGTCATAATTGTTCAGTTGTATTCGACTTCCTTCTAGTGATATGTTAATCTCCTTCCTATCAATACATATGTGGCTTACTCATACAAATTCTCTCTTTGTGCAGATGCACCTAGGAAGGAGGTATACTTTATGGCCATTATTGATATTCTTACCCATTATGATGCAAAAAAGAAGGCTGCCCATGCTGCAAAAACAGTCAAACATGGCGTGAGTATCACTGATGTGCATGGTTCAATTCCATCATTGTCCAAGTATCAGCCTTTAGAACAGGGATAGGCAACCTTAGTGCTGTTGCTGGGGATGTTGGGAGTTGTAATTCATCAACAGCGGCAGCACCATGGTTGTCTACCCTTGCTTTAGAAATTGGCCTCCATTCTCCCTTTTCCCAGATTCCAGGGTCAAAACATGCAGAAGATCTGTGACTGCATTTCCCAGCAGTTTGTTTATATTTAATATATGTATTATATTTGTTTGTTTTGTAAGAATGCTTTGTTAAAGCAAGAGGCTTTACCATCAGAGCTATTTTGTGTAAAAATATAAAAACGGTTGACGAACTTATCATTACAAAAGCATACTCAACTACATTTTAGTGAAGGAATAGAGAGGATAGCCATACAAGTCCCCAGACTGCAAAGCTTCTCTCGGGGCCATACTAGATACAGATATTTTCATTTGACTATATATGTGTCAATATAAATATCACACATAAGGGTTATGGTAACTGAGCAAAGAGTTAGCAGTCCCCCTGCTAACTGAGCCAAAGAGGAACTTTTTTAGTGGTGATTCTCTTCATTGAGCAGGGGGAGAGTAACTGACTCTATCCAGGCCCAGCACAGCATCCTTCCAGTGGCTGTTGCTGGTGTCTATCTTATGTTTCTTTTTTAGATTGTGAGCCCTTTGGAGACAGGGAGCCTAGCTAGCTAGCTATGTAAACCACTTTGGGAAACGTTTGTTGAAAAGTGGTATATAAATATTTTTCATTTTTTCCCCTTATGATATGCTGAAGGATTAGTACTGCTATCAAGATGGAAACTTCTTAAGAAGCCTTCCCTGGATTCCTTAGTGATGGATAGTTATAGGCCAGTCTCCAATCTCCCTTGGTTGGGCAATGTGATTGAGAGGGTGGTGGCCCACCACCTCCAGGCAGTTTTGGAGGAAACCTGATTATTTAGACCAGGATTGCTCAATTTTGGCCCTCCTGCAGATGTTGGCCTACAATTTCCTTAATCCCTGGCTATTGGCAACTGTGGCTGGGGATCATGGGTTGTAGTTCAAAAACAGCTGGGGGGGCTAAGTTGAGCAGGACTGATCTAGACCCATTTCAAACTGGCTTTAGAGCTGGCTATGGGGTTGAGACAGCCTTAGTCGGCCTGATGGATGACCTTTACCAGGGAATCAACAAAGGGAGTATGACTCTGCTGGTTCTTTTGGATCTCTCGGTGGCAGTTCAGTACTATTGACCATGGCATCCTTCCAGTTTGCCTGGGGGAGTTGGGGATAGGGGGCACTTCTTTGCAGTGGTTCTGCTCCTATCTCTTGGGTAGATTCCAGATTGTGGAGCTTGGTGACAGTTGCTCCTCAAAACAGGAGCTGTTATATGGAGTCCCTCAGGCTTCCATTCTGTCACCAACTCTTTTTAATATCTACATGAAACCACTGGGTGAGGTCATCAGGAGATTTGGTGAAGGATGTTATCAGTATGCTGATGACACCCAAATCTACTTCTCCTTGTCATCTTCATCATCAGGAAATGGCATTCATTCCGTAAATACCTGCCTATAGGCAGTAATGGACTGGATGAGGGATAACAAATTGAAACTGAACCCAAGCAAGACAGAGGTGCTCATCATGAGAGATCGGAATCTGAGGGATGAGTTGGAGCTTCCTGTACTGGATGGGGTTACACTCCCCCAGAAAGAACAGGCACACAGCGTGGGAGTACTCTTGGACCCAGGTATCTCAGGAGGAGGCTATGGCCAGAAGTGTGTTTTACCAGCTCTGGCTGATTTGACAGCTGCATCCATTATTGGAGAGGATGACCTCAAACAGTGGTACATCAGCTGATACCCTCAAGGCCTGTCTATTGCAATGCACTCTACATGGGGCTGCCATTGTACATAGTTCAGAAACTTCAGTTAGTTCAATATGCGGCAGCCAGACTGGTCTCTGGGGTAACCCAGAGAGACCATATTATACCTGTTTTAAAACAGTTGCACTGGCTGCCAATATGTTTCCAGGCAAAACACAAAGTGCTGGTTTTTACCTTTGAAGCCATCAACAGCTTAGATCCAGGTTACCTTAGAGAGCACTGCCTTCTGCATGATCCACACCGTACCTTAAGGTCATCTGAGGAGGTCTGTTTCCAGTTACCACCGGAACTGTGCCCTGAGAGGAAGGCAAGAAACGAGGCGCCCAGGCCAGGGAGCTCTTGTCCTCAGCCCCTGAAAAGACCGACAGCCTGAGACGTTTTATTGATCTTTTGTATTTTACTTATTTTAATATTGTAAACTGCTTTGGGTGCCCCTGTCAAGATAGAAAGGTGGTATAAAAATGTAGCAAATAAATGTCTGGCGGTGCCTCAGAGGTGGGCCTTCTGTGGGCTCCGGAGCTTTACAGCTGCTGGGCTGTGGAATGCACTCCCGACAGAAATCCGTAGCTTGAGTTCATTGCTGGCCTTCAGGAGAGCCCTTAAAATCCATATGTTTGGCCTGGCCTTCCAGGGTTTTTAAACTCTGTTAAATGTTTTAAATTGTTAATGGTTTTAAATTGTGTTTAAAATGTTCTGTAATGATGGTTTCTAAAGGACTGACTCGCAGGTTTTATTTTTGCTGCTGTACACTGTCCAGAGGTGTCTGCATGGAGTGGGATATAAATGTAATAAATAAAGAATAAATAGGATACGTATCCAGATCGACTGATTAAAGTTTCACATGCCAGTCTAATCAAAGGCCTTCTTAGCTGCCCCCATCCTTCCAGCTGCTTTCATAATGTTTTACAACAAAGGGAGGAGTGTGTGTGTGTGTGTGTGTGTGTGTGTGTGTACATACCTGCCCCTCCCTTTGATGTAAAACAGTATGGAAGAAGCCAGAAGGATGGGGGCAAGTAAAGAGGGGCTTGGATTGAATTGGCATATGAAACTTTAATCAGTAGATCTGGATATGTGTCACTTTTTTCCGTTTTCATCTTGATAACAGTACTATTCCTTCAGTGTACCTTGTGTGTGATTTATATTGGCACATACATCTAGTACTACTTCTCAGCCCAATTTATGGAACATAGGAAGCTGCCTTATACTGAGTCAGACCATGGCATTCTAGCTCAGTCAAGGAATGAATATGTTATTATGGTTTTAGACTCAACAACACAAAAACAGAACAGAGCATAGTATAAGTAGTACAAATAGTTCTATGAGAGTCTACATAGTACTACTAAGTACAACTCAAATCAGCTCAGACCTAACCTTACATGGAGCTGCACAGAATTTGGCCACACACTGTGTTATAGGTAGAAAGGGATCCCCCAGGGATCTCTACTGGGACCAGTGCTTTTTAAATTTATTTATACATGACCTAGAAGTTGGGGTAAGCAGCGAGGTAGCCACATTTGCAGATAACACCAAACTATTTAGGGTAGTGAAATCCAAAAGAGATTGTGAGGGGCTCCAAAACGGTCTCTCCAAACTGGGGGCGTGGGCAATAAAATGGCAAATGTGGTTCAGTGTTAGCAAGTGTAAAGTGATTCATATTGGGGCAAAACTTCACATATATGCTGATGGGATCTGAACTGTTGGTGACTGACTGGTGGACAGTTCATTGAAAGCATCAATTCAATGTGCGGCAGCTGTGAAAAAGGCCAGTTGCATTCTAGGGATCATTAGGAAGGGGATTGAAAACAAAACTGCTAATATTATAATGCCCTCATACAAAACTATTGTGTGGCTACACTTGGAGTACTGCACACAGTTCTAGTCACCATACCTTAAGGAGGACATTGCAGAACTAGAAAAGGTGCAGAGGAGGGCAACCAAGGTGATCAGGGGCTAGAGCACCTTCCTTACAAGGCAAGGCTACAGCATCTGGTGCTTTTTAGTGTAGAAAAAAGACTGAGGGGAGACATGACAGAGGTCTATAAAATAATGTATGGTGTGGAGAAAGTGGATAGAAATTTTTCTCCTTCTTGCATAACGCTAAAACCAGGAGTCATCCCATGAAACTAATTGCCAAGAAATTTAGGACTGACAAAAGGAAGTACTTTTCCACACAATGCATAATCAACTTGTGGAATTCTCTGCCACAGGATGTGGTGGCAGCCAACTACCTGGATGGTTTTAAGAGGGCTTTGGATTACTTCATTCATTCATTCGATTTCTATACCGCCCTTCCAAAAATGGCTCAGGGCAGTTTACACAGATAAATAATCAATAAATAAGATGGATCCCTGTCCCCAAAGGGCTCACAATCTAAAAAGAAACACAAGATAGACACCAGCAACAGTCACCGAAAGTACTGTGCTGGGGGTGGAGAGGGCCAGTTACTCTCCCCCTGCTAAATAAAGAGAATCACCACGTTTAAAAGGTGCCTCTTTGCCAGGTTAGCAGGGGTCGTGGAGGAGAGGTCTATCAATGGCTATTAGTTGGAGGGCTATAGGCCACCTCCAGCCTCAGGCGGGATGCCTCTGAATGCCATTTGCAGAGAGTAATTGCAGGAGAGAGGGCATGCTCTCAGCATTTGCCTGTGGGCTTCCCAACAGCACCTAGTGGGCCACTGTGTGAAACAGGGCGCTGGACTAGATGGGTCTTGGGCCTGATCCAGCAGGACTATTCATATGTTATTAAAGCAATCAAAAGAAAGAGGTGTATTCATCATCTGTTCTATAAGGCATATTTAATAAGAGAGGGGAAAGAAGAGAAATACAAATGTGTCTATAAAGTGACTAATATAAAAGAACATGGGTCACAGACTCAATAGCCTGCCCACAAGGGAATATTTGGCTATAAATATAAAGAGAATTTTTTGATACCTGGCCTCCAACACCTCAGATGTAAGTGCATTAAATCATGCAAGGGAAAAGACCCTTCTTTGAGATGGAATAGTTAGTCTCATTACATAATGAGCTGGTGCAGGATAATTTGGGAAGCTACCAGGAAAATGTATTGCAGAGATCAGTCCCAAACCACTCTGCTTTTCAATGTCCACTGTGCGTTGTTTTATAAGTCCTTTAGCAGCACCACATCCCAATGGCAATAAAAATTGGAATGAAAACCTGTGCTTGGCCAGCATATCATAAATGCTAGATTGGAAACCATCTTCCAAAACAAGAGGAGCTAGGCCTTTGTGGCAAAAGCTAATTTTAAGCCAAAGGTTAAATACAGACAGCCAAGCCTTGGCCCTCCACTCTTGTTAGGCCAGCCTCCAGCTGTAAAATGGTATTGGGCACTCATCTAGGGACCAAGAACATAGCATGCAGAAATTTGGATTGGACTTCATCTGTTTAAAATTACGAACAGCACGGATAGCAGTACCATACAGCTGATGAGAAAGCACTTTTGCCTTGTAAACCTTGATTATAGCCAGTATACCACCTCTGTGGGTGGGGGGAGGGGACCTTTAATATAGCAGAGGCACTCTCCTGGGCATTAGTTGCAACATGCTCACAATGAGCCCCCCAAGAACTGTTTTCATAGAAGACCACTCCCCAATATTTATAAGTCCTTCCTTGATCAATTACCACCCCATTAATCTACCAAACATGCTGCTGAGGGGTCCCCCCCCGCAAAGACCATAATCTTAGACTTTTGAACATTTATGGATAGGTGCTCTACTTCACCATATTGAGCTAGCCTGTGTAAAGCTCTTCTCACACCAACAGGTGTTCTAGATAAAATAACTGCACATCGGCATAAAGTAGTATCAAAATAGATTTACTGGCTAGTTTGAGAGGATAGAAATCAGGACAGACCATACATTCAGTAAGGGAGTTTATATACAAATTGAAAAGCCATGTGGAGAATGCATCCTTGCTTGACTCCCTTCTGTGTGGGTAAAGACTCGGTCAAGTGCCTTGAGCGCTACTTCTCACTCTAAGCGAGGTGTTCTCATGCAGCATTGAATAAGAAGAAGCAACCGATGATCAATAGAGGGGTTAGCAAATTTACTCCACAGACGCTCCCTAGGAATGGAAACTAATGCTGCCTTAAAATCAATAAAGGCTGAATACTTTTCGGCCAGATTTTGTAATACCAAAGCCTGATCAAGAGTCAACTGACCGGTCCTGAACCCCGCCTATTGCTCCCTAAGTATGTTCTCTAAACTTAATCCATAAGTTTACCATATAGGGGTCTAGAATATAATTTGCTGATAATGCTCAGGAAATGGATTGGTCGATAATCAGAAGGGTTGGAACACTGGCCTTTCTTATAAATGGGAACCATCATGGTTGTACCCCACTCCTCCGGGATACAGGCAGATTGATCAATATGAGTTAAAAGGCTTGCAAGTACAGGGGCCCACCATTCAATATTCTATTCAGTATTCTCAGGAGGGATCTGATCCAGATCTGGGGTCATACTCAATTTAAGTTGGGTTACTAAATTAGTGACCACCTTGATGGAAACTGGAGGCCAAATTGGTAGAGGTTCCAGATGAGGCAATAAGGGCATTTTGTCAAAAACAGATGCCATATACAAAGCCCTCAAGTGGGTTACCCACACCTCTGCAGGGATGTGACATCCCATTCCAGGGCCCCTGCTAGAGGAATGAGAAGATACTATATTCCAAAAGGTAGTTGTGTAATTAATCCTAGAGGTGACTCATAATCCCTCCCAGGTTTCCTAAGTGCAACTCTCTCTCTTGTTTTTATTAATACTTTGTATTGTTTTTGTCTGATCAAGTATATGTTGTTCTATAATAAGACCTTTTTAAAGGCCTTCTTTGTGTTAAGGCAATCTTGTTCAAACTACCCATTGGTACTGTACCCACACCCACTGGGCCTATTCATAGCACATTGGGCAAGGGGCTGTTGAATTGACTGAATAAGGGTCTAAAACTGGTCAAATACTCTGTCACTAGTGTGCTCAGTTAGGGTAGATTGATGCTATAATAAATTATCTGAGAACAACTCCGCCCTAAACTGTTCGTCTAGCTGGGTCATTTCATTCTAGTAAACCTGTCACTGTCTCTGAGGGTAATCTGATATATATCCTCCAAAGGGTTTCAAGGAAAGGACCAAGGGAAGATGGTCACCATCTACTTGACTGTCTGTCTTAAATTGGTGCAACAAATTCAGTAAATTATGTGAAACAATAATATAATCTCTAACATTCGCCCTTGTCCTTGCCCACTGAGTAAACTCCCCCTCTCTTGAATCTTCCATTGCCCACTCATCACAAAGAACCCAAAGAGCTCATTAGGTTGGTCAGACAAAGGACTTCAAGATTACTAACTTGCTCTTTGGACTGACATGTTTGAAGGGCATGCAGTGGTGGTGGGGCAGTCCCTTTCTGGAGGATATCTCTGATAGATTATATATAAAGTAACATCATTCGGACCGAGTCTAGCATTCAAATTGCCAGCTTTGAATTCATAAGAATTTTGAAACATCATAAGAAGATTATGAACATCAGCCTCAAAACCTCTCCATATAGCTTTGGTTCCAGATTGCAGTGGGGGGGGGGGTCAGTGGGGGGAATAAACATTAATGATCAATGAATTACAACCAGCAAACTTAATAGCTTTTAGAAGAAGAAAAGTAATATTCAAGTTCTAACACTTCCCTCCACAGTTTCGTAAAGATAAGCAAACCCAAGCCGTCTTTAGCTCTGTCCTTGGTTTCTGTGGGGTTAGCCTTCAACCTGTAATAACCAAAACCTTCTAGTTCAATATCAGTTACCATCCAAGTCTCCTGGATCAATATAATAGCGAACCCAGATAAATATGTAGTAAAGGTACAAGAATTCTTCTTGTCAGACCATCCTGCAATATTCCATGTCAATTTGGGTGACACTAAAATAATGATTATAATGTCATGCCTCAGGATCGTGGGGCAATGCACCACCAACACCGTCTTCCTGATTAGCAGTTGGGTGGGATAAAGATGCCTCAAGCTCCATCTCTGCAGACAGGATTGAATGAGAAATGTGTCTAAGATGTTCAAAAGAGTAATGATTTGATAAGTCGGCCTCCTGTTAGATTCCCAAAGAATGGACTAGCAACATCAATAAAGTGAGCTTCATATAACTCCTGGGCCATTGACTTAACAGGTATAGAGTTCCACAAGTCATACAAGATCTGTGGTGGGCTCTTGAATCCAGCTCCCAGACCACTACAGAGACCATATCAAGTGAAGAGTCAGCCTTTAAAGTTGCCATAGAAACAATTTGATGGATCACCTTAAAAATAATCCTGTATTACCCCCGCAGATAGAACCGTTGGGTCGGCTGATTGAATAGGCAGTTCACTGGGAATATCCAACTATAGGGATAATGCCTTGCTCTGAAACGTACCCATATTTGTTACTGGAGGATGTAAAAGTGCCTGTAATGGTTCAGCCATCATTTTTGGATTGTAAGAGGCATTCGAAGCAAGATCCTCAGGGCTATAATTGGCCACTGTAGCTTGCATAACAGAATTTCTGCCCAAATCAGAGCTCAAGTCATCACCCTCGAGTATAGATGTGGATCCATTGTGGGAGGGACAATTGTCCATAGGTAGGAATTTGACCAGATCAGATGGGACATGCATTGTCTGTGCTAATAAGTTAGAATTGGTTGCCAGAAGTTCTGTGCATACATCATTCAAGCCCTCCCCCTCAGAGAGCCCCTGGTGGCGCAGTGGTAAAACTGCCGCCCTGTAACCAGAAGGTTACAAGTTCAATCCTGACCAGGGGCTCAAGGTTGACTCAGCCTTCCATCCTTCCGAGGTCGGTAAAATGAGTACCCAGAATGTTGGGGGCAATATGCTAAATCATTGTAAACCGCTTAGAGAGCTCCGGCTATAGAGCGGTATATAAATGTAAGTGCTATTGCTATTGCTATTGCTATTGCTATGATAAATCACTATTCTAGATTATTGTCTACACTGATTAGCAGTGGCTTTGCAAGGTTTCGGGCAGGAGTCTCCCCCAGCCCTACCTGGAGATACCAGAAGGTGAACCTGAGACCTTCTGCATGCAAGCATGCAAATGCTCTTCCACTGAATTATGGCTCTATTCCCTAAGGGGAATATCTTACAGTGCTCACTTGTAGTCATCCATCCAAATGCAAACCAAGGCAGACCCTGCTTAGCAAAGGGCACAATTTATGCTCACTGTCACAAGACCAGCTCTCCTCCCCACCTTGTTGACTGTGTTAATATTTACATTGACACACACACACATATAGTACAAATTCTCAGCCCACTTCATGCATCCAGTGGACATACAACTTGGCTTGAGAGCTTAAGCCAATTAGACTCTAAGGCAGGAGTAGGCAACTTTGGCACGCCAGCTGTTGTTGAACCAAAACTCCCACCATCCCCAGCCAAAATAAATTGTGATTGGGAATGATAGGAGTTGTAGGCAGCAGCGACAGCTGGACTTCCAAGGGTTGCGTGCCCCTCCTCTAAGTGATCACAGACTTTCTGTAGGCTTGAATCTAACCTGCTTCTCTTTCTCCTCTCGCCTTTCAGGCTGGTGCAGAGATTTCAACAGTTAACCCCGAACAGTATTCAAAGCGGTTCTTGGACTTTATTGCCAACATCTTGACGTAACCTCTCATGTTTATTGGACAGATACAAGGTCTTGGAATAGCAGCGATGGCTACAAGTGTGTAAGGGATAAAAGCTTCTTCTTAAAAGGAAAACTCAAGTGCTCTCTCGCAGAAGGCGGCAGCCCCCTTGTTTACATCTGCTGGCAAAGATGACCAACTGGGGTGAAATTCTCGCTTTAACAGCTGCCTGATTATGCCCAGCATAGTTCTAGCTATTTCTGATGTGTGCGTGCGCGCGTGTGTGTGTGTGTGCGTGTGAGTATGCAAAACAAAATTACAAATATAAATTCACCAATTAAAATAGATCAGCTTTTTACTCGGCGTGCATTGCAGCAACACTCCGTGGATTCTAGCTGAAGGTGGAATGAATGGGCAAAAGGAAGTGGGGCGGTGGGTGGGGGGGGAGAAGGAAGGAGTATATGCATGTTAATTTCATACTGGCATCAAACTGTAAACTGTAGACCAGTTTATATTTTGAACTGAAAGGTGCAAGACAGTATTGGTGGTGATGACGACTGTGACCTTATTGCGAATGTTACATGTAACGCCCCTGCATGTTGGCACTCCTTAAGAATAATGGTAACATAATAAGTTCCATGTGCTGGAAGCTTTCCTGTTGGCATCTTATTTTCACTCCCTCTCTCTCTTTTTCAATTGACGTGTCACAACAGGAAATTTGCTTCCAGCAATTTGGAGATTTGTCTCTTGTTTTACCAAGATCTAACACCATAATCATGCTGTGTGTGTGTTTGCCAAGGGTAAACTTGTATTTCTAGGGGTGGAGGGAGCAGTGTCTTTAAATCCCTTTAACAGGGATTCCCAGATGTGGTTGACTACAACACCCATAATCCCCAGCCAAAGACTGTGGCAGCTGGGGATGCTGGGTGTTGTAGTCAACCACATCAGGAAATCCCTGTTACAGGGTACACTGGTGGGGAGGTCACAGGAATGGACTACTTGTCTGATTACATGAAGATTTTACACACTGTGTTTATCATACAGGAATTGATTATGCTACCAAAAAATTCAAGTACCCTTAAAAAAATAATGCATAGTCTTTGGGCAGTGGTAGGATTTTCCAGCACATGAACAAAGGAATAGGAAAGCCTATTCATCTTTAACTGATCAAAAACAAGACATTTAAATGCTTGTTGTGCTGTTTTTAATATTTTATTAAAATTATTCCTCTTTTTTTAAGCCCTAAATTTTACTGTTTACATTACTAGGAAAACAGGGATGCTTTTGAGTTTGTGCACAGTATGTGAATCTAAAGTTTACATGTAAAGTTATTTTGCAGTACAGATGAAGTAATTTCTTGAGGTGTACCATGCAGTAATGTACCCAAGTGGATGTTTCATTCACCTCCATGACAGAATTTTTTTTTTAACAACAATCAGGTTGTTTTGAGGTATTTTAGGTGGGCTTTTCTATTTGCTTTATGTTTCTCCAAATTATGTTGTGCAATAAATTGCCTAAAAGGTGTTGTCACCTTTAACCATTAAAAAAAAATTAAGTCTGTGTTGCAGGCAAAAGGTTGCAAGCTTAAGAAAGGACAGAATTAGGTATGTTTAAAACTATATATTCAGTACTTATACACTGTGCTACAATTGTGCCTTTAAAACAAAATAATATTTGACACAGACATTGATAGGCAACTCAGAAAAAATAAATCACACTTTCCCACTGCAACTTCTAACTTATCCAAGGAGTGCCAGGTTGCCTTCTCCAATGACTTAAATGCCAGTGCTGTTAAGGCTGCAGCTGTGCATCATGTATGTAGTGTTGACTTCAGAGATAAAATAGCAGCTGATGTCGCTATCTTCTTCAGCCAAAGGCAATACCATCCTTCTTACTCTGTATGGTTCTTCTTCTTTTTTTAACATGGTTATGTTACCCTTCTAGTGATGTTAACAGTACTGTAATGTATGTGTAAAATTCTGTATTTTTATGTATTTAAGTTAACTGTGGCTTGATTTTTATTGTTTTGTTCCTTTCCCCATACACGCACACCTTTGTCTCTGGCACCATGTGAATGTTATCTTTCTTACAAATTCATAGTGGCTTCTTAGGTAGGATGAGACTGCAAGGATACCACTGGGAAGCAAAGAGGTACACGTTGCGTTAAGAGTAAATATTCCATCGTGGCCAATTAGCATATGCTTTTTTATGAGCTAACAACAAAGCCTTTCTTTTTTGTCTGTAACAGTCTTTGTCACTCATTACGGTTGATAAACTGTTTAGAGAGGATGAGAAAGACCTGCATTGTATCACCTAGTTCTAAAAACACACTCCAGACACAAGTGAGGCTTTATAAAATAAAGCACTTTGACTTGCTAGGAACATCCTTTGTCCCTTTTTGTGTTTTACTGTGGGTGCAAGCAGAAAATGTTGGGTGCTGGATATACGCCCGCTCGCTGCTCCGATTGGGAGTCTGCATTCAATGCAGAGCATTCTACACTTGGATTTACAAAGATGCTTCTGCCGTACTGGCCGGATGGGAGAACACAGCATTCAAATAATTAAATCTTTACTACCCTCCCCCCCAAAAAAAGATCAAAAGATCTGCAAACATGGTGGAGTGTTTCTGCAACGACAGGGAAGGTCTGCTATGCAGGGGTAGGCTACCTTGGCTCTCCAGCTGTTGAACCCCAACTGCCATCATCCTTAGTCACAGTAGATTGTGGCTGGGGAGGATGAAAGTTGTAATTCCAACAACAGCAGAAAAACCAAAGTTGCCGTCCCTTGAGTTATGGTGCAAAGAAGAAGAAAAGGTTTAAGTGAGTACACCGTGGCTGAATGTTCAGGTTATATTTTATTTTGAATATGTTTATGATGTTTGAAGTCTGCAAGACAACGCCAAGGAAAATGTGTGTGGTGTGGTGGGGTGGGTGACTTCACTGGTTGCTATTGATGGCACATGGTATCCAGTAGGTATCTGTGACCCAAACCTGGGCTGATGGCTGCATATTAGGCTGGCTAAACCTAGGTCTGCACCAGTCACCTAAGGCAGGTTCACAGGAACTGCTGCAAGTCTGGTTCCCGGGCAGCACATGCTCCCAGTGGGCATGTTGTCTAAATCCACACAAGTCCAGTTAGGAACATAGAAAGCTGCCATATACCGAGTCAGACCATTGGTCCATCTAGCTCAGTATTGTCTACACAGACTGGCAGCGGCCTCGCAAAGGTTGCAGGAAGGAATCTCTCTCATCAGCCCTATCTTGGAGAAGCCAGAGAGGGAACTTGGAACCTTCTGCTCTTCCCAGAGTGGCTCCATCCCCTGAGAGGAATATCTTACAGTGCTCGCACATCAAGTCTGACTCAGAATGTCAGATTGCTGACATTCACCCCTTCTCCACCCCACTTAAAAAATCAGCATGAATGTCAGGTGGCAGAGGGAAATCCAGCTCAGCAATTGGACATCGACAGGTTCACACATCACAAAATCCACCAAACCAGTGCCGGATTGACTTAGTAGCAAAAGCAGCATATGCAACAGGCCCCACATTTTTGAGGGCCCCGCGCTAAATGTTTGCAAGCTGTCTGGTGAAAGTGTTAAAAGTGTGGATTTCCTTGATGCCACTTTCCCCCCTCCCTCTGCTCATTTTTTGGGTGGGTTTTTTAAAATGCTAAGCAATGGCGGAGGCTGCCATATAATCCATGGGGAACAGTGTGCGCTCAACGCATGTGGCGTGGCCAGCAGGCCACCCATTGCAGTTCCTTTCCTTTGTTTCTGGGCGGGAGGCGCTCTTGGCCACTTCGAGACAGCAGCTAGGCTGTGCTCTGCTTTCGCGCAGAAGTGGAGCATGGGTTGGGGAGAAGTTGCTTTGCGCTTCTGTTTCTCGGTGCTGTGTAGGGACCCTCTTAGTTGGAGCTGATTTAGAGTCGTGAGCATTGCCGTGGTGCACATGTGTCGGGAGGCCAGAGGAGATCAAAACTCGGGCAAAAGTGTAGTCCACTCCACTCCACGCTTACCTGAGAGGAAGGGAGTGAACCTCATTGGATACAAATGAGATGCACCTTTGAGTAAGTGAGCACAGGACTGGGCTACAGAGCAGCTGGGCTTGCAGTTTTTGTCATATTAAAAGCTTTGCCATGACCCCAAGCCTAACTGCTATTAGCAGCTTGGCGATCAAAGGGCAATTAAAGAAGCTCCCTTTCTCCGCCCAGGCCGCACTCAATAGTGTAGCGATCCTCCATCCCCCGCGCCCCAGTTCAGCCCAGAACTCCTAAGCTCCTCAGTATGTATTGGCAAAGCTCGCCACTTCCATGCAGCGCGACGTACCCTACAAATTCACAACATTGCAACCTGAGGAGGGAGCCCTTCTTTGCCCTGCGCCCACCTATTCCACTTCAGGGCCAATAGACAGCTGCTGCTTTCATGGGGACCGCATGAGCACTCTTGCACCCATTTCCTCACCACACCAACCTTTGCTCATTCATTGTGCCTTTTCGTCCCTGCCACCGCAACAGCCTGCCCAAGAGCTAAAAAGTGGCAAGGAAATTATCTTTTTAAAACAATGTTTCTCCCCCTAATGATGGTCACAGTCATGACCAATAGCCGCATAAGGGCTCCTGCGTTTCTGATGGCTTGAATCCGGTCTCTTCCCCACCGCCCTGTCCCTCAAACACTAAGTAACGCCGTGCCAGCCTTTCCCATTGATCAGGCGTAGCTGCCAGTCCGCACAGCATCACACTGCCGCAACCCATCCAACACGGGACGGTTTGAAATGGTAAAAGCCAACCCAGGATCCCAGGAAAGTGAGACAGTGGTGTAAGTAACAGTATTACTGAAGTCTCAGACATTTGTTGTATTTTCTGGCTGTATAGCAAATGGGGGGGGGGGAATGAATTACTTTACTATGCACGTAAATAATTTATGTTTTAATATGTATGTCCATTTTTTAAAAATTTAGGGCCCCTTTATAACATAGGCTACAGGCCCTGCACTAGCTTACTCCAGCCCTGCACCAAACGTGCTCCTTGCGCAGGGAGCATGCACTTGTGGGAACCTCTGGTTCACTTGACTTTCAGTGGGTTTTGTGAACCTGCCCCCAGAAAGCAAAAAGGGTTAGGCTGTCTGATATTAAGGCACAAGAGTGTGGAGCCCTCCCACTGCCAGCAGCTTACCTAGCTTCAGTCAGGGTGTTGAAGGGATTCTTCCCCTAGCCGGGCTCTGATGTGGGGTCTGAGCCTGACCGCGAGAGAGTCGCCTCAGATTGGTGGGGTTTGGCACCCAGGTGCCCATTTTGCTCTTTAAATCTAGCCAACCATGCTGACTTTTGAAGCTGGGTGGAGAATGGGTGAATGTCAGCAATCTGACTCAGGAACTGGACTTGGGTGGGTTTAGGCAACTTGCCCACTGGGAGCATGAACTGCCTGGGAACCAGACTTGCAGCAGGTGCCCATTTTGCTCTTTAAATCCCACCTCCTTTTGCTTTCTCTGGGCAGATCCAGATTTAAAAGCATGGCTCTGCTGCTGCTGCTGCTGCTGCTTGAACCACTTTGCTGCTAAATTTTACTGAGCAGCTAGTTACAAGGCGGGAAAAGTTTTTTCAGTAACAGAAAACTGCACTTTGCATCTAGGAAAATACGTTTTGGGGAAATACTTTCTGTGCACTATTGCATATTACAATAAGTAAAAATGTGTGAAATTGGGAGTGTGGAGCACAAAACTAGGAAGATCAGCATCCAGGTGTGCCTTCTGTGTGGCAGTTCTCTTCTAGCACAGCATGCTGACTTCATGTAGCACTGCTTCTGTATAAAGGTGACAGCATATTATCCATATTAATGTTGGGCCTTTCCAAAATATGCCTGCCTGCTTTCACACAGCAGTAAAATGGACCTTAGCACCTGCTAGTTCTTACTCTGCCTTTATAGGAACCTAGGAAGCTGCCTTATACCAAGTCACACCATTGGTCCATCTAGTTCAGTGTTGTCTACACAGACTGGCAGTGGCTTCTCCAAGGTTGCAGGCAGGAATCTCTCTCAGCCCTAGCTTGAAGACACCAGGAAGGGAACTTGCAAGAATGCAGATGCTCTTCCCATCCCCTAAGACGGATATCTTACAGTGCTCACACACGCAGTCTCCCATTCAAATGTAAACCAAGGTGGACCCTACCTAGCAAAGGGGGCAATTCATGCTTACTACCACAAGTGAACTGATCAGAACAGTGACATATCAGAATTTGCCTTGACTTTAGTCCCCCATTCCACTCTAGCAATCACTACACAAGTAAGCAACACATTTGGGGGAGAAAAGGAGGGGGGGTAATATTTCTCAAGTGATTCATCCTTTTTCCTCCCCACAACCCTCCTGTCACGTGTAATCCATTGCTTCCCCTCCCCACCCCCACATTGCTTACTTTCACTGATTGTCAGGGGCGTAGCAAGGTTGGAGTGGGCCCTGGAACTAGAACTGAAGGTCCCACCCACCCCTTCATCATCATCATAGAGGGGAGAGAGAGAGCAAAGAAAATGCTATAGCCCAGCCAGCCACTTCAGGGGTCCAGGGATATCCCTCCCCCCGCCCCTGGTTCAATTGCATTGACACCCTTGCTGACTGTGGTGTCTCCTAGACTTTGCACACATGTAATAGGAAGAGAGGAGTCCCGGATTTAATAGCAGGAAGAGCTGTGTCTTTCCTTCTGTTCCATGTAGATGAGATCAGAACTAGAGACATCAATGGTTACATTTTTCTTGACTTCCAGCCAGGTGCCAGACAAATCCAGGAAACACCTGCAAGTAATTTTGCTGTATGAGCATCAGTTAAAACTAGCATTAGCTCATTGCAGCAGGGAAGGGGAAAAATAACTTCGGGTATATTAAATTCCGATATGCCCCCTTCAATACCTACTCTATATGTAGTTTCTTTCTCCTCCCAGCCCCACCCTTGTGTGGATTTCTGTGACTCTGGGCTGCTTTGACTGCTTTTCTGCTTGCACTATTTTCTCCAGCCCTGTGACTGGTTTACCATCGCTAGGTAAATCGCTGGGTAAATCAAAGTCAGTGTTTGATGCCTTGCCTTGTCTAATCTACCAGCAGCCATCCCACTTTACCAGTTGTCAAGGCCATTCACACAACCGAAAACTGGGTAGGATAAGTATCCAACTGAGGTTTGGGAGCTGTGTGTGCTCCCAATTTTTGGTTGTGTGGGAGCAAACCACTGGGAGGGAGAAGTGATTGTGTGGAAGCAAGGTAGGAGGGAAAGCTGGATGAGACGGCTTTTCCCCTGCCTTGGTCAAATGCTGGGTATGAAAGCTTGAAACTGGAAATTGGGAGCACCCTCAGCTCCCAAACCTGGGTAGGAGTAGGATGCTTGTCCTATACAGTTTTTAGTTGTGTGAATGACTTCATTGGCTCTCCAGAGACCCAGAACTCAGAAGTAGTCAATCCTCTTCCCCTTCTGCTTGTACACTGCTAAGAGATTCCACGTACCAGTCTGCTGGATAATGTATGCTGCTGTATGTTTTATTATATTATAAAACAGGATCTAAAATGAATTTTTTTTCATTTCACATTATGAAAGGAGGATCCTAAATAACACTTAAACCAGTTGATGAACGATCATACAGAAATATGTTGTTTACATGTGCATGTGTTGCCATATGAACATCACAGCTCCTCGGCTTTGGCAAATGTCTTTAGGCAGAGGACCATCGTTCTGGAGAAATGGGGAGTGATCCCTCAGAAGAGACCTACCGCTCAGAGTATGATGCTGTTGTGCTTAGGATATGCTTTGGGTGGGATGGGATGAGTAGATTTATCAATGAAGGAGACTTGATCACTAGGAACTTACAACAATTGGTTTCTGATGGGGTGTTAACTGCACAGTGACTTGCATGCCTGGTGCAAAAGGCATGGACATCAAATGCTTTCTCGATAGGATGGCAGATGGTGCTAAAGGGGGAGTCAGTAGTCATGCTCCAGGTTGAGTGATGTTGGAGGACACAGTGCATTGGAACATTGGAAGCTGCGTTATCCTGAGTCAGACCATTGGTCCATCTAGCTCATAGGAACCTGCCACATCAGACCATTGGTCCATCTAGCTCAGTATTATCTACACAGACTGGCAGTGGCTTCTCCAAAATTGCAGGCTGGAGTCTCTCAGACCTGTCTTGGAAATACCAGGCAAGGAACTTGGGACCTTCTGCACGCAAGCATGCAGATGCTCTTCCCAAAGTGGCCCCATCCCCTAAAGGGAATATCTTACAGTGCTCATGTGTAGTCTCTCATTCATATGCAACCAGGGTGGACCCTGCTTAGCTAAGGGGACAAGTCATGCTTGTTCACAAGTCACCTGGCCAGGTCAGTGTTGTTTACACTGACAAGCAGCGGTTCGCCAAGGTTTCAGCAGGAGTCTTTAGGAACATAGGAAGCTGATATACTGAGTCAGACCATTGGTCTATCTAGCTCAGTATTGTCTTCATAGACTAGCAGCAGCTTCTCCAAGGTAGGGATGTGCACAAAACCGGTTTGCCCAGTTCGGTTCGAATTCGAACCAGGTTCAAACCAGGAGGGGTGGTTCGGTTTTGGTTTTGCTCGAACCTCCCCCTGGTTCGGTTCAAATTCAAACCAGTTTGAACCAGTTTGGACACCCCAAAATTGGTAGGATGGTAGCTGGCACCCAGGGGTACCTGTCACCAAAACCCCAAAGCAATCGGACACTCATACAATTTTTTATGAATTTTTGAAAATTATTTTTATTTTTTCCTCATAGGATATAATGGGACTCCAACCAGCCCATTATTCCTTATTGTGGAGCACCCATGGGTGCCAACAACCATGCAAACCCTGAAGCAATCAGACACCCCTATGATTTTTTATAAATATTTGAAATATTTCTAATTATTTTTCTCATAGGGTATAATGGGACATGAACCAGCCCATATCCCCTATTGTGGAGCACCTAGGGGCACAAAAGTGGGGTGGGTAGTAGACAGACAGGGGTGCCTACTATCCACAAAGTTCCAAGGCAATCAGACACTCCTCTGATTATTGGTAGATTTTAAAATTATTTTGGAATTCCTCATAGAGAATAATGAGGATTGCAGCAAATGTATAGCTTCACGTCGGGGAGAAAGGGGTGTCCTAGAATGGAGTGTGGTGGGTGGTAGTTCCCAAGGGGGGCCAAGTAGCTATCAGAATTATTTGAAAGGAATTGGGCAAAGGGCTGATTTTTAAGTGATTTTTGAAGTTTATGTGTCTTTAAGGTTAGCAATGAGAGTGGATTCATGGTTTGTCATTGAAAATCTTATATGCTACCAAAGAATCTACACTCAGAACAGAAACAACAAAACCCAGTACCCCATGGGTTAGCAACCCATGGAGGTGGTTGGCACCCTTGCTCTGGGCCACCCCAGCACCCCCCAAGTGCAGTTATGGGGCTGCTGAAACCTCCATTCTTCCCTATGGAGAAAAACCTTAAAGCCACTTGTGGGGTGCCGGGGTGGCCCAGAGTGAGTGGTGGTCTAGTTCAAAGAGGGTGCCAACCACCCCCATGGGTTGCTAACCCATGGGGTACTGGGTTTTGTTGTTTCTGAAGTGTTCTGAGTGTAGATTCTTTGGTAGCATATAAGATTTTCAATGACAAACCATGAATCCACTCTCATTGCTAACCTTAAAGACACATAAACTTCAAAAATCACTTAAAAATCATCCCTTTGCCCAATTCCTTTCAAATAATTCTGATAGCTACCTGGCCCCCCTTGGGCACTACCACCCACCACACTCTGCTCTTAGACACCCCTTTCCCCCCCGACGTGAAAATCGTAGGACTGTCCGATTGCTTCAGGGTTTGGGTGGTTGTTGGCACCCATGGGTGCTCCACAATAAGGTATAATAGGCTGGTTCGAGTCCCATTATACCCTATGAGAAAAAAATAAAAATAATTTTCAAAAATTCATAAAAAATCGTACGAGTGTTCGATTGCTTTGGGGTTTGGGTGGCAGGTACTCCTGGGTGCCAGCTACCATCCTACCATTTTTTTGGATGTCTGAACCGGTTCAAACCAGTTTGAATCGAACCACCCCCTGGTTCGGTTCGAATTCGAACCTGCAGCTCGAACCTGATGGCTGGTTCGGTTCGAATTCGAACCTTTGAACCACCCTGGTTTGAATTCGAACCGGTTCTAATTCAAACCAGTTTGCACATCCCTACTCCAAGGTTACAAGCAGGAATCTTTCTCAGCCCTATCTTGGAGAAGCCAGGGAGGGAACTTGAAACCTTCTACTCTTCCCAGAGTGGCTCCATCCCCTGAGGGGAATATCTTGCAGTGCTCACACTTCTAGTCTCCCATTCATAAGGAACCAGGGCAGACCCTGCTTAGCTAAGGGGACACGTCATGCTTGCTGCCACAAGACCAGCTCTCCTCTCCTTTCCCAGTCCTATTTGAAAAAGCCAGGGATTAAAGGTGGGACCATCGGAATGCAGAGCAGATGCACTACCACAGAGCTATGGCCTCATCCCCAGTAGTGAGAGCTGGGACGCCAAGTTTATGTTCAGTTGATGTCCAAGGTCATCCAAGGTTGCATTTTCATCTATGGAACCAAGCTAGATAGGCGGAGCTGGGTGGCTGTGATAGATGGATGAGAGTGATGGCCAGAGAAAAGGTTTAGCTTGCTTACCCTTTGGGGAGAATCCTATGTGTACATAAGGGTGCCACCAGAGACAAAACAAAACCAGACTGCTAATACTTGAAATCAAAAAGGTCACAGAGCAACTCTTAAACTGACTTTTGGGGAGAAGCCAATGTGATCTGTGAGCCATCTGGTTCAGGATAATTCATCCCTTAGGAAGGATGATTTGAATGTTCTATGCCCTCAGACTGAGGTCAGGATGAGGCAATGCAGATAAAATCAAATAGTCACTGGAATCATGCACAAAAAAATCTGTAAAAAGAGACAAAAATACACAGATATTTGTAGGCTAATGCTGGAAGGCTCTCGCCTAAAATGGGTAACCCAATCATATGCATAGCTATTAGCTACCTAATGGGGCAGCAGGGAAATGACTTGATTATCAAGCCAGAGGATGCCAGTTCGAATCCCTGCAGGTATGTTTCCCAGACTATGGGAAACACCTATATCAGACAGCTGCAATATAGGAAGATGCTGAAAGGCATCATCTCAAACTGTGCAGGAGATGGCAATGGTAAATCCCACCTGTATTTTACCAAAGAAAACCACATGGCTCTTGGGTCGCCAGGAGTCAAAACTGACTCAACGGCACACTTTACTTTAATCATATGCATACTTACTTGGGAATAAACTCTATTGAACACAGTGGGACTTGCTTCTGAGTAAACATGCATAGGATTGGGTTGCAGGAGTCCCTGGTATTAGAAAAGAACACGGATACAAGAGCCCCTGGTGGCACAGTGGTAAAACTGCCTGTAACCAGAAGGTTACAAGTTCGATCCTGACCAGGGGCTCAAGGTTGACTCAGCGTTCCATCCTTCCGAGGTCGGTAAAATGAGTACCCAGAATGTTGGGGGGCAATATGCTAAATCATTGTAAACCTCTTAGAGAGCTTCCAGCTATAGAGCATTATATAAATGTAAGTGCTATTGCTATACAATGGGGATATGCGAAACCTGGTAGAATGACAGAAGTCTGTAGGGTATCATTATCCTGGACATACAAGCTACCAAAGGGTGGAGAGTATCTTCAAATTGCCATCCCTCCCAGTTTTGTGCCCTCTGCAAACACCTCACAAGACAGAAATAAAATTCAAAATTGTCTTGATAGAATGGGAAACTGGACTGAAACTAACAACGTGAAATGTGACAAAGAGAAATGCAAAGTTTTGCAAGTAGGCAAAAACAATTAAATGCACAGGTTATAGGAAGTGAGATACCCAATTTGGCAGTAGCCCCTGTGAAAAGGATCTCAGAATTGCCATTGATCACAAACTGAATGAGAGCCAACTGTGTGATGCAGATACAAAAAGGGCTAATGTGATTTTAGGCTGCACTAATAGAACTATAGTTTCCAAGTCCTTAGAACTAATAATTTCACTTTATTCCAACCTGTCAGACATAATCTGGAGTACTGTGCCCGGTTCCAAACACTACACTTTAAGAAGGATGTAGACAATTTAAGGATTTCAGAGGATCATTCAATAAAAATGAACCAGGGGTCTGGAAAACAAGCCCCATGCAGAAGGGTTGAAGTAAGTGGGTTGTTACCCTGGAGAAAAGAAGAGTGGAGGCCGGGGGAAATGGATTGGCATAATAAGTAAAAGTAAAGTTGTGCCCTCGAGTCGGTGTCAACTCCTGGTGCCCACAGAGCCCTGTGGTTTTCTTTGGTAGAATACAGGAGGGGTTTTCCATTGCCTCTTCCCACACAGTGTGAGATGATGCCTTTCAGCACCTTCCTATATCTCTGCTGCCCGATATAGGTGTTTCCCACAGTCTGGGAAACAGACCAGTGGGGATTCAAACCAGCAACCTCTGTTAGTCAAGTCATTTACCCACTGCACCATGTATATAAAGCTTCTTGGGCCTCAGTCACTGACTCACTCACTGACTCACTGACTCACTCACTGACCAAACTGCGAAAGACAGAAGCATGTCATTTTACAGCTGGGTTCCAGCCCTTGGGGATTCCCACAGTCTGGGAAACATACCAGTGGGGTTTCGAATGAACAACCTCTTGCTCCCTAGGCAAGTTATTTCTCCACTGTGCCATTAGGTGGCTTTTGGGCATAATAGGACTCTTCACAACCCTGACATTTAAAGAGAAGATGGGAGCAGGGGAAGTAGGAATGGTATGGAGTGAATAGCGAGAGGTGATTCTCTCTCAACATACTATAATTTAGGGTCACCCGGTGATATTGATCATGAGTAGCTTCAGTACAGACAGAACAGAATATCATTTCATTTAATGCATACATAGTTCACATAATTTACTGCCAAGAGGTGCAATGGTGCCCATTAGATAGTAAGGGTTGGACAATTTCATGGTCTATTCGTGGCTATTGGCCATGATAGTTCAACCAAACCTCCATATTCATACACAGTATAACTCTGAACACCGATGCTGCTCATGACATGGCACATGAGAGGGCTTTTGCCTCCGTGCCCTGCTTGCATCTGGCTGGCCAGTTAGTTGCAAAAAGGAAGCTGGAAATGATTTGCTCATAGGAAGAGAAGCAGCTGCCTTATACTGAGCCAGACCCTTGGTCCTGACCTGTATGGGGGGCAGCGGGGAGGAGAGACTCATTTCAGGGTTTCTTGAAGGGAAAAGACAAGGAAGAGGTGCTGGGAAATTACCCTTGATGTGCAAAGCCTGCAGTGGGGGGTGGAGGCAGCAGTGACCCAACCCGCCACCCCCCTGTGGCCTGACAGCCACTGCTTTTCAAAACAAGAGGTGCAGAGGCACCTTTGAACTGCTCCTGGGAGTGGTAACTGCATCCCTTCTTGGAGCTTGGGTTGCCACAAAAACACCAGTGGTCTAAAGAAAAGAAAACTGGGCTGCCCCTTCCAATGGCCTCCCCCTGCATGCGTGGAGGTGCTTTAAAGGGGTAGCCCTATGTGAGTGGCCAGTGGGCCGCAGGGAGTGATGGCAGGTCAGCTCACAGCTGCCTCCCTGCTGCTGCCCATTCTGTAGTTACCCCTCCCAAGAGTGGTTCAAAGGCACCTCCATGCCTCTTGTTTTTAAAAGCAGTGGCTGGCCGGGTGCAGGGTTGCACCCGGCAGGTTGGGTCGCTGCCTCCTTACCCTGCCCCCACCCCCCACTTCAGGCTCTGCACATCAAAGGTAATTTCCCAACAAACCTTTCTTTAAAAAAAAAAAAAAAAAAGCTGAAATGAGTCTCTCCTGGACCTCCTCCCTTCCCCCCCATACAGGTTGGATTGATTTGGATTAATTCGATTTGAATCAGGCTGATTCAATTCAATTTTGAATCTAATCACCCCTTTTAGGAGTGATTCAATTCCAATTCCAGTTTCTCGAATCGGCCAGATTCAAGTTTGAATTGATTCGCACATCCCTAGAAAATAATCAATATTTTGAGAGGTGCCTCTTGTCCAGTTAGCAAATAGGTAAATACTGGCCCCCGAGCTTTAGAACGACCCCAGATTCAAGCCTTATCCCTAAGTGCTTTCATGTTTCTGGACCTTAACATGTATACCTTGGCAATATGTATTGGATGTGACTGGATCCAAAGCACAGAGAGATTCCACAGAAAGGATCCAGAGCTGGAACAGTGCACTGGATTTCTTCAGCTGGGCTATCACAGATGCCAAGAAGGGTTAAATATCAGCTCCTCCTGGGGAAGAGCTACCATTGTCAGGAGCAGGATACTGAACTTGATGAAACACAGAGTTGGTTTGGTAACACATTTGTTTCTGCCACACAAATGAGATGCTCCAACAGGCTGATATGACATAAAACAGACCCTGTCAGGACAACAACAAATTGCAGACAGATTGCCGTTCCTGCCTGCTTGTGTGTTTCTGAGAGACAGTTTTTCTTCCTATTAGCAGGCAGGGCTCATGTCTCTGTTATGCCCCATGTTCTCCCCGCTCAACAGAAGCCCTCAGATCCATAGGCTGTGTAGACAGATCAGGGCTATGGTGGTGGAGAGGGACATAGTTATTGGCGACTTTTTGCATGTCCAAAATGTTCAATGCCCAAATGTTCAATTCTTGACCTCTCTAGCTCCGGACTTCAGGTAGCAATGCTAGGAAATATCCCAGATCTTGGAGAACTGCTGCCAGTAGACTGCACAAAGCTAGACAATCCAGCTAACAGGCAATGGAGCTTCATATGGTCATTGCAAAAGATGACATGGAAACAGGACAAAGAAAGCAGAAGAGGAGGAGGACACCAAAAGATCATGGACCACCACTGTTCTGTATGTGTCCTGCCTGCCTGTTATTAATCATCTTGACTCAAGCACTTGGATAGATATTCCAGGGCTTTCTGACCAAGGATTCTTAAAAACATGGAATCACAGAATGTTAGAATTGCAAGGGACCTTGGAGGTCTTCTAGTCCACCCCTGCTCAGGGCAGGAAATTGCTACTTCATCCCTAAGAGGTGGCTTCCAGCCTCTATTTCGAAACTTCCAGTGAAGGAGAACCTACCACTGTACATGGCAACTGTTCTACTGTTGAATAGTTCTTACAGTTAAGAATAATGCCTAACATTTAGCCGAAGTCTGCTTTTAACCCCATTTTAAACTCATTGGTTGAAATTTACAAGGAATTTGAGGAGCAACAGAGAACAGGACGATTCCTCCTTCTTCTATAAGATAGCCCTTCAGATATTCGAAGATGGCTATATCATATCTCCCCTTAGCCTTCTCATCTCCAAGCTTCCTTTGTTACACAGGTTACTGGGTAAAAGCTCAGGGCTGGTCTTGTGGAAGCAAGCATGAATTCTTCCCTTTGCTAAGCAGGGTCCACCACCCTGGTTTGCATTCAAATGGGAGACTACATGTGAGCACTACAAGATATTCCCCTCTTAGGAGATGGGCCTCTGTGGAAAGAGCACCTGCATGCTTGCATGCAGAAGGTTCCAAGTTCCGTCTCTGGAATCTCCAAGATAGGGCTGAGAGAGATTCCTGTCTGAAACCTTGGAGAAGCTGCTACCAGTCTGTGCAGACAGTGCTGAGCAAGAGGGACCTATGGACTGACTCGGTAAAAGGCAGCTTCCTATGTTTCAGGGTGATCAGTTGATGGTTCAATTGTATTTATTACATTTCTAGACCACCAAGTTTTAAAATTTAATCTGGTTTACAGCAGGACAGGGGTTTCTGCCCAGAATTTGACTACAACTCCCATCATCCCCCAGCCAGGGTTAATAAGAATTGCAGTCCAACATCATCAGGGAACTCTAAATTTGAGAACTCCTGGTTTGGGAGATAGTCTCCTAACCAGAGATATCTCTCTCTCTTACGTGTTTTAAAACAAATAGCCATCAGAACTTAGAGAAGGTGAAACCTTTCCCCTAGGCAATTTGGAACAGAGACAGGGAGAAAGCTCAGAGTTCACCAAGGGGCTTATAAAATGGTGCATGATGTGGATAAATTGGACAGAGTTTTTCCCCACCCTCTCTCACAATACCAGAACCTGTGGTCATCCCATGAAATGGATTGGCAGGAAATTTAGCAGACACAAAAGGAAGAACTTCTTCACACAGTGCATTATTAGCCTATGGAATTTACTGTCTCAAGATGTGGTGCTGATCACTAGCTTAGGAGGCTTTAAAGGGGGATTAGACAACTTCATGGAGAACAGGTCTATCACTGATTAGTAGTCCTAATGGCTATAGAGTACCTCCAGGTTCAAAGGTACGTACATACGTGTTACAAACAGCATGGTGAGCCATGCATGCATGGAGGATGCAGACGTTTTGGTTCCATACCACTTACTGGCCTGTGCATGCTCCTGACAACAATGGAGAAGGCTCCACATGAGCAACTCTGTGCATCATTGTTGCAGTGCGCTACTCCCATTGGCAGAGATGGGAGTAGGGTGCTGCAGCAATGCGCACAGCATCTCTTACACATCACTAAGCGCATGCACAGACTGGTAAGTGACAATAAGCCAGTGAACTCACACATCCTTCTTGGATGCAAAGCTCACAGCACTGTATGTAGATTTCTGAACACCAATTGCAGGGGAGAAATGGCAGGAGAGAGGGCATGCCTTCATCGGGGCAAATTGGGAAATGGGATGATGAACCAAATGGACCCTGGTCTGATCCAACAGGAATGTTGTTGTTGTTGTTGTTGTTGTTGTTGTTTACACAGTCAGACAGGTGTTATTGACTGGTTTGTTTTATCCAGACATCAAGTCCTTCCCAAGGACCTGGGATGGCTGAATTTGATTGTCAATGTTGTTGCTGTTGTTATAGATATCGTCGCAGAATATAGGCTGTTCCCAGTTAAGTTGCTTTTTGTAATTGGCTGATGGTGATTTCTGTGGCCCCTATGGTGTTGAGGTGCTCTTCAAGTTGTTTTGGAATTGCATCTAGGGCGCCAATTACCACTGGGATTATTTTGGTCTTTTTCTGCCACAGTCTTTCAATTTCAATTTGTAGATCTTTGTATTTTGTCATTTTTTTCTATTTCTTTTTCTTCTAGTCTGCTATCCGCTGGCACTGCTATGTCGATTATTTTAACTTGTTTTTCTCTCTTCTCAACTACAGTTCTATCTGGTGTATTGTGTGGCAGATGTTTGTCTGTTTGTAGTCGGAAGTCCCATAATATTTTTGCATCTTCATTTTCTACAACTTTTTCAGTTTTATGGTCCCACCAATTTTTGGCTACTGGTAGCTTGTATTTTTCACAGATGTTCCAGTGTATCATCCCTGCTACCTTATCATGCCTTTGTTTGTAGTCAGTCTGTGCGATCTTTTTACAACAGCTGATTAGGTGATGCACGGTTTCATCTGCTTCTTTACAAAGGTGGCACTTGCTGTTTATTGTTGATTTTTCGACTTTTGCTCCTATTGCATTTGTTCTTAGTGCCTGTTCTTGTGCAGCCAATATTAGACCCTCTGTTTCTTTCTTCAAGTTGCCATTCTTAAGCCATTGCCAGGTCTTGGTGATGTCTGATTTTCCACTTATATTGTGCAAATATTGACCACGCAGGGGGTTATTTCTCCATGTTTCTGCTCAGTTCTTGACTTGTTCTTTCTTGTAGGCCTGCTTTGTTTCATTGGTGTTGAATAGTTTCTCGTTATTGACCATTTGAAGTGCATCTTCTTCACTGTCCTTGATATATTCTTCAAGGCCTCTTTTCTCCTCCTCTACTGTTTGATGGACTTGTAGCATTCCTCTTCCACCTGAGCTGCGAGGGAGGTATAGCCTATCTACATCACTGCAGGGGTGCAGAGCATGATTGATGGTCATGATTTTCCTGGTCTTACGATCTAGCATCTCTAGCTCTGCCTGGGTCCAGTCTATTATTCCTGCACTGTATCTGATAATAAGTATAGCCCAGGTGTTTATGGCTTGTATGGTGTTCCCGCCATTGAGTTTGGACTTGAGGATTTTTCTAACTCTCCTGATGTATACACTTCCAATTTTTCTTTTAACTTCAGTGTGTGCGATGTTATCAGCCTGGAGAATGCCCAAGTATTTGTAAGGTTCTTCCTCTTCCAGGTTCTTGATGTTGCTTCCATTGGGCAGTTCGATTCCTTCTGTTTTTCTTATTTTCTCTCTGTTCATTATTAATGCAGCACACTTGTCTAGTCCAAACTCCATTGCAATATCGCTACTGAATATACGGACAGTGTTTAGCAGTGATTCGATTTCTGACTGGGACTTTCCATACAACTTCAGATCATCCATGTACAGCAGATGGTTTTTTTCCTTGGTGTTTTAGATGTTTGGTATCCGAGGCCTATTTTGTTTAGTATTTGTGAAAGTGGAGTTATGGCGATTACAAACATCAGGGGGAATAGTGAGTCCCCTTGGAAAATACCTCTTCTAATGCTAACCTGTCCAAGTGTCTCACCATTGATTGTTAACTGTGTACTCCACATGCTCATTGCTTCTTTTTATAAATATCTGAATGTTTTTGCTGACACCAGTTGTTTCTAAACATTTTAGTATCCATATGTGAGGCAATGAGTCGAAGGCCTTCTTGTAGTCAATCCATGCAACACTTAGATTTTGCAATTTTCTAAAATCATTTTGTCAGTCAGCAGCTGGTCTTTTATGCCTCTGGTGTTCGGGCAATTTCCTTTCTGTTCAACTGGAAGCTGCTTATTAGTTAATAAGTGTTGCATTACTTCATCTGCTATTATTACAATTAATAATTTGAACATGGTTGGCAGGCAGGTTATCGGTCTATAATTACTTGGAACTGAACCTTTTGCTTGGTCTTTCACTATGAGATTAGTTTTCCCAGTAATTATTCCCCTATTATTATTATTATTATTATTATTATTATTATTATTATTATTATTATCAGCAGCAGCAGCAGTAGTCTTATGTACCATTACATGTTACAGATGATGATTTGTGCAGTTCCGTGATCTCTAGTGTGATCTCTTTGCTACAGCCAGTTTACATCCCACCAGTGAACAGATGATCACTCAGGGAGGAGAGCTGGTCTTGTAGAAACAAACATGAATTGTCCCCTTTGCTAAGCAGGTTCTGCCCTGGTTTACATTTGAATGGTAGACTTCATGTGAGCACTGTAAGAGATTCTCCTTAAGGAATGGGGCCGCTCTGGGAAAAGCAGCTTCATGTTTGCATGCAGAAGTTTCCAAATTCCCTCCCTGGCATCTCCAGAGAGGGCTGGGAGAGACTCCTGCCTGCTACCGTGGAGGAGCCACTGCCAATCTCTGTTGACAATACTGAATTGGATGGACCAATGGTCTGGCTCAGTATAAGGCAGCTTCCAGTGTTCCTATGTAGATATTTCGGACAGGAAATAGCATCCCCTGTGTGCACTTGCATTTAATCCAGAAGTTCTCAAACTTGGGTTCCTAGATGTTTTTGGACTCCAGCTCCCATCACCGCCATCAGCTGAAGGCCTTTGTGTCAGGGGATGATGGGAGCTGGAGTCCAACGATATCTGAGGACCCAAATTTGAGAATCTCTGGATTAAATATAAGTGCACATACAGACACCACTCCCAGTCTGAAGCATCTGTGCACTGATGGGATGTAAATTGGCTGTAACAAAGAAATCACAGTATAGAGACCATGGAACTGTGCACATCTTAATTTTCATTGTGTGATGTGCATAACTATGTAAGGCTCAAGTTTACTTTGACAACCCTGTGATACTCTCTTCTGCCTTCCTCTTTGCCACTCAGTCTGGAGAGAGATTTGTGGAGCTCTTCAAAGATGTCCTTGAGATGTTACAATCCTGAATAGTTTGGTGTCATCTGCGAATCTGACTCCCTTAGCCACAGCCCCTATCACAGGGGTTTTCAAACTTGGCATCCCAGATGTTGTAGCTTGGACTACATCTACCATCATCCTCAATGGCTATTGTGCCAGTAGGAGATGGGAATTATAGTCTACTCACATCTGAGGACCCAAGTTCGAGAAGCCCTGCCTTAAGAAGTTGTGGGAAAGGAGAGGAGAGCTAAAGAAGAAAAACCTAAATTGAGTTCTGATGCTGGACTCCCATCCCTGCTTGGCTCCCTAAGTGATGTCGACATTTCAGCCCTGCCTTCTAGAATCCAAAAGAAGGGATTTCCATGGATATGACTCAACATACCAGGAAAAAAATGTACAGACAGATCGATATGTAGTACTTCACAGGAAGGAACAAGTACATGGTAACTGCTTGCTTTCCCGCCTCTTGCTGAACAAATTTATTCTAATATGCAGCTGAAGCCTTTACGTTTATCTATGGCATTTTGTGGTGGAGCATCTACTGCATGAAATAAGGGAAGCCTAACTTTACAAGGAGGAGTGCCTTTTGCTGCACTCTCCCTGAAGCTATACATCCTCTGCTGTCAGTCAGCTGGGATATAAAAACTTGGATCGCTCTGTTCTGCTCAAGCCAAGCCTTTGATCCATTGTTCGCCTGGACCATATATCTGCACGGCACACACTGAGCCAAAGAGACCCAGGGGCATTTTCAGTCATGGATATGCTTGAAAAGGGGGTGCACACACGGATGCTTCAACTTGTGCTCACTTCCAAAACAACAGCTATCACAACAAATGAGGGCCCCGCTCCAGAACGATTAGTCAGTGGACTGGAAAGACTTCTGTTGAATCCAGCATGTGCCTAATAGAATAGAGCCCCTTCCTCCCCAGCAATTTACTCTACAAAACGGAGGCCTTTGGCCAGAGAGGGGTGCCAACAGAAGGTGGTTTTTCCAGTTCAAATAGTACATTTATAGGGGGGAGGGGGGGACAGATTTCATTCTGACAAGGGCAAAGGGTTTTATTTGTTTATTTTTATTTTATTTTTACATTTTATATCCCGCTCTTCCTCCAAGGAGCCCAGAGTGGTGTACTACATACTTAAGTTTTCTCCTCACAGCAACCCTGTGAAGTAGGTTAGGCTGAGAGAGAAGTGACGGGCCCAGAGTCACCCAGCAAGTATCATGGCTGAATGGGGATTTGAACTCGGGTCTCCCCAGTCCTAGTCCGGCACTCTAACCACTACACCATGCTGGCTCTCTTGCTGGTTTTAAGCCCCCTTTCTCCCCCCCCCCACCATGGTCTTAATCCATAAGCTTAGAATAAACCTCACCTTTAAGCACCTCTAATGCTATGTTCATATACTGTATGAACATAGGAAGCTGCCTTAGACAGAGTCAAAGCACTGGTCCATCTAGCTCAGTATTGTCTAGACAAACTGGCAGCAGTATCTCCATGGTTACAAGAGGGGGGCCCATATTTGCCCCTCTCGCTGGCTGCCTCTCAGAGTGATGGAAATAATGAAGAAAACAGGGAGGGGTAGAGCTGGGGGGCGCTCAGGACAGAGCTTGGGGGTCCAGATTCTTTGAACCCATCCGCTCAATTATAGCTTCAGCCCCAGAGGAGTCTCTCTCTAGCCCTACCTGGAGATGCCAGAGAGTGACCTTGGGGCCTTCTGTGTGTTCTTCCCAGAGCAGACCCATTCCCCAAAGGGAATATCCTACACATATAGACACTTGGCCTTGGTCCAGGGGCCTCCATGAAGGCAATTTTGCACAGAAGAAATGTGCACACACACAGCAGCAGCATTGAAGGTTCTAAAAGGGGTGCTTTATTCTAAGCTTTGCTTCTTACGGCACAAGTGGCAGGAGCAGCCCACCTCCACCCACCAGCATCCCCTTGCTCCAGAGTTTTCTAACTGGAATAAAGCAAGAATAAAAGGAAGGGAGAATGAGAATGAAGAGGACAAGGAAGAGAGGCCCAGGAAAAGGAGAATCAGGGGTGTTGCTATAATTGAGCAGATGAGGTCAAAGAACCCGGGCCCACAAGCTCCCGAGGGCCTCCCAGAACCACCCCTCCCTTTCGTCTTCATTATTTCCCCCTCTCCCCTAGCTACAGCCCTGAGAATCGCAAAGGAAAGAAGGGGGACATGAGGACGGTAAAGACAGAGAGGAAGCAAGAAAAAAAGGAGATGCTTTGCAAAGAACGGGCAAACATAAGGGATGGCTGTGGCCTGTGTTCAAAATTCCGTGGCTGCTGCTATCACAACCACGGCTGCAGCACGCCCACCAACTCGCCTGCCACCTTTCTCCCACCACCACCACCACCAGGACTTGTGGCCACCTCCTCACCAGCCACCTCCACTGCACCTCTCCAGTTCCACTGTCACTTTCTCTGCCTCTGCTGCAGCTCCTAAGCCTCCAAGAGCCTCAGCAGCTTGCTAAGGTTTGCCTGGCCGCTGGGCAGTATAAAGATGTCATGGCCCGGTGTGCCTATCTCATGGCATCTCCATGCTAGGTAGTGGCTAGGAAAACCTTAGCAAAGCTGCAGCCAGTCCTGGAGGCTTAGGAGCTGCTGCAGAGACTGACGTGGTGGCAGGGCTGGGGAGCGGAGGAGAGAGGGCAGGCGAGTGGTCCCTGGTGGTGAGCAGCCCCACATAGCATAGTGGCTAGAGTGTTGGACTAGGCCCAGGAAGACTCGAGTTCAAATCCCCATTCAGCCATGGAACTCACTGGGGACTCTGGGCCACTCATGTATCTCTCAGCCTAACCTACCTCACAGGGTTGTTGTGAGGATAAAGGTAACCATGTACACTGCTCTGAGCTCCTCAGAGGAAGAGCAGCGGGATATATGTGTAATAAATAAATAAATAAATAAATAAATAAATAAATAAATAATGGTTCCACCGTTGGACTGTAATTTACTTTTTTTTTAACCCTGAGCCGGCAGTCTATCTCACAGAGAGAAGCTTCAGTCAGAAGTGCTATGTGCTCGCCCACCTTTTTAGCTACCAGTTTAAACAGAATGGGAGTTCCCAACTGCCCTGCAACTTCTTCTGCTACCATAAATCCAAAGAAATTCCTTTAAGAGAAGGCAAATTGTTTGTTTGTTTGTTTGTTACCTTTACCACCCCATACAAAGGCTCTGGGCAAATGAGCATTAGTACCCTGTCTCGTACAGGGTGGCATTCTCTGCATCTTTGCACAAATGCATCAAGGATCCATGGATCACACTTGTTTTATGGTATGGTTGGTCTGGAGGTGAATAAAAGCAGCTGGTTGACATGAGGCATCACATTTTGTTGCTTTAATGCTCTGTCTGGGACAGCTATGAAGTTGTAAGCAGCCCAAGCTTGTAACCAGAGGAGCTGAGTATATTTTGTAAAGAAAACAAAGCAATGTATTCAAAATAATTGATATTTTATACTGATTGTAGCCAGATGATGGTGATCGTGAAAAACTGGCAATATAAAATATTGTCCCTAAATGAATAGTATAATAAACTTTGGCTTATTACCACAACAGAAAAATTAGCACATTCCGTGTGTCCTCACTTGGGACAATCAAAACCGTATTCTTTTTTTAAAAAATTGGCATGATTTTATAATGTTTATCCATCAAAGAAACTATGGAAAATCATTGCCCACTCAGTATGTTCTTCAGATGTGTTTTCTATAAATTGTCTTGTACTCACTGAGAGATTTCATTAATCATTGAGTTTAGACTTTTAGGAAAAACTGTTATTTCTTCCTTTGTACTGTGTTTATTTAAATTAAAATTTAAAAACAAACAAAAAGAACCACCAGCTGCTCGAGCAGCACCATCACAGTTTTTCTCATCTGCTACAACGGAGAAAACTACGGTAGCATTTCTTGTCCAACCACTCGTTCTGACTTTACTGGTCAATGCCTGAAATAAAATCTACCTACCTACCTACCTTGTTCTGAGCAACGTCAGGGCTGCTTATAAGACCACCGCAGCCCCAGGACAGAGCATTGCAGCAATTTAACATGTCGGCCAACATGTTAAAGACATAAGTTACATGTTACATGACTATCTCTTCTTTTTCTCTGTCCAAGAAAGCCTGTTTTAATGCAGATAAGCAATCTTACTTGATTTCCCCAGAGAGCATGTCTTGTGGCTTTCCTTTACTTGAATTGCTCTTTGAGGTGTAGAAAACAATTCTCCATCGTGTACTGACTGAGCAGATCGGGTTTTAATCAGAACAAATGAGAGGCAATTTAATCCTTTCCCATTTTGTACCCACAACAAGCTAAAGTCTTTTGCCCCATAATGATAAAAATTGGAACTGAAGAGTTTTAATTGGCATAGAGTTTTAATGGCAAAACACCATTTTATTGGGAACATCATTAGCAAGAGGACCAGTTTATGAAGCCCAAGTGAAAAAAAGTTCTGCCTAGCTTAGCTACACCCATTTTCTGTGAAAAATTCTTCCACATAGCTGGTATTGTAGCAAGCTGTGCATGTTGCTTACTAGAGCCGCAACATCTTGGAACATTGGAAGCTGCCTTATACCAAGTCAGAACATTGGTCCATCTAGCTCAGTAACCCTTGCTAACTGAGCAAAGAGACACCTTTTAAAGTGGTGATTCTCTTATACTTAGCAGAGGGAGAGCAACTAGCCCTATCCAGCCCCAGCACAACATCCCTCCAGTGGCTGTTGCTGGTGTCTGCCTTATGTTTCTTTTTAGATTGTGAGCCCTTTGGGGACAGGGGACCATCTTATGTATTATTTATAGTATATACCATCTTATAGTATTATTTATTTGTCTATGTAAACCGCTTTGAGAATTCTGTTGAAGAGCGGTATATAAATAGTAGTAGTAGTAGTAGTAGTAGTAGTAGTAGTGTCCACACTAACTAGCAGGTGGCTCTCCAAGGTTTTTGGAGATCCCAGGGATTGAACCTGAGACCTTCTGTATGCAAGTAGATGCTCTACCACTGAGCTATGGGCCCATCCTCGAAGAGAACATCTTAAAGCAGAGAGTGCTCACATGTAGTCACCCATCCACATGCAAACCAAGGCAAACCCTGCTTAGCAAAGGGGACAATTCATGCTCTCTAACACAAGACCAACTCTCCACCTGGCCTACATCCAGACTACTGTTGTGCTAGCCCAGGGGTTCCCAACCTGTGATCTTCCAGATGTTGCTGAACTACAACTCCCATCATTCCCAGCCACAATAAATTGTAGCTGGGGATGATGGGAGCTGTAGTTCAGCAACATCTTGAGGCCCACAGTTTGGGAACCCCTGGGCTAGTGTAATGCTGTTGCATATGGCCCTGATGTAGTGGAGCTGGGCAAAGAAAGGCACCTCTGTTCCAGAGCAGTGATGCACTGGCAGAAAATTTGCAACACCAGCGCACCACGGGACACTGCCTCCTCTGTGCAGAGCAACTGCTGGTACTATCCCATATATGTCCCATGTAATCCAGAACACTGAGATCACATTTGGGGGCTAGCAGAGAACCCGTTTGCTGTTTGAAATCATGTTCTGCATCAGGGCTGCACAACTTTATCCCCTCCAGCTTTTTTTGATCTACAGTTCCCATCTTCCGCAGCCATAGCAGCCCATAGTCAGGGATGCTGGGAGTTGTAGGCTAACATCTGCAGGAGGGCCAAAGTTCTATGACCTCTCAGTTACATGAAGGGATCTACTTTAGTGAGCAGTTCTGTAGCTTTGTCCACCATCTATCTTCTCTCATCAACACCAGTACAACACTAGGCTGGATGTCGGCCCTTGTATTTTTGAAATATAAAGGAGGGAGGAATTTTGGTAGCAAGCATGAATTGTCCCCTTTGCTAAGCAGGATCCACCCTGGTTTGCATTTGAATGGGAGGCGCTACATGTGTGAGCATGTAAGAGAGTCTGCTCTTGGAAGATCAATTGCATGCTTGCATGCCGACGGTTCCAGCTTCCTCTATGGCTGAGGGAGAGTCCTGCCTGCAACCCTGGAGAAGCCGCTGCCAGTCTGTGTGTAGACAATACTGAGCTAGGTGGACCAGTGGTCTGACTCAGTATAAGGCAGCTTTCTGTGTTCCTATGAATTGGTAGCATAAAAATGCGAGAGGGGAAGTGAATTTGAATTTGACTTTATTACAGTCATAGACCAGCAAGAGAGGGGAAGTGTGCTTAACCCTTTCCCAACTTTCTATTTCCCCCTCCAAATTCTACTCCTCAACTGCTTTTCCCACTGCAGTGGTCAAAACACAGGCATTTTGAACCCCACAGAAGGAAAAGAAGTTGTAGGCAATTGGAGTAGAGACATAGTGGCCAGAAAGGATTAAGTATCCTCTCTCCCTGCTGCTTCTCTACTTCAAATTCCACCCCCACGCTGTTTTCCAGATAGATAGATAGATAGATAGATAGATAGATAGATAGATAGATAGATAGATAGATAGACAGACAGCATTGAGGTTCTCCTACATACATTTTTATTTAACATGTTGTTCCCTCAACTTGCTGGGGAAATTCATGGTTTTAAAAAGTCCATAGCACTGTTTATAAACAAAGTTATGACTAATAAATAATATGGACAAGTATGTTCTTGCAACATATTCTCCAGTATATCCCTGGTTTGCACATGTCACCTGACCCTGTACCTGAGAAATGTTTTAGACACTTTTCCCCCTCAGAAGCAGAAGGGGGAGTATTCTTCCTTGTGCCTTGAGGGCGTATTCTTCAAGCTGAGAAACTCCACACTCTTTTTATTTGAGCCCTCCTTCCCCACTCCTCACCACTCAATAACACTAGCTCTGCCTATTTGGTTGTCTGTTAACTGCCCTCTGAGTCACAAACATTCCACCCTACTGAGTTACATTAGGGCAGTTTGGGGGGTTGCCCAACCCCAGTAGCTTTTATTATTCAGGTTTTTTTGAAACTGATATATCTGCAGCTTACCCTGGGTCTTTCAGTCCCTCCCTCTCGCCTGCAGGTGTTCAGTTATGCATTCATATAGAATATAACATTTCCAGCTCTTTCAGCAACAGATATATGAATACGACAAATATTTATTTCATCGCATTATTAAGATGATTTTTGTTGTAAACTGCCCAGAGACATATGTTTTGGGCGGTTTAAAAATATGTTAAATAAATACATAAATTATCTTCTTGTTCCAAGCAAGCAGGCAGCTTTTGTTTGAAATGATGAGTTCTTTTATGCTTATGGCAAACAAACTCCTTTATTAAGGCCCCTCCAAAAAGTATCATTACTGAAGTACTATAAACAGCATTTATGAATCCTTTTAAGCAGCTTGGCTGAAAATACTGGAATGGCTTTACAAGCCCATATTTTAAAATGCCTATAACCATGGTTTTAAAGAAATAAGGAAGGGGAAAGGAAGGAGTTGGTTCATGTGCTGTGGCAATGCCACCACCCAACAGTGAGATCTTCTATGGCTGGGACTGGCTGAGCTTTGAGGCAAGTGGGCCACCAGCCATTGTGTCTCATCAGTCGAATCCAGCAGCAGCGTCAGGCTGTCAGTGTTTGTATTGCTACCGAGAGACATCTTTCTGCTCCTTTGCCTTGGCTTGTGCCTCAAACCAGTAATTAGTGCCAATCTTTTCCGGTACGTTGCTCAGAGTCCCTCTTTGCATCTGATCACCTCGGCAGGCGCTATTGCTCTTTAAGCCTTCAAACCACGCTGGGAATTGGTTGGTATATTGAGTGTCTCTTCTCCTCGATGCATATATGATGTGTGAAGTACGATACTGTATTTTCCTAGACTGAAAGTCTGAATGGGGCTGTGTGCTCTTTCACCTACTGTAGGTTTTGATAAGCAAAATGAGACCAGTGGAACAGTTCTTCACTTCCCATGAGCCTTTTAAGTTACCAGGGAATGGCTTCCTGAGATAGGACATTAGATTATGACATTATGTTGTTGTTTGGGAGGTAGAAATAACAAGGCTGTCCCCTTCTGATGACTTCATCTACCTCTGCTGCTCGATGAGAAACTGATCGTTTCCGTTTTCCCCTTCCAAACTCTGCTCTTTTTACCCAGGCTTTTGGCCAATCAGCTTCTCTTTGCTCTTTTTAAACTTTTCGCTGTATTTGTTTTGTTTTTATGTTCTTTTATTGAATTCTTTTTATCTTGTTGTTAACTGCCCTAGGATCTGAAGAAAAAGGGTGATATTTAAATATATAAATATAAATATAAAACTTCCACAAAGCTGTCCCCTTCTGATGACAATCCAGTTCTGCTCCTAGAAGATGAGGTAATGATTTCCACTACTGTGTCCTTCATTTGTTTCAAGTCCTTGTTTTGCCTTCAACAGAGGGAGACAGTTCTATACTTATCCGTCTTTGGAGAAAGAATTGCCATTTAACATTTTAAATAGAATACATTTTGTAGATCATGTGGCTTTTTCTCTTTTTAAAAAGTTTATTTTTAAATGACATTTTATTACTGTACAGCCCTTAAAGTACATTACTTCTGGAGTTCTTCAAGTTATATTAAAATAACACCCAAGTTCATCTTCTAATATTGTGCTTCTAAAGCACTGTATGCAGGAAGCACCTTATTCATGCAAGAAGTTCTATGAATTCGCTAATCTCCCATGGTTGGGCAAAGTGACTGAGAGAGTGCTGGCCTCTCAGCTCCAGTCAGTCCTGGAGGAAACTGATTATCCAGGCCCATTTCAAACTGGCTTTTGAGCGGATTATGGGGTTGAGACTGCCTTGGTCAGCATGATGGTGGATGATATCCAATTAGGAATTGACAGAGGGAGTGTGACTCTGCTGATCCTTTTGGATCTCTCGGTGGCTTTCGATACCATCAACCATGGTATCCTTCTGGGTCGCCTGAGGGAGGTGGGGTTAGGTGGCACTGTTTTACAGTGGCTCCATTCCAGATGGTTTCTCTTGGAGACTGTTGCTCTACAAACCAAGAGTTACTGTATGGAGTTCCACAAGGCTCCATACTTTCTCCAATGCTCTTTAACATATACATGAAACCACTGGGAGAGACCATCAGGAGGTTTGGTGCAGGGTGTTACCAATATGCTGATGACACCCAGATCTATTTCCCCCTATCAGCTTCATCAGGAAATAGCATAACTTCCCTAAATGCCTATCTGGAGTTGGTAATGGGCTGGATGAGGGAAAACAAACTGAAGTTGAATTGAAGATAAGAGAGAGGTACTGATTGGTGGGGGCAAGACCATTGTTCCCTCTAAGCTGCGCAGCTGCATGCCTGTATAGGACTTTCTACCCCCACCCCTGCTCAGCTGATTCTAGTCCCCACGTAGTCCCTAAGAAATTTGGAAATTGGCACTGCAGCAGTAGCAGAATAGCAAGATCGGCAGTAGCATGGTTAAAAAAGGGGTTAACTTTAGTGTCTTAGACCGACCCTCTCAGTTAACTGGTTCAGCTGCATTCTTCTGCAGCATTTGAACGTAAATGGAAAGCGAAAGCATGGGTAATGGTGAGTGGCTGAGTGGGAAATGAACGAAGGTGGGCTGGCTGAACTGAATGTGTCTCTCTCATGGGAAGTAAAACAGAAAAAACCCCAACACTTATATTTGTTGTATTTGATTTGTTCCCCTGGCTTAAGCCAATGTGTTCCTCTTCCCCCACCCTGTATGGACCGTGTGTGTGTGTGCAAATGTTAGAGAAGTCCTCTCATTTGAAGATTTCCATTGATTATTGTCTGTGTTTCTTTCCTCCCAGGCTGTATGTGCCTGTGTGTATTTGAAAGGCAGTTTGCTTGTGCTTTTTCTTCCACCCCCACTCCACTCCCTGGTTTGGAAGGGGTGTGTGTGTGTGTGTGTGTGTGTGTGTGTGTGTGTGTGTGTGTGTGTGTGAGAGAGAGAGAGAGAGAGAGAGAGAGAGAGAGAGAGATTTGTCATGTGCTGGCTGTTTAATAAAGCTTGAAGACATCACACTGCTTATAGCTCTAATCTGGTGCTCTTTGGACTTTCCCCCTTTCTGCCTTTGCCTTATATTTATTATTTAAAATATTTTTGTCTTGCTCTTTTAGCATCAAAGTTCTCAAAATGGCTTAAATAGCAAAATATCTGAGAAAATTATTCTTTTGCAATATGTTTCTCCTTATAATAAATATTTTATTTTGCTTTGTGCCTGTAACAGTAGTTCATATATTAATAACTTACATAGTCTTTTTAATAAGCTTGTAATGGACTGAAATACCCCCAGCTTCTTGAAAGTGGCTTCACAAGTTGGGAAAATGAACATTAAGCATTTCCCCCTCCCCCACCAAAAGTCTACACAGGAAACTCATTTTAAGAGCCCTTGAAATGCTTGCTTGCTCTTTAACTCCTAAAAAGAAAAAAAAAAAAGGAGTAACTCCATCTATGACATTCGGCTGCCCTTTGAAGCAAACTTGTGGGGAGGAGAGTGTTGGATACCTTTAAAGAGCATAAAGGGGTTTAATTATGAAAATGTGGGGAGGCTATGGGCCTCAGGCAGGCCCTGTGGGTCGAAGCCCTGGATTCAGTCCTGCACGCGTGCACACAGAAGGTTCTAAGTTCCCTCCTTGGTATCTCCAAAATAGGGCTGCGAAAGATTTCTACCTTCAACCTTGGAGAAGGTGCTGTCAGTCTGTGTAGACAATACACATATATTTAAATATCTTGGAGTGGTCCTCCAGTATAATGGTAGGAAAACTACGCATATTAAACTGGCTTCTGATTCGGCACAAAGAAGTGCAGCAGCTATACTGAGATTCCATCATACTCAGGGTCAGGGGTGGAGCTACTATTGGGTGAATGGGTTCAAAGAACTCGGGCTGTGCCCAATCAGGGGCCGCACTCCACGGCCCCGACACGCCCCCTCGCGTCCTGAAAATGGCGGACGGCGCGGTCAAAAATGGCAGCCGACGTCTGCCGCGCCGGGTCCTGCCACCCTGGTGGCCCGAGAGTGCTGGGCAAGACAAAAGTGGGCGGGCCTTGGAGCCCGAACTCTCCACTGGTGTTCCCAGTAATGTTGCTTTTTGTAAACTGGCTGATGGTGATTTCTGTGGCCCCTATGGTGTTGAGGTGCTCTTCAAGTTGTTTTGGAAGTGCACCTAGGGCGCCAATTACCACTGGAATTATTTTGGTCTTCTTCTGCCACAGCCTTTCAATTTCAATTTGTAGATCTTTGTATTTTGTCATTTTTTCTATTTCTTTTCCTTCTATTCTGCTATCCCCTGGTATTGCTATGTCAATTATTTTAACTTGTTTTTCTTTCTTCTCAACTATAGTTATATCTGGTGTATTGTGTGGCAGATGTTTGTCTGTTTGTAGTCAGAAGTTCCATAATATTTTTGCATCTTCATTTTCTATAACCTTTTCAGTTTTATGGTCCCACCAATTTTTGGCTACAGGTAGCTTGTATTTTTTACAGATGTTCCAGTGTATCACCCCTGCTACCTTATCATGCCTTTGTTTGTAGTCAGTCTGTGCGATATTACAACAGCTGATTAGGTGGTCCACGGTTTCATCTGCTTCTTTACAAAGGTGGCACCTGCTGTTTGTTGTTGATTTTTCTACTTTTGCTCTTATTGCATTTGTTCTTAGTGCTTGTTCTTGTGCAGCCAGTATTAAACCCTCTGTTTCTTTCTTCAAGTTGCCATTCTTAAGCCATTGCCAAGTCTTCATGATGTCTGATTTTCCACTTATATTGTGCAAATATTGACCATGCAGTGGCTTATTTTTCCATTTTTCTGCTTGGTTCTTGACTTGTCCTTTCTTGTAGGCCTGCTTTGTTTCATTGGTGTTGAATAGTTTCTCATTCTTGACCATTTTCAGTGCATCTTCTTCACTGTTCCTGATATATTCCTCAAGGCCTCTTTTCTCCTCTACTGTTTGATGGACTTGCAGCATTCCTCTTCCACCTGAGCTGCGAGGGAGGTAGAGCCTATCGACATCACTGCGGGGGTGCAGAGCATGACTGATGGTCATTATTTTCCTGGTCTTACGATCTAGAGTATCTCGCTCTGCCTGGGTCCAGACTATTATTTCTGCACTGTATCTGATAAAAGGTATAGCCCAGGTGTTTATGGCTAGTATGGTTTTCTTGCCATTGAGTTTGGACTTTAGGATTTTTCTAACTCTCCTGGTGAATACACTTCCAATTTTTCTTTTAACTTCAGTGTGTGCAATGTTATCAGCCTGGCGAATGCCCAAGTATTTGTAATATTCTTTCTCTTCCAGGTTCTTGATGTTGCTTCCATTGGGCAGTTCGATTCCTTCTGTTTTTCTTATTTTCCCTCTGTTCATTATTAATGCAGCACACTTGTCTAGTCCAAACTCCATTGCTATATCGCTACTGAATGTACGGACAGTGTTGAGCAGTGATTCGATTTCTGACTGGGACTTTCCATACAGCTTCAGATCGTCCATGTACAGCAGATAGTTTATTCTACTAGATGTTTTAGATGTTTGGTATCCAAGGCCTATTTTGTTTAGTATTTGTGAAAGCGGACTTATGGCGATTACAAACATCAGGGGGAATAGTGAGTCCCCTTGGAAAATACCTCTTCTAATGCTAACTTGTCCAAGTGTCTCACCATTGATTGTTAACTGTGTACTCCACATGCTCAATGCTTTTTAAAAAATAAATATCTGAATGTTTTTGCTGACACCAGTTGTTTCTAAACATTTTAGTATCCATGTGTGAGGCAATGAGTCGAAGGCCTTCTTGTAGTCAATCCATGCAACACTTAGATTTTGCAATTTTCTAAGATCATTTTGTCAGTCAGCAGCTGGTCTTTTGTGCCTCTGGTGTTCGGGCAATTTCCTTTCTGTTCAACTGGAAGCTGCTTATTAGTTAATAAGTGTTGCATTACTTCATCTGCTATTATTCCAGTTAATAATTTGAACATGGTTGGCAGGCAGGTTATCGGTCTATAATTACTTGGAACTGCACCTTTTGCTGGGTCTTTCATGATGTGACATGAGTTTTCCCAGTTGTTAGCCATTGTTCAATATCACCTCCTTGCAAAATGTGATTGAACTGTTTTGATAGTTGTTTATGAAGGCTTGTTAGGTGTTTAAGCCAAAAGCCATGCACTTCATCGTCGCCTGGTGCAGTCCAATTTTTAATTTTCTTTGCTCTTTCACTTATTGATTCTGGTGTTATGATTAGATCTTGCATTTGTTGGTTACCTTTTCCTCTTTCACCCAGCCTGATTTTTTATTATAATCTATTGGATTGTCCCATAATTTCCCCCAGAATTGCACTGTTTCTTCTTTATTTGGTGTTTCTAAGTTTCTTGCAGTTTCTCCTTCTATGCTTTGGTAGAAACATCTCTGATTCGATTGGAATTGGAGATTCTGCCTGTGTTGGGTAATCCTGGCTTTCTATCTGCTAATCTTCCTTGACACTGCTGTTATTTGCTGCTTTATTATTTCCAGGACTTCTCTAATTTTCCTTGAATCTAGATGGTATTTTTGGATCAGATACTGTTTGGTGTTTTCATTCTTCAGCTTCTTGTCTTTCATATCTTTCAATTTACTAGCATCTGATCTAAGCCTGGAGATTTTATTTTCTAATCTAATCTTCCATTTAGGTGATTTACTACTTTCTTTTTTTACAGGTCCACTGATCTTATATCTGAGCTCTTGTGTTGTTATTGTTGCTGCACTGTACATTAGTTGGTTTGTTTCTTGCAAATTATTGGTTGTTATTTCTGCAAGTGCAGCATTGACATCTTTTAATGCCTGAGCAAGTGGTTTTTTGGCAACTGTTTTTAGAGCTGGAAGTCGAACCCTGGTGGTTGTTTGGTTCATGTGCTCAGTTATTTTTTGCTTTAGTTCTTGTTGCTTTTCTGTTAAACAGCATTCGGGTTTTTGAGGTGAAGGCAAAGGGGAGGTTGCCTGGTTTGGATTTTGAAACAGTTCAGCAACAGTGGCGTCCTCTATTTCCAACCCCTCCTCCACCTGCACCTGAGCAACTTCTTCAGTTGGTGGTAATTCTTCTTCTATATCTTGAGCCTGTGTTGCTCTTTGCAGTTCTTCCAGCTCAACTTCTGTGAATACTTTATTTCTTATTATGAATCTTTTCTGGTCTGCTAGCCTTTGTTCTGTTATTTCTCTATCTGGATGCTTCTCTTTCAAAATTTGGTACATTCTTTTTAAATAACCTCTTCTAGTTGGACTAGACTTGTTGTTGTTGTTGTTGTTGTTGTTGTTGTTATTGGTTGAAACTTCACCTTCAACTGATAGGGCTTATACCCCTATTCTTGTTGGTTAATCCTCAGCCATCTTGGTGTTTGGGGAGAGTCAATAAACTTCTTGCTCTTGGGTTAGCTCCAGACTTTTAGCAAAAATTTGGTTCATCAGCGACTGGAGGATATTGAGTTGCAGACTGAGGCAACTCTTTTACCTGGGCCCTTAAGGGTCTGAGGCAGGTTTTTCCTCTGCACCATATCTGACATCTATCACTTCTTCTAAATTTTGGTGGGCCTTTTCTAGAGCTCGCTTTAATGCTTTTCCGTCAGCTATGCTTTGGAATGCACTCCCTGTCAAAATCAGAGCTACTCCATCTCTGATTGCTTTTTAAAAGACCCTTAAGACACACTCAGGCTTTTAATTAAAACTCATTTTAAACAGTTTAATTGTTTAACTCTGTGAAGTTCTTTTGTTTTATTCAGTGAATTGTTTTTAATTGTTTTTATTATGTGAAAGTGTTTTGTTTTTATTTTATTTTATATTGCAATTGGATTATGTACACTGCATATAAGCAAACAAACAAATAGTATTTCATCTTACAAGCTATTTCTAAACTCATTGGCTATGTATACAATCTTCCTCTTTTTTCTAGGCAGTCAACCCACAGAATTTATCAGTTCAAGGGGGAACCTAAGCAGGCTCTGAATTGAGGGAGGGTGGATTAGTATAACATTGCAGCAAACCACAGTGAGTGAGTTACACCCATCAAAATGCCGCCAGGCTTGAGTGGCAATCTCATTATTCTGGACACTTGCACCCAGGGAGGGAGCAGTTCTTTCATGGGGCAAAGTGAGGCAGTTACATCAGGTGGTGGGTTATTTGGGCTTCAGCAGGGCAACAAGGTGCCCACTGTCACTGCCATGGAAGCAGCTATTCAGGACCAATCAGACCCTCGCAAGCTTTGCAAGGAGCGACTCTAATCACACTCCTTGCAAAATCCACAAGAAGCACAAGGAAAGAGGAGGAGGTTGCTGGCAACCTTCCCTCCACCCTGCTCCTGCGCCTCTTTCAACATTTGCAAGAGTCAGTTTTGAAAGGGGGCTGGCCTCATCTGGGTTGTGGGGCAAGGCAACATTTGGTCGTTTGCCTCAGGCCCTGCAATTCCCTGGGGCACTGCAATACAGTACTGCCTCTGCCTGTACCGGAGTTACAGCACTGACACAGAAGACTGATTGTGATTTATTTGTGCTGCATGGAGGAAGAGGACAATTCTGACTATGGCTTTGCCTCTGTTTCCTCACATGGGATCCAGATATGCAAGCAAGCATGCAACACATCGTACTGGGGAAATCTTCCTTTGCTCTGTTCTGATAAAGGTCGCTTTCCTGGGGAGAAAGGACACATTTGCATTCATCACTTACAGTTCATTGTCCAGAAAAAAATGTCGTCACAAACGAAACAAAAGCCACCTCTCCCAGCCCAAATGTGCCTGCCTTGAGATTTGCCTTATCTAGCGGAATATGCTTAAATCTCTTGTCTGTGTCACAGCTAAAGATGTGACCATCAGCAGAGACAGGCTTGTGTAGCCATCAGTATCAGCACATGATTCTTCTTCCTTTTGCTGCTATGAATGAGTTGCACTCATTATGGTCTTAGGCAGGAGGGAGGTAATAGTTGTCATTTGGTCTGGTCTGGTTTTCCCAGAGAGCTAAAGGCAGTTTAGAAGAGGAATCCCACAAGATATTCAGCCAGATCACACAGTCATAAATTGGGTAGAACAAGCACCCTATCCACCTTCAGGAGCTGTGTGTGCTTCCGTTTTTCAGTCGTGTGTTAGCAAAAACTGAGATAGAAGGAGGGAAGCGTGATTGCCTGAAAGCCCAGTGCTGGGAAGGATGGCTTCCTGTCCATCCTTGATAAAATGCTGGGTTCAAGTGCTGGCTAGGATGGTGCTGTCTGTCCTACCTAGCTCCTGGCTCACAGACAATCCTTATGAGGCAAGGCTAAAGCATCTGGGGCTCTTTCGTTTAGAAAAGAGGTGACTGTGGGGAGACATGATTGAGGTGTATAAAATTATGCATGGAGGAGAGAGTGGGCAGAGAGAAATTTTTCTCCCTCTCCCACAGCACGGAAACCAGGGGCCATCCCATGAAAGTGAACATCGGGAAATTTAGGACTGATAAGAGGAAGTACTTTTTCACACAGCGTGCAATTAATCTATGGACTTTTCTAATGTGGTAAAGGCCACTAGCTTGGATAGCTTTAAAAGGGGCTTAGACAAATTCACGGAGGACAGGTCTATCAATGGCTACTAGTCTGTTGGCTATCGGTCACCTCAGAGGCAAGATGCCTCTAAATACCAGTTGCAGGTAAACAACAGCAAGAGATGGGGCATGCTTTCACCTTTGCCTGTGGGCTTCTCAGAGGCATCTGGTGGGCCACTGTGTGAAACAGGATGCTGGACTGGATGGGCCTTGGGCCAGATCCATCAGGGCTGTTCTTATCACACTCTCCCCTCCTCCTACCTCAGTTCCTCCTACCTCAGTTTTTACATGACTGAAAATTGGGAGTGTGCTCAGCTCGATTTACAATCGTGTGAACAGTCAGATTGTTTCTGAACAGTCTCCAAAACCTCTTTGATAAGAAAGGACAGCAGGACAAATGAAATGTGCATGGACACTACAAGAAGCAATTCCTCTATGAAGCCACTTCCAACTTGACATGCACATTCATTTTTGAAACAAATGAAACAAGATACGAAGGAGCCTCATTTTTATCCAATGCTGTTCGTTCCAAAATGAAGGCACCACAGAACTAAAGGAACAAATGGCGCTGAATGAGTGTTATGTTTCAGGAAGCCCCATTCTTTGCCATTATTTTAGTTTTTTCAGTAAAATAAAATAAAATAAAGTGGCTGACATTCTGCACAGGGGGCCTGGAATCACCTCTACCGACTAAGCTCTCCAACCTTACTGCCCCCTCCTTGGTTCGACCTGTTCCTGAGGAACCAAGTACATCCGGGGTCCTTGGAACCCTCTGTCTAGACCAGATGATATGAGCCTTCACTCCTCCTTGGGCCCAAATTCTATCTCTACCCCACTTTCTTAAATCCAACCACCTCCTCCTCTAAAAGCCTCTTTCTCTTGCCTGCCTGGGAACTTACACAATCAGGACTATAAGTTAAAATGCCTCATTGCAGTTAAATGTATTTTTGATATAATATTGCTTAAGCCACACATTTCTCTCCTCCATACCTCCTATCTATAATAAATATCCTCGTTTTATTTTGAAACTTAAATCCTGTCTCAGTCCAGTCATTTCCTGAGTCCACAACTTTGTACAAATTAAAACTTATGTGAACCTGTTCCTTTCTGAGCTAATTTCCCCACGTGAGCCCCAAAGGTAGATTTCGGGGTGTTCGCCAATCACCACAGACAGTTTCACTAACATGAGCCATGTCAACACTTTTCGTTTGCCACTTGAGGCAAATGGCAACAAGCCACCCTTCCCTCTCCTCACTGCCCCCAACCCCCTGCACCAGAGTTCGTGCTGATACCATCCTGCACCTTCACTGCCCCCCCAATCCTTTGCCATCCCAAATGCCATCATAGGAACATAGGAAGCTGCCATGTACCGAGTCAGACCATAGGTCCATCTAGCTCAGTATTGTCTACACAGACTGGCAGCGGCTTCTCCAAGGTTGCAGGCAGGAGTCTCTCTCAGCCCTGTCTGGGAGATGCTGCCAGGGAGGGAACTTGGAACCTAGATGCTCTTCCCAGAGCTGCTCCATCCCCTAAGGGGAATATCTTACAGTGCTCACATCAAGTCTCCCTTTCATATGCAACCAGGGTGGACCCTGCTTAGCTAAGGGGACAAATCATGCTTGCTACCACAAGACCAGCTCTCCTCTCCTAGACCAGCTCTTCTCTCCTATAGGATGATGAAGAGGGTGGTTTCTGGGTCAGCAAAGGGCATGGGGGTCAGGGCCGGCCAGTAGAGGGAAGCACAGATGAGTTTGTTGGAAGTTCAGCAAGGGGGCGGCAGCAGCAGACACATGGGATGACTTCCATGGCAGGGATGGGCCAAGATTCCTGCACTCTCCACTCTCTGACACATTTGCCATCAGTGGTCCTCAGTTCATGTAGCCTCAAGACAGAGATGCCCCTGTACATGAGAAATTATGTATAAACATGTCTTATGTTTCTTTTTTTAGATTGTCAGCCTTTTGGGGACAGGGAGTCATTTTGTTTGTTTGTTTATATCTAGGTAAACCACTTTGGGAACTTCTGTTGAAAAGTGGTATATAAATATTTGTCATATTTGTAAAGGATTCTGGAATATGCTTCCTGTTAAAATAAGAGCTGCTCTATCTCTGATTGCTTTTAAAATGATCCTCAAGACACACCTGTTTTCATAGGCTTTTTGTTAAAATTAATTTCAAACTGTTTCTTTTTATTCTGTAAAATTGTTTTAATTATTTTTACACCACCTAGGGATACAAATATCAGGAGGTATAAAAATATGATAGATGGACAGACAGATAAATTAGATAAAATAAAGCATCTAGAGATATGCTATATTTCAATAAATAGATTGAAATGGGTCTGTGCCACGGGCTTAAAAGATCCTTAAAAAGTAAGAAGTGTGTTTGTCGTATGAGTGACTGCAGAAAATGTACCTGCATTTATAAAATTCGGTTTTTCATTTGCTTGGCTATAGGCTAAATATGATGGCCTGTTAAGAATGCCTAAGTCACATCACTTCAGCCCCAGATCCGAGTGAACAACATCCAAGCCAATGACAGATCTTCAGCAGAAGCATTAAAAAGACGAAGAGAAAAACGTAAGGAAGCTCAGCCATAGCTCATGTTCAACATTCCAGCTTCAGTCTGTGCAGCTGACAGTTTACAAATCCCACCCCTGACTTAAAATGCATGATGAAGGATAGAGATCTGCACTGAACTTTATCAGCTTAATGCCCCTTCCACTTTATCAAATAGACAAAACACGGCTTAATCTGGCATTTAATCAACATGACGCAATCATGTGTACATCCTTTAGGAAGCAGTAAATCAGAGACTTGGATATGGAAGGCAGTGGGCATCAAAAAAGCTCATTATGTTGATGGTGGAATTGTGCTTTCTAACTGATCAAATAATTGTCCCATTATAATTTGACTGATTTTCATAAGGATTTAGAGAATACTCTTGATTCCAAAAGCTCATCCAACACAGAAGCTCTTTTTACTGAGCTGGTTGTTACCAGCTGAGTTTGAGCAAACCATGTGTAGACTGAAAACAGTGGGGTATATGGGCTAAAAGGACATGCCCTCAAAATCAGAAAGTTATGAGATTTCACTTCAGCAAATGTTCAGTGCACAATGCACAATGGCACATGAATGTAATTTGTACAGGTAGCATGCACTGCTACAATACACCCATTTGCATTTTCCTTGTCTGTTTGTTGCCTGGAGTCACATTCCATTGCACTTAGAAACCTACATAGAAAATCGTCCGAATTGGGAATTTGACTGAATTGTTAGAGAAGAGAGTTATGCTATTCATTGGTGAAGACTCTGTGGGCAGTAGCAGTGGAATCTGAGGGCAGCCGGTTTGGCAAGGGGAGCGGGGGAGGGCATGCTTGATCAGGCTCTGGGTTCTAGAGGAGTCTGGACAACTCACTTGGATTTTCTTATTGTTATCAGCCACTTTGTACACTATCTGACATAATACAACTTTTGCATGACTTGAATTTTTGAACTGCACAAATGTGGTTTTAGAAGAGCACATTTATTTTTGGAAACGGAATGTTTTGTGTCTGCTTGCACATTTTAAAAAGCTCAGCTCCTAAATCAGATATTTTAATGAGAGCAGTGTACGGGAAGGAATGTGTTGTCTGCAATGGAACAGCCAGAGGTGTATTCTATCAGGCTACCAGAGGGGGCATTAGAGCGCACTCCACACTCCTTTTGTAAGAAAGCTGGAGAATGCTGAATTAAACTTGTTTCAAAAGCACAATGGTGCAGACTTGCTTAGTTTGTATGACACTCTCTCTCCAATCTGCATCCAAATTAATTTTATTTAATAATAATCAATCACGTTATATTTTGTCCCAAGCAGGGGTGTAGCAAGGTTGGAGTGGGCCCTGGGGGGAAAGTGAAGATGGGCCCCTGTCCTCGACTTTATTCTCCTTTCTGCCACCAGGGCCTTTGCTGCAGAAGGAGTGTAAGGCCATGGTGAAAAACAAAACATTCTTTCTCTCAGTCCAATACGAATAATATCACACAGTCGCCACACATGCAGATACTTTCTCTGGCTCAGAAATCTATAGAGCGGAGAAGAGAGCTGGTCTGCAGACGAGAGCTGGTCTTGTGGTAGCAAGCATGACTTGTCCCCTTAGCTAAGCAGGGTCCACCCTGGTTGCGTATGAAAGGGAGACTTGAAGTGTAAGCACTGTAAGATATTCCCCTCAGGGGATGCAGCCGCTCTGGGAAGAGCAGAAGGTTTCAAGTTCCCTCCCTGGCTTCTCCAAGATAGGGCTGAGAGAGATTCTTGCCTGCAACCTTGGAGAAGCCGCTGCAAGTCTGTGTAGACAATACTGAGCTAGATAGACCAATGGTCTGACTCAGTATATGGCAGCTTCCTATGTTCCTATGTTCCTATATCTATATTCTCTGTCATGAACCCTGTCGCCTAATAAGATCATCTGGAGAGGTCCAGTTATGGTTGCCCCAGCTTGTTTGGTGGCGACTTGGCCTTCTCTGTGACTTGGGTCTTCTCTGTGACTGCCCCAGAATACGCTGGGATACATCCTGGAATACACTCCCTATTGAAATAAGAACATCTCCTTCTCTGTTTGCTTTTAGGAAGACCCCCAAGACATACCTGTTTCCCCAGGCAATTTTAACATGTTTTTACCCAGCGAGATTGTTTTTACCTGTTTTATGAATTTTAACTGTTTTATATTGTTTTAACTGTGTTTACCACCTGGAGATGTCTATGTCAGATGGTATAGAATGGTAATAAATTAAATAAACTAACAAACAAATAAACAAGCAAGCAAGCAAACAAATAAATCTATATACTCTCTCTGTGTGTGATTGTGAGATATATAGATATAGATATATACATACACACACACACACACTAGCTGGGCTGGGCTCAGAGCATCTGTGCCTCTGGCCGGCCCACCCACCTGCCACCACCTTTTTCTTTCCTCCCCCCACCCACCCCCACAGCTTTCTGGGGGCTGCTTCTATACACACACACACACACACACGGTGCTTTTTGGTTGGCTGGCAGGCTGGCCGGTTGGCCCACTTCTTCTCTCCCCACCACCCGGCTGACCGCCCTCCTGCTTTCCGGCTGGCCGGCCCGCTTCTCCTCACCACACACATACTTTCTGACCAGCCGACCGGCTGCCTTTTTCTTCATCACCCGTTCGCTGCCACAACCACCATTTTCTTCCCTCCTGCCCGTAACCAGCAGCTCTCCGAACTCTCATGATGGGATTAGCCACGGGTACGCCTAGGAGAATTAAATATATAGATATAAACATATATACATACCCTACATATATACTTCCTGAGAAGATTTTTTTTTTTTTAAGCTGAGATGAGTCCTCCATCTCAGTGGGAGGGAGAGAGTGAAGAACAGGCTGTTGCCCAACCAATGGGACCCCTTCCCTCAAGGGCCTGGGAAGATTTGTTCCCTTGCCTTGTTCAATTATAGCTATGCTCCTGGTCCTAAACAGATTTTTTTAAAATAAGTCAAAGTTAAACTCTTTGGAAAGTTACAAACCTGTCAGAAATTCAAAATCACGCTGCCTCAGAGTTCCCATTCCTTTTAGAACGGCACCGTTACTCGTATAGGCTAGTTCTTTCTGAAATGGCACTGCAAGTGAGCACTTACAAGAGTGTATGTTCCTCTATTTAATAAGTCCTCCATTTAGAAAGCTTGCATGTTAAGAAGAAAGGCTGAGTTCAGCCTTCTGGCAAAATGCCGTCTGATGGGGCTGATATACAGCATGTTTACTGGACTAGTACTAAAATAGTACCTCATTGGATATCAGTTTTGAATACAGCAAATGAAATGATGGGTTATGATATGCCTTTAGTTGTTTTATTCAGTTTTGTCAGCTCTGCTGTTCTGTTAGAGGATATGGAAATTATAATTCACCTTTTGACAGCAGCTAGGATGGCCATAATTATAGATGGGGGAAAGTGCCCCCCTCTCTAGAATATCAGAATGGCTGCTCAGAGTTTGAAATACAATATATTGTATTTAATTAAGTTGGCAAATATGATAAAGCATTGGGAAGGCCGACAGGTAGGTGGTTATTTTATTAAAAAATGAGCATTTTTATCTTACTTTAGAATGGTAAGATACTGGCTAACATACAACAACCATATAACTTATTAAAAATGTAAGTTGAAATAATATCACAGTTTGGACGAAACTGAGCAATATGTTGACAGTGCAAGGACTCACGTACTCAAGAGCTGGGTACCTCTGCTGTATCCGTCCATCTGAAAGTCAGGCTGATTCTGCTGGAGAGCCTCCATAGATTCTAAGAACAGCAAGAATTGAGCGAACGTTCAAGCATCGACAAACTGGTGATTTAAGCTAAATGTGAACGGTAAATATAATTATTTCTGGTTTTTTGTATTATAATTATGCATAGCTTCACCTTAAAATTTTCATGACAAGTTGGCCGATTTCTTGAATAACTTGCTGTTGTGGGTTCCGTTCTAGTTGCTTGCTTCTGTCTTTCATGAGATTCCCAAAAAGCATTGGGGTGGCATGATCAAAATGCCCTGAAATCCTTCCAGCCATTCTTTTGCAATGAGATCCCATTATTTTGCATAAACCACATGTAATCTGTTGACAAAATTATACCAGTGTTGATTTCTAAGCTTGACATCATCATCATTTTTATTGCACTGTCAGAGGGACAAATGTGAGCAAATGCTATTAAAGGTAAAGTGTGCCGTAAAGTCGATTTCAACTCCTGGTGTCCACAGAGCCCTGTGGTTTTTCTTTGGTAGAATACAGGAGGGGTTTACCATTGCTATCGCCTGCGCAGTATGAGATGATGCCTATCAGCACCTTCCTATATCGCTGCTGCCTGATATAGGTGTTTCCCATAGTCTGGGAAGACTACGCCTGGGAAACATAGTCTGGGAAACATACCCGCGGGGATTTGAACCAGCAACCACATGCTTGCTAAGCAAGTCACACATACCAAAAGTGTGGTTACATTTGGAAATAAGGATGAATGGGATAAACCTCTGGGTTTCAATTGGATTTACTTAACTTGACTTATGTTTACAATAATTTATTCATTGCTAACTTCCTTACCTCTCAAAATAAAACAGCATTTTACTGGCATCTTTTTAATATTCAGCCTCCTAAAACTTTTAGCAACTGAACCTTAGATGAAGCTGCTAGCCTTTCTACATCCAGCTATTAGCAGAGACAATTGCTACCCCTGAGCAAAAGCACATGGCTTGCAGCTTGTAATAGCACAGCCTATAATAGAGCAGAAAAGGAGGCATTTTGGAGTTCCCAGATGAATTCTTTGGCATGACCTTGTGCTACCTCCATATACCGTATTTTATGGACTATAAGACTCACTTTTTTCCTCGAAAAATATCTGCCAAAATTCAGGAGCGTCTTATATGTTTTAACAGTTTAATATGTTAAAACTCTGAAAAACTGGATTAAAATTAAGGTGCGTCTTATAGTCCGTAGCGTCCTATAGTCCGTAAAATACAGTAATTCTTATGAAACCGGGTGGACATGCCCATGTTTCATTATCCAGGGATGGCCCAAGACTGGGCCTGAGTGCTGCATGGGGTGAAGGACAATATAATGGTCCTCCCATCTGCAAGTGGATCCTCAGCATTCTCTGGCCATGTTGCCAAGGTACTGTTGGCAGCATGTGAGAATTTGTTTGTGATTCCACCAAGCCAGGCCGTGGTGGCAGGGGTGTTCCCAAGCCTCGCAGAGGGCATTTGCGCATGCGAGGTGGTGGCCAAAATGGCCACCGCTCGCCTTTACAGAGTCCCGAAAGGGCCAAAAATATTACATTTACCCAGCTGTGGCAGTGATGAGGGAGGCTGGTGGGGGGAGGGGAACCCTCGCGGACCCCCCACGGCCTACAGCAAGCCCCCTGAAGAGGCTACAGGTATTTAGAACTAATTTTAGAATTTTTTTTAAAAAAAATTCACGGACCTGTCCGGCAGTTCGGTTCCAGTCTGGATGGAACCGGGGGTGGGGGGTTGGTTCTATCCTGAATCCCCAAACCTCTGGACCGAACCTCCGATCACCGGACCACCAGACCGGTTCGCACATCCCTATTTCCTAATCCAAGGGCTACACATAATTGGGGGGTGGGGTTAGACTTCTCTTCTCCAGAATGCATGGGGGGGCGGGGGGATACCTCTCCACTGGATGATCCTTGACACTGGAAATGTTCTAGACCAGCATTGGCAACACACATAACAGTCCAAGAGGCAGTGCCATTGGGGTAATTTTCAAGGTTCCCTATTTGTTTTTAAGAGAAAAGAGAAATCCCACCACTCAGGCATGCTTGAAACGGGACGGCGTCCATCTCCAGAGGCACTCTTACCCCTGGACTTACCCCTGGGCTAAGAAGTCCAGAGCCTCTACAGCCCCTGGGTGCCCCCAAATCCTTTTTAGTCTGTCCCGGGTGGTGTGGTCACCCAGCTGAGCATGATGACACTTAATTTGCTGGTGGGCGGGGGGGGGGCTCCTAGGTGCACCTCTGCCCATCGCAACGAATTCATAGGAACATAGGAAGCTGCCATATATTGAGTCAGACCATTGGTCTATCTAGCTCAGAATTGTCTTCACAGAGTAGCAGCAGCTTCTCCAAAGCTGCAGGCAGGAATCTCTCTCAGCCCTATCTTGGAGATGCTGCCAAAGAGGGAACTTGAAACCTTCTGCTCTTCCCAGAGCAGCTGCATCCCCTGAGGGGAATATCTTACAGTGCTCACACTTCAAGTCTCCCTTTCATACGCAACCAGGGCAGACCCTGCTTAGCTAAGTGGACAAGTCATGCTTGCTACCACAAGACCAGCTCTCCTCTCCTAATTCCAGAGGAGTAGCTATGGCAGGCCAGCACAACATATGGCCTAGAGGCCGGATCTGGCCCACAGGTACTTTTTTGTTGTTGCTGGCCCTCTCCAGTAGGAATATCCTGCAGCAACAGGATAGAAGGCCTCTGGGTCTGCCCTGCTGATGAGCAGCAGCGGCTCAATGAAGCTGGCTGCTTGAGAAGATGATGGTGATGATGATAATGATAATGATGATGATGATGATTTCATTTTATATCCTGCTCTTCCTCCAAGGAGCCCAGAGAGGTGAATTACATATTTAAGTTTCTCCTCACAACAACCCTGTGAAGTAGGTTAGGCTGAGAGAGAAGTGACTGGCCCAGAGTCACGCAGCAAGTCTCATGGTTGAATGGGGATTTGAACTCAGGTCTCCCCGGTCCTAGTCCAGCACTCTTACACCACGCTGGCTCCTGAGGCTGGATGTCCCCTGCGGCTGGGCTGGAGCCCACTGACACCATCCCTCCCCTCCACCTTCCCCAGATTTCAACCCTCTCTCACATCACTTTCATTAATATTTTTAAGAATTAATTTTAACACTATACAGTAGTTAATGAGCTGAAAATTTATCCCGGCTCCTGCACAATGAATCATGGTTGGTTTTGACCAGGGCATTTGCGTTGTGCAGTCCTGAGCTATGGCCACGGGCTCCAAAATACCAAAGAGTCTGGTGGGGTCTGAAAGATGATGGTGGAGGAGGAGAAGGAGGACAAACCTCCCTGTGTATTATGTGGAGGCTTCTTCTTGCCCATGAAAGCTTCTGCCACAAAGAATCTGAGTCTTTTTAGAGTGCCACACACAGGACTCTTGTGGCTTTGGCTGGCGTGGCGCTGTTGCTCCACTGAAGGAGTCAAACGTTCAATGGAGTGCTCTCCCACACCCGCTTCCAGGAGAACCTGCTGCCAGTCGCTTTGTTCCCCCTTTGTGAGGCTGCTGGATAATCCACAGGAATGATGGGGAGTCCCGACTGGACACTCCTCCTCCTCCTCCCCTCCTCGGCTCAGAGCTGATGGGGCACCAGTGCCTGCCGCGGCTGACCAAATCAGACATCCTCCACAGGGGTCTCCAGGCCCTCCCACGACACTGCTCCCATGGCAACAGGATGAGGGTGGCTTCTCCGCCACAAAGAACCCAGGCCGCCACCAATCGGGCCGCAAGCGCAGCCCCAGACACACACCCTGCATCTGATGTCAGATGTGGGGACATTATTTTGGTCCCAAAGAGGGCCATGTGACCCCATTTAGAGCCGAAATTGGCACATGCTGTATTGACAGTGCAGCCGGAGTGACTCTCCCTGCCTTAAAAGCAGGGAGAACCGCTTCTGGTCTCGCTGCCAACTCAGCAGGGCCGATCACTCTCCCTCTCAAACGGGGCCACGCAGACCCGTTTAGGAGAGAGATTGGCCCGCGCTGCATTGGCAACATGGCCAGAATGGCTCTCTCTGCTTTTAAGGCAGGGAGAGTCGCTCTGGCCCACACTACCCAATGCCGCACAGGCCAATTTCCCTTCCAAACAGGACCGCACGGCTCCGTTTGGGAGGGAGACCATGCCCCCCCGACATCTGATGTCATATGTGGGGGCATGGCTAGCCAGGTCCCTGTATCTGGTGTCAGACACGGGGGCAGGGCCAGGGGCCACAGCGGCCACATACAAGCCACCGCCAGCCTCGTTCTGCTCCTGTGAAAAACAGTATGTGACATAATAAGAAAAAGAATAATATATTCCTTCCATTGAATGGGAGAGCTGGTCTTGTGGTAGCAAGCATGACTTGTCCTCTCAGCTAAGCAGGGTCCACCCTGGTTGCATATGAATGGGAGACTTGAAGTGTGAGCACTGTAAGATATTCCCCTCAGGGGATGGAGCCGCTCTGGGAAGAGCAGAAGGTTCCAAGTTTCCTCCCTGGCATCTCCAAGATAGGGCTGAGAGAGACTCCTGCCTGCAACCTTGGAGGAGCCGCTGCCAGTCTGTGAAGACAATACTGAGCGAGATCCAGCGGTCTGGCTCAGTACATGTTCCTATGTTCCGTGTGTATACTGCAGTAACCATATATACAGTGGCATAGGGAGGCCAGCGGCAGCTCCGGTTCAGCCCACTGCCAGTCCCCCCCCCCCAGCCACACCCCTGGGCATGGTATCGCTCACAAATGGGGGGCACGGCCTTGTCAGCAAGCGCCACGTTCGCAGCGCGGCAGGGAGTGGCTTTCCCTGCTTCATAAAGGCAGGGAAATGTGTTCTGGCCAGGCTGGGAAGTGGGAGCTGCCTGGCTAAGCTTCTCAAAAACGGAGCTGTGCAGCCAACTAACTGCACTGGTGCAAGTGGCCATTTTTGACACCCTCCCCTTCCCCAGGAAGCCCTCTGTGACTTCCAAAAATTGTGTCCGATGGTTTCTCATCCTGGACCAGTTTTGGGGGGGCACGGTGGGTTGCCTGGGAAAGGGGAGGGAGGACATCTAAAGTGCTACATACTTCACTGCCATTGTGATTTCTGTTCAATCTCTTGCTTTTACTTTCCTCTCTGTTAAGTCGAAGGATTAGCATATTTTCTATAAGCCAGTCAAATTCTCTTTGCACGGTGGGAGCTATATAAATAAAAGCTATGATTATTACCTTACGCCCTTCCTTCAAATCCCTCCTCAAAACCCAACTTTCTGCATCGCCTTTGACTTAACCCCTTAATCCTCAGTCTCAACCCTTAACCACACTTTAAGTACAGGTAACAGCATTTGCTCACATTTATTTCTACCCTTGTCTCTCCCTTTGTTGTTGTTTTTCTCATTCTCTGTGTTAGATTGTAAGCTCCTTGGGCATGGGCATTTACTTTAGCCCGTGGATGCTGCAAAAGGCCATGGGAGCTGTAATTGTAATATTACATGATGCTGCGGGAGTCATCAGCCTAGAAAGAATAGGAATCATAATTTCTATTATTTGAATGTCTCATCAGTTCATGCTCTGTAAGTGAATTGTTGGTACTCTCACAATGAGGATTGCCAAGTCTTTTACTTGCTTCAGCTCCTCTGCCTTTTACAGAAGCTTGATATGCAGATGATAAGATTTATCATCATGCTGTGAAAAGTTACAAAGCAGGTTACGCCAAGCAAGTAATTTTCTACTGAGTGGGGAAATGTACCTAAGTTTGCCTGAGATACATCCTAAATTCAGGTGGTCCCTCCCCCGTTTTCTGGCATTGCATTTTAATTAAACCTTCTCTTTCTTGCCTTTCTATTGTCTCTCTTACCTAACCCGTTCCCAACAAAGCCTCACACAGGCAAAAGGAGAGAGAGAAAATATAGAGCTGTCACGTGTAATACATATTTTAAAAACAAGCCTATTTTTAAATCTGTTCCCTCTTTTTCTCCTTCCAAGTATCATCTCATGCTCTGAATACATTCTTGTGTGCAGGCAGCCTCTTCTGTCGCGTTTAAAGTCTGCTTCTTGACAAGGAACTCCTGCTGGTCTCATCTTGTTTCCATCATGCCCATTTGTAGCTTGCAATCTCAAACACAGACAGTTTTGCTTGTGCAGACTGAGCCCTTTCTTGCAATACAGAGAGTCACGGGTACCTGCGTGACTGCACAAGATAATCACGACAAGAAACATGCACGGTCTACATTTTATTTTCACAAGTGAGTACTGATTGACACAGTGCAAAGAGAATAAACCCGAGAAGCTACTTGTGAGTGTAGTTTTCTTAAAACAAGAGGGAAAGGAGGAAATGCTCATTTATTTCCTTTAAAGAGTTTGCCTCTGTGTGGACATTTCATTCTAAGCAAAAAGGTGGCGTAAGGCTTGCAAAAGCAACATTCAGTGCCTGATGTACAGAGCACTGGCATAGTGAGAAAAGCAGGTTAACAACACTTCGCAACAGCACTGAGAAAGAGGCAATTTTTGACCATCTCCTCTTCCCCAGGAAGCCCTCTGTCCCCCCACCCTCCCCAATGTCTCTGAGGGCTGTGCATGGGGATGTGTGCACAGAAGTGTTCAGAGATGTCTACACACATGTGAATAACCCACACCACTATGAAATATATCACCAATCACATTTTCCCGATGATGTGTAGATAACCCTTGAAATGATATAATTAAGTTTTCCTATTTAATTCTCACCATATTTGCTTGGAGGTGATACCCATTTATTTCAATTGGATATACTTTAAAGATACAGTGTTTAGGAGTACAGCCTTAGCCTCCTATTTCCCTACAATGCCTGTGGAAGGTGTCTTATTAATAATACCTTAAGTGGTGGTGCTGTGGTCGGAAATCCATGATCCTTGCATCAGGACTTGGTTTGTGGGAGAAAACTCTAGATGATAGAATATGTTTAGGGCTATCACCCCAATTAAAGAAATATTTGTCAATTAATTGTATGAATTTTCATCAATTAATTGATTCAAGTGAGGAGAGGGCTTTCTGGGAGGCTGAGGTCTGTTCTTTTACCAGCAGAAGTTCCCCTTGCTTGAGCTGAGAAGTTTGCAGAGCTGGACCTCCCTCCTTCTAGCCTTAAGTAGCAGAGTATCACCGTCTGCTGGTCCTGTGCTGGCTGCAGCCACAGTCCGGGTGCCCTGATGTGTGGGGGCTGTTCCAGCAGCCAGGCTCCAGAAGCCCACGTGAGAGGTGGGATTCGGGTGCTTCTGGCTTTAAAAGGGACTGAGGCAAGCCAGAGGTGCAGCCGCTGGCACAGGCCACCTGCAGGGGGCTGGCCTTTGGTGGTGGCCTTTGGAGGTAGGGCTGGGGCCAACTTTTAGTTTTGGATCATTGGAAGGAAGAGTCCTGCTCACTTCATTGCTGCTTAGTTTTTAGTTAGGCTTGATATAGGTATGTGTCTTGGGTTGGACAGAGATGGGGAGGTGTGGGGGTGGCCCTGGGGCAGCTTTACTGGTGGTGGTGGGTAATCGATGAAGATATGGCGTTGGTAGGCCAGATGGTCATTATAGGGGAAGGGAATTCAGAATTTTAATTGCTGTTTCCTCTTCCAGCAGGCCTACCACCTCTGTGACCTTGGAGAGCAATGCCAACCACCCACGGAACCTCACCTTATTACTCTGTAATGCCAGGTCAGTTCACAATAAAACTGAGGTAATGCATGACTTGATCATGGATGAAGACACTGACTTGGTATGTATCACAGAGACCTAGTCGGGAGATGCTAGTGGTCCGGTTTGGTCCCAGTTTCTCCCAGAGGGTTACTCCATGGTGGAGCAGGTGAGACTATGTGGGTGGGGAGGTGGGGTAGCTGAGGTCTATAAGAATACCATCTCCCTTACCAGAATCCCTGTCAGGGATTTGGCCTGTATTGATTGTGTGTACCTAAGTCTAGGGACCAGGGATAGACTGGGACTTCTGCTGGTGTACTGATCACCCTGCTGCCCAGTGAAGTCCCTAACTGAGCTGACAGACCTGGTTGCTGAGCTGGCATTAGAGTGGCCCAGGTTGTTGTTGGTGAGGGACTTCAGTGTTCATTTTGGGACAGGGTTGTTGGGAGTGGCTCAAGAGTTTATAGCGGCCATGACGATTGTGGGCCTATTCCAATTGGTCTCTGGACCGACACATGATGCTGGTCACACACTCAATTTGGTCTTTGTCATGGACAGGTCACCATCTGGTTAAGGTAGAACTTACAGCCTCAACCCACCTCTGCAGGTGTGAAGGACCTATTGGATTTGTCTGTCCAAGGAGGTTATTGGATCCAATAGGATTCCAAGAAGCCTTGGAAGGGTTTAGGGCTGACTCTGCTAGTGATTCTGTTGATGTTCTGGTGCAAACATGGAATAATGAACTCACTAGAGAAGTAGACACAATCGCTCCTAAGCATCCTCTCCAACTTGCTTTAAAGATAGCCCCATGGTATTTGGATGAACTATGGGAGCTGAAGTGGTGAGGTAGACAACTAGAGCGTAAGTGGAAGAAGACTCGGTGCGAGTCTGACTGGGTACAACACAGAGCACATTTGAAGATCTATGCTCTGGCAGTGCAGGCAGCTGAGAAGCAGTTCTTTTCTGTCCACATTGCTTTACAAACTCACGTCCAGCTAGGGTTGTAAGGGGGGTAGTATGTACCCCTTCCCCTTGAATTTAAACTTGGAACCATGGGTTAATCGCTGTGACATTTTTAACAACTTCTTTGCAGATAAAATCTCTCGCATTCAGGCTGAGCTGGGTTCCACAGTTACTGCAGAGTCTACCATGGAGGTGTCAAGCAACTTACTCTTATGAGTTTAGAATGGATCATTTTCAGTTTGTGACTCCTGAGGAAGTGGATAAACTGCTTCGGTCTGTGTGCCCCACAACCTGTTCTCTTGAACTTGCCCAACTTGGCTTATCTCATCTGATAATTGTATTATCAGAGAGGGTCTGGTAAATATTATAAATGCTTCCCAGAGGGAGGGCAGGATGCCTCCTTGTCTTAAGGAGGCTATTATTAGACCACTTTTGAAAAAACCTGCATTGGAACCCTTCCATGGTTGGGCAAGGTGATTGAGCGGGTGTTGGCCTCTCAGGGTCTTCCTGAAAACAAACAGAGAAGGAGATGCTGAAATAAGAGCATCTCCTTCTCTGTTTTCAGGAAGACCTCAAGATTATACTGTTCTTGCAAGCTTTTAATTAGAATTAATGTTAATAATTTGTTTTATATTATTTTTATTGTGTTTTATGTATTTTAATTTGTGATTTTTAATCTTAAAATTTGTACACTGCCTACAGATGTACATATCAGGCAGTATAAAAATATAAGTAAATAATAAACAATTACATTTCCATAAATGCCTATGAGTAAAACAAACAAACTGGTTGTCATGATGATCAGGGGCGTATCTAGGGGTAGGGCAGGCAGGGCACGTGCCCCGGGCGCCACTTGAAGGGTGGCGCCATTTTGTAAAATTAATTTAAAAAAAATGGCTGCCAAAAACAAAATGGACACCGTGCATGCTCAAATGGCCTCTGTGAGGCTCTAGGTCATGCCAGGCTTTGCAGAGACCATTTGAGCATGCGCAGTGGCCATTTTGTTTTCAGTGGCCATTTTTTAAAAAAGATTATTTTTAAAAACGGCCACTGCACATGCTCAAATGGTCCCTGCGAGGCCCTAGAGGCCAGCGGGGTGAGGGGGAATCTTTGCAAATCCCCCCCCCAGCCTTTAGGAAGCCCCCCAAAGGGGCTATGGGTTAAAAAATATATAAATATAATATAAGACACTTTACACATATTCAGATTGGCACTATGTACAGAGAATCAGGGCTTGTGAATACTGAGCTAGGATTGTATTCATTTGCTCTTACTTTGCTTCTTGTGATAAGTGAGTTAAATGTGATGTCTTGCTAATATGGCTATTAATTGTGAGTTTGTCTTTGAATCAGTGTGAAACCCTTAATATTAAGGCCCACTGGGAGTTTCTTGCTCTCTTTCTCTCATTTTAACTGTCTTTCTGAAAGACTAGAATATATTCCAAGCAGTGACACAGTTTACTCTGCATATCCTTTAATTATTTACAGAGTATCTGGGAAAAGTCAAATTCTCCATTGATTTTTAAAACTTATGTAATGGTGATGCTACAATGCATAGTAGAGAATTAGACAGGCACTTCTGTTTAGTTTTCCAAGTACATCTCCACATAGTATTTGGGTATTTCATGAGCCCCCACATACTGAAATTTGTAGTTTTCCAGCATTTTTTGGTCTGGCTAAGTCCACTGCTAAATAGTTTTTGAAATATTAAAAGATTAACGAGCTTGACTTGTATTTTTCAGCTGATATTATGGTAAAGTAATCTGAAAGATGGGTGTCAGATGCTTGGACAGGGGGCGCAATTTCAGTGTTTGCCCTAGGCGCTATTTTCCCTAGATACGCCTCTGATGATGATGATGATGTATATGGAAGGAGAAACTGTGGTTTTTCAGAACAAGGATGGTACACTGGGTAGAATGAATTTTGATGATTTGATACATAACATAGGCTATAGAGACCCAGAGTATGATTATGATGATCCAATACCGGATGATATCTCAGAATATGATGTATATGAAGTATTGGTTCGTCCAAGAGGAGAGGAAGATTCTGGTTATTACTCAAAGTAGTCCCACTAAAAATTACTCAAAGTAGTCCCACTAAAAATTAAGACAGGTTAGGCATTGTCCTGGGACTACTTTGAGTAGTTTCCCCCATCATGTCAGCCAGTATTAATGAAAACAATAGATTTGTATTAGTAAAAGCAATAGCTAAAGAGCAAAAATAATATTTATTTTTAGATTATGCAGGCACATATCACATCAGGGAACATATTAGAAAAACATTCCCTCCTGTATGTGAGAAGAAGAGGTAATGACTAACTGAAAAAGGTGCTTACCATTAATTTGTAATAACCATCAGCATTTCTATTAGCATTTTTTAAAATTTGTATACTGCTTGTCCACAAAGGAAATTGAATTTGAAGTGGCTTACAACACATAAAATTACATGTATCGAAATATATTTACAGTACTTAAAACCAGCCAGGTTAAGCAGGGGCATCTTGTCAGCTGATCAAAACATTTTTAATTGGTTAACCTGATAAACAAATTAAGCATTTCAATCCTAGATCTTTTTTTATTATTTAAATACATCCTATATGTTTAAAGTGGCTGATGATAACAGAAAGGAAGGCCAATGTTGAAGAGAAGGAGAGAGATAAGTTTGTAGAATGAAACAAGCAGGTTTCAATCGGGGTTTCAATCAATTTTTTATTGATTACGTTGCATCAGAATTAATAATATCCATTGTATATGTGAAATATACAATATAATAATATATAAATATACACATGAAATCATATAAATAACAAAGTCTATTTTTAAAGTCCTAGGGCTACAGAATAAAACCCTTAGCAGCTAATCGTGTTCCAAAGACAAAAATATGATAAATAAATTAAAAACTATACTTTAAAATGTTAAAACTTCACTTTAAAAAAAAAATTAAAAGGGAAGTAGTCCGCTATACCTCCTCAAGAGTTCATTTGTTGGAAAGATATGTGTTGTTCATTTCTCTGAAACACAATGCCCAGAAACGTTTTTATTTTGAAAATTAAATATTAGGTTAGTGATTTGCAGGCTGCATGATCTTGATAAATACTGTGTGAATCTGATCCATGGACAATGAGTCCTGCTGACTTTTGAGGGACTAGTTGCTTACATTTGCCAGTGTGGTGTAGTTAGAGTGCTAGACTAGGACTGGGGAGACCTGAGTTCAAATCCCCATTCAGCCATGATACTAGCTGGGTGACTCTGGGCCAGTCACTTCTCTCTCAGCCTAACCTACTTCACAGGGTTGTTGTGAAAGAGAAACTTAAGTATGTAATACACCGCTCTGGGCTCCTTGTTGGAAGAGCGGGATATAAATGTAATAATAACAATAATAATTTACTGTCAGGAAGCTTAGATAACCAAGATCAATATTCAGCAGCTCTTTTAAGCTTTACCATTTAGTCTGAACAACTGTTCTGAGATTTTTACTTTAATAAATTTTATATTTAATCCCTCCACACTATGTATCATTACATTTAAGAATGTCTTGGAAGGCCAGGAGGTTTAAAACATAAAATGCTTTGTGAACCTTAGAACTTCCCTACAAAGGAAAAGACCCACAGCCTAACTTAGTGCACTTAGAACACTATAGGAAGCTTTAAGGAACCAAATTGTTTGTTTTGTTTTAATTGGCTTGCTTTATATTGCTTTTACTAGTGTGGTGGCCTTTTAATTGTGTAGAGAAGACTACACTTTTTCTAAAGCTAGATTTTAGCTCCCACTGTCCCTGTTTTCCTCTTATTAACATTGCAATGAATTTTGTCTGCTTCATTTCCTTGTTCTTCATGCTGTTTCTAATGATTTTGGGCAGATCCTAATTTCCATTAGAGTAATCGATAGAGAGACTCCCATTGATTTCAGAGGAAGTTAGGTTGAGCCTTTGATGTTTCCTAGTCTTGTAATTCAATATTATGTTTCCATTGAAGAATGTAGGGAATTGACTTGTTTAATATTTTCCTTTTTATCCTTGCCCTTTACACCTTTCATTGAAAGTGCTGAATAAAGGAACACTTACTGGTATGACCTTAGTCCATTAAGAGCTCAGACCTAAGACTTCTGCTGGCAAATAAGTGCTTAGAATGGAGTGACCATGCTGCTGCATTCTTATGAGGTCTATCAACAACTTATTAGTCATGATAGTCAAATGGAACTTCCATATTCCAAAGCAGTATTCCTTTGATTCCCAAACGCTGAGAACAGAATATGGCAATCTCAGAGGCATAGGGCTGGCCCTTGCTGAAATCAGAAAGCTGGACTAGATGGCATTTCTTATGTGCATATTCACCAGTGATATTTCACAAAACTCACCTTTAGCCCTGTACACATGTTATGTTCAGAGCTCATACATCTGTATACAGTATATGCATGTAACTGCACACAGGTACACATATTCACACATTACCTTGAATACAGGTCTAGCAGTACATTTCCTATTTATACCTATATTTGTGGGGACCTATGTCCAGATTCACTTTAAAGTGAATACAGGTACAATCATTGACACGAACACAGTCACCTCAATGTATGTACAGTATAATGTCTGGTCTTTCTTAGTGTTTATTCTATTCTATTCTATTCTATTCTATTCTATCTATCTATTTTGTATATTTGTACACTGCCTCAAACTCGCGTCTCTGGTCTATTTACAATAAACATAAAACAAATTACACCACCATTCTAGTTTAAAAGCTTGGATGAATAAAGGCATCTAAATTGTCTTTTTGAAAGATGATTGGAGGCTCTTGTTTTATCTGGGGAGCACATTCCAAAGCCCAGAGGTGCACTTAGGTAATTTTGGAGCCTGGATCTAGAGGCCTTTGGAGCCCCATCCCACCCCGGCTGCAAGTTAAGATTAATCCCCCTACATAGGAACACAGGAAGCTGCCTTCTACCGAATCACACAATACGTCTATCTAATTCACTATTATCTACACAGACTGGCAGCAGCTTCTCCAAGGTTGCAGGCAGGAATCTCTCTCAGACCTATCTTGGAGGAGCCAGGGAGGGAACTTGAAACCTTCTGCTCTTCCCAGAGCGGCTTCATCCCTTGAGGGGAATATCTTGCAGTGCTCACACATCAAGTCTCCCATTAATATGCAACCAGGGCAGACCCTGCTTAGCTATGGGGATGAGTCATGCTTGCTACCACAAGACCAGCTCTCCACACACACACAGACACACACACACACACCGTGACAAACACTATGGGTTAACGCGTGGGTTCTTGAGGGCACAAACAGCAACTGAACTCACAAGAATATAAAACAGGTATATTGACTAACAAGCAGAAGGTTGCCGGTTCAAATCCCCACTGGTACTATATCGGGCAGCAGAGATATAAGAAGATGCTGAAAGGCATCATCTCATACGGCACGGGAGGAGGCAATGGTAAACCCCTCCTGTATTCTACCAAAGACAACCACAGTACTCTGTGGGTGCCAGGAGTCGGAATTGACTTGATGGCACACCTTACCTTAACCTTTATATTCATGCAAATATGTATTAGCAGAAACATTTCAACATGCAACTTAACATAATCCCATCCCTCATATTTCTTTCCCCACTCCCCGTTCTGTCTCTAAAGCACCCGGCACAGGTGAGAATCGCAATCAGCCGCCTGGCACAGTGTGGGCCAGTGGTGACCACACCACCCAGGACAGCTTAAAAAGGATTTGGGGGACCCCAGGGGATGTGGAGGCCCTGGACTTTGGCCCCAAAGTCCAGGGGTCAGAGCACCACTGCCAAAGCTTCGGGGTGACAACAAAGAAGGCCCGTCTCTGAGCAGCCACCAGACAAACTGGTGGCAACTGACAACTGCAGATGGGCCTCTCCGGATGACCTCAATGGTCATCAAAGTGTTGCAAGCAGAGATTCTATAGTTAATGTTCAGAGCATCTATATGGCCCCAAGGACAGACAGCTGAATCAATCTAAGATCAAATCCCTGCTAAACCATGAACTTATTAGGTCTTGCACAATTTATTACCTCTCAGCTCAGTTTCTTTGCCTGGAAAATGGAAATACTAATTTTCTGCCCGTATAAGAATTGTGAGGAGCAGTGCACACTAAAAAGGGTTCTTATTCTTCAATTCCCCTCATTTGAATGCAAAACCTATACATTGGCTACATTCATTTTAAATAATGATGCTTCACTTCCTCTTCCCTTTCTATATTGTATTCACATGTTCACACTGTGTGAGAAGCATAAAAGTGCTTTTTGAGTAATGTGTGAAAACACCATGATTTCATACTTGTTTGAGCCTTTTCTTGGGACCTGACCACAGTTTATCTGTCATTTCATCATCATCATCATCATCATCGTCATCATCATCACCCCAAATTTTACAAAATGAACATAATAAAGCTTTATGGAGAAATGCATCTTTTTATCTGGATAGCTAGCTTGTAAAACTGAAGAAGAAAGATGTGTGTGCAGATTTTATCTGATAAATGCTGTCATTTAAAAGTCTTTATCAAGCCTACAGAGAACTGAGGTTAATGTAAAGATTTATTAGCCTGGAAAGTAAATATTGACCAAAGATGAACCTAAAATCAATATTGACTCTGAAGGATAATCAAGTCTAAGGGCTGCCTCAGTCTACAGTCAGTTGAACAAAATGTTTTCTGTTTCCTTTTTGTTCAGTACAAACCCCATTGCTAGGGAGTCATAACATCAAAGTCATGGAGATCACTGAATGTACACATTAAATGGTGTTTGTCTAAATATCTCTGACCAAAGAGCTACTTTAAGCAATCCTCGAGGGGGGCACATCATGCACGCCCAGTGGGGATCTTTTCCTTTTTCTCCTTCCCTCTGTGTCCTGCCACAAGGTTCCTTTGAAACTTGCATCCACTTTAAAAATCAGCTTGTCAAATGGCACAGGGGGAACTCATGTTTGAAAAACAGACACTCAAACCTCCTTTGGATGCATGGAACTGGTACACAGTCCAGAGCTTGGCCCTCCCTTGCATGAGTCTTAGTTTCCTAAATATCAGTATTATGAGCTTCCAAAGGCACAGAAGCTAGATAAGTGGGGATATGGGTAAGTGGGGAAACATAAATAGAATGTCATCATTACCCCCTCCTCCTCATCAGCCCACAGGTGTGCAGAAAATAATAACAGCTTCAACAAACAGAAGAGAGACATTTACATATGAGCGGGAACAGCCCACTTTTTTTCTATTTCAAAAAGCAGTCACTGGAAGAGGGGGTTGGATTGGGGTGTGGCAGGGTGGGAGAGAGGCCCTTCGCCCTCACACTAATTCCCCGACTTAAATCACCTCTTTGAAACTGCTGTTATCTGCATTCCACTTGATACTTGTAATACTTGTACATTTTGCGTCATGGAGCCAATAAAAGCTTTAATGAGAAGGATGTTAAAGAGAAACAGCGTGAGGAGGTGGTGTAACACCTTTTTCCAGTGCCATATTTCTGAGCTGAATAGGAACCCCCTGGGACTGTTACTACTACTCAATCATCATCATCATCATCATCATCTACAAATTGAAACTGAAAGGCTGTGGCAGAAGAAGACCAAAATAATCCCAGTAGTAATTGGCGCCCTAGGTGCAATTCCAAAAAACCTTATAGAGCACCACAAGGGGGCCACAGAAATCACCATCAGCCAACTACAAAAAACAACTTTACTGGGAACAGCCTATATTTTGCAACGATATCTATAATAATAATAACAACAACACTGATAATAAAATTCAGCCATCCCAGGTCCTTGGGAAGGACTCTATGTCTGGATAAAACAAACCAGTCAATAACACCTGTCTGACTGTGTAAACAAGAAATAATTAAAAATGGGAGACCATTTCAATGAATTTCCTGTATCACATCTAATTTGGTCCTCAGTCTGGATGATAAATACTGATAATATTGCTGTTGCGGATTTCCTGTGCTGGAGAAAGTTAACAGCTAGAAACATACCGATTTTACACGACTGCTTTGAATTAATCCTGACCCTTGGTCAGTGCATGGTTCCATGTCAACATGAAGCTGTTTAGCAGACCCTATGACCATTCTCTTCTTTGCATATGTATATGTAGGCATTCAGGGATAACTGGTAGATTAAAAAATAAATGTATTATAAACTGATAACATTAAGTATACTAATACCAGTTAATAAACTGGTAGATTTAATATGCTTGGCCAAGTAGCAGTTGATTGATTCATGATGGCCAATTTTAGCTGCTAGAACTATAGGTTGAGGAAGGAATTGCTTATTTTAAAGTCTGTTTTGCTCCTAGTGGGCTAATATGGTGAGTAAGGGAGAAAAAGGAAATATCCATGCGGGCATTCTCTTCTAACAAGAAATAGCAGTGTTTTACTTATCAAACTATAAGCTATCTCATTTAAGTATCTTAAAATGGCATTTACACTGAGATTTTGGTAGTAAGCAAATATATTTCAGCTTATGTTAACCAATTAAAAAACAGATGATCTATCAAAAATTCTTTATCTCGTTAACGGTCCAGACTACATTCATTTATTTCTCTTGCTATACGCTCTTCAAGTCACTTTAATAATGCCAGGGTTGCTCTCGTATTCAATAGCCAGAGTAAGTAGTTTGAGGACTTCTGATAGCAAGTTGGGAAGAGCTGTAGGGTATTTAATTGGTCCTTATAGATTTAACTCTTCTGGTTCAAGAAGGACTGAGGCTTTTACCTTATCATATACAATGTCCAGAAATCACTCCTCATTTTAGGCTTCCTTAAAATGTTCCACTGCTTTCTCTTCACTTATGGGGCAAAGATGAATATAGCTTTTATATACCTCTCAGAGTTCTCCCTGAATTTTGACAGAATTAGTTTAAGTGCCTTCCTCCTTTGTTATCTCTTTAATAGATTTTTCCTCAGGTCTGCCTGTTTCCATTTTCTGGGCCGAAAACCTGCTTTCACTCTTCTAAGGAACAAAGAAACAGCTTCTGTATAACTTAATCAAATACTCTCTCTAAAGGCAGCCAATTTACCTCCCAGCTCTGTGAAGCCTGCAACAAATTTCCTGTGTTTGGTTTATATGAAGCCTCTCTCTTCTTTTTGGTCTAGGCTTTCTGTTTTCTTCAACCTATGATGAAAACCATTTTTAAAAAGGACTTTACACAACATATATTTCTGTTGAAAAACTTTTGTGTGTGTGTCTTAATTAACTAACGTCTTAACACTGACTTTTCCCCCAAAGCTAACTTCCAGGCTTCTAGACTGTAAAAATTATTTCTACCACATCCAGCATGCTTTATACAGCTTCTGTGCAGTCTTGCCTCTCATTGACTTATAAGGCAAAACAAAAATATTATCAAATGTAAGGGCAGTTTTGCTCCACTAATATGATCCCAGGATTTCAACGTTTTAGTAAATTCAGTGTAGATTTGATGTTGGGCTTTCAAGTTGTTATTACTATATTTCACCTTAGTTTATGTTTTCTTCATCCATCGCACACATAAAAATGGAAGAATCACTTCAAACATTCTGCATTGCCTACAAGGTGGTGTTTTGTTATTATTTCCACACCAACATAAGCAATGAAGCAGATCTCTGCCCTGAGGCACTTGCAGTTGGCATGCAGAGAGCAGGAGGGAAAGGATGGGAGAGGCAAGAATAATATGAATGTGAGCGAGTTTTGTTTCAGCTGCAGAGGAGGATTTCAGAAGATGTGTCATGTCAGCATGTGTTGGCCAATGCCACACATGTGTCAGCTGTGCTTCTGTCTGTGCACATACACTGGAGAACCATAGCTCTGTATCACACACATATATGCAGTGAAATAGACACAAGGGCAATTGTCACACTGAATGATGCTCATCTTCACGAAGCTAGCTGTTGCATGCATGCACTTCTGATACAAATACAGATCCACATCTGGATATGTATTTGTTTGTTCGGTTTATATACCACTTTTCATTAAAATAATCTCAAAGTGGTTTACAATATAATTACAACAATGCATAATTAAAATACAAAATGACAGATAATATAAATATAAACATAATCTCTATTTAAAAATGGTAAAAACCCATTAAAAACAAGAATACATCAAAACACAAAGCAGTAAAAACAATGCTTTCATTTAAAAGCCTGGGTGAAGAGCCCTGTCTTTACTTGTTTCCTAAAAACTGTCATGGAGACTGAGGAGTGGATGCCAGCCAGAAGAGAATTGCATAGCCTGGGGGCAATGACTGAGAAGGTCCTATCCCGCATACTTGTACTCGACAACCAAGCCTCTCTCACCATTGGCACGCGGAGCAGAGCCCCCTCCGATGATCTTGTCAAGCAAGCAGAAACCGTTGGGAGCCCAAACCATTAAGAGCTTTAAAGGCCAGCACCTTGAATTGGTCTCAGAAACAAATTGGTAGCCGGTGCAGCCCTTTCAGAATGGGTGAAATATGATCCCAGCGGGATAAGTATCTGTATTACAATGCTTAACTGGGCTCACTAAATTGGCTAAACGTATCTTTGGAGCCCAGGGATACTGCACATCCCCAGTCAAGGGCCATTAGTGGTGGTGCATGGTTGGCTAAGGCTGAATCAGGACCATATTATATAGAGTCTGAAATATTATAATGCATGTCTTTCTTTCTGTTTTCCTTGATGACGTTAGGGGAAGTTGTATCCCTGTATTTGCCCTTTTATTTTAATTTTTTTCTTAAAGAGAAGTCTATTTCAGAGGATAGACTTTGAACAAAATACTTTTTTTCTATGTAAGATTATCCAAAAGCAGTCGTGAGTTTTACGTTAAGAGCAGAAATTATTTATTTCTGTTTTCAAGAGATGAACTGGTGTTGCGGTGCCGTTGTTGGAATAAAGTGTCTACATCACGCAGAGAAAATTCCCGTACAAAATGAATATTCAAAAATATATGAAAATCCTATTTCTATAATACAATAAAGAGAGAACTACTTCAGTAAAGAAAAAGAAAAATGTGGCTTGAGGAAATAAATTTGTTCAATAGCAATTGCTGCAGGTGCTATTTTCTTTTGCTATGTCTACTCATTGAATAAGAAAATTACATACAATTAATTGGCTTCTCTCTCCATGGAATATTATTATGCATGGAGAATATTTTTAGTTTCACATACTGTATAATTAATACATATCTATTTTAAAAACAAACTTAAATCCATTTATATTTAAATGTGTAGAAATGTGTAGCTTGAAATAGTTCATGTTTTGCAAACACTACCTTGCATCCCTCCAAAGTCCTGCTATGCTGCCTCATCGTGGCAGCCGGAGGGTGTGTGTGTTTGTGTGTTCCTGGGAGGGATGAATGAAGGACGCTGAGAGGTTTACTCCCAGTAGGGTCACCCAAGGAGTGAAGGTCTTCCCAGCTGCCCAGCTAAAGCAAGCAGACACCTATATTGGGCAGCTGGAGGCGGACGGTCACTTTATTATTTGTTTGTTTGTTTATTCAATTTCTATACCACCCTTCCAAAAATGGCTCAGGGCAGTTTACACAGAGAAACAACAAACAAATTTACACTAAATTGACACTTTAGTGACAACAACAAAGGCATCATTTCATAGTGTGTGGGAGAAGGCAATGGTAAATCGCTCCTGTATTTTACCAGGAAAACCACATGGATAGACAAGATAGAATGATTGCCAATGTAGTGCCAGATGATGGACCCCTCAGGTTGGATGGTACTCAAAAGCTTCTGAGGAAGAGCTGAGGATCTTTCAGAGTACCAATGGTGTTTATGACACGGTTAGGTTAAAGCCTTTTGGACGTCTAGCTGCTGATGTTGCCATGCAGGAAAAGAAAATCCGAAACTGCAAAGACAGAATTAGAATGGGAATGTGGAACGTAAGAAACATGAATATGGGAAAGCTCGACACAGTGAAAGATGAAATGACTACAGATTGACATCTTGGGCATCAGTGAATTAAAATGAACTGGAACTGGACACTTTCAGTCAGAAAATCATACTGTTCACTACTCAGGACACGAAAACCAAAGAAGGAACAGTGCTGCTTTCCTAGTCAGGAAGGATAGAACAGTGACTTGGGTACAATATGGTCACTGACCAACTAATTAGAATTACCAGACAACCCTTTAACATGAGAGTTTTTCAAGGCTATGCCCCAACTACTGATGCAGAAGCAGAGGAAGTTGATGAGTTTTATGCTCAAGTGCTATGGAGGTGGCCCCCGAAACACCTGTTATCAGGGCCGGCTCTAGGGGATCTGGTGCCCAGATGCAACACTCTGTTGAGCGCCCTTAGTTATCGTGAAAAATAAAAATTCGAAATACAATTAGGGTGTATTCAAAATTTAATACACAAAGATTTTATGTAATTATGTACATAACATTGTATATAATATAATTATGTATTATTATTATTATTATTTTATTTTGCATTTATATCCCGCTCTTCCTCCAAGGAGCCCAGAGGGGTGTACTACATACTTAGGTTTCTCCTCACAACAACCCTGTGAAGTAGGTTAGGCTGAGAGAGAAGTGACTGGCCCAGAGTCACCCAGCTAGTCTCATGGCTGAATGGGGATTTGAACTCGGGTCTCCCCGGTCCTAGTCCAGCACTCTAACCACTACACCATGCTGGCTCTGTTACTTACAGGTTACTATAAATACTTCAAATGAAGTATTACTTGTAACTATGAAGAAAGCACAATTCTATGCTAATAAAATAGTTTGGATATATGTGTTCCTGTGTAGCTCAGTTCCTGCAGGATAGTTAGAAACTGAAGTGGATGGCATCTTAATTCACTCTATAAGTCACTTGATAATCTTCCCTTCAGTCCTACAATAGCATTGTTTTAAGTTTTCTCTCCCCACCAGTTTCTATGAGATGCCTGCCCTCCCAACCAGCATTCCATCTAATTCTTACCATCAGTGAGCAGAAAGAGTTTTGTTCTGGGCAGCACTATCAAGGCAGTGTGTGCACATCACTCTCTTTCTCACACACACACACATTTAAGGGCCTGTGATGGAGGTTTCAGGCAGATTGGGTGGAAGATACTGCATGGGACGGAAGTCTTAGGAAGAAGGCTGAAGATGGAGTCAGAGCTGAAGGAGGAAGGGCAGGCAAAGAGCTAAGGTGCCTGTTCCCTATCAGGAAGTCAGTTTACCAGGGAAGAGAGTCATTGCTGGCTAGATACTGATGACCTGGGGAATGGCTACCCAGTTTTAATAGTTTGATTTTAATTGTTAATTTGTTTTAATTGTTTATCATGTTGTGAACCACCCTGAGCCATTTTGGAAGGGCGGTATATAAATCTAATAAATAAAATAAAATAAAATAAAGAGAGACCAGATTGAAGACTGCAAGAATTCAAGCAAGCCATCAGGGAACAGCAGCCAAGCCTGTTTGAAAAATTCAAGGCTGAAGAATCCATCCCAGCTGTCAGAAGGCAGGCCTGGCTTAGAACCATCCAAGGCCTGTGGCATTTAAAGGGATAGCACACCTTTGTCATCAGCTTCTGTGATTGTTTGCCACTTGAAAGGACAGTTAGGGGGAACTGATGGAAATGTCAGTTACAGATTCAAATTGATACAATAGGAGGAGAGCTGGTCTTGTGCTGCCAAGCATGACTTCAGGGGCGTAGCAAGATGGGAGTGGGCCCAGAGACAAGATTTTAAAATGCCCCCCCCCCCACTGAAGCTCAGCTCATGAAGTAAAGAAATCTTAAATGAGGCTGAATCGTGGTCACAAAAAGCAGAGTAAAATTATACACACACACACACATACGTGTGTGCCACAATAAAACATCACCCTAAATTATCTTTTTAAAGGTTTTGTAAATGGTGGACGATGCAAGTCCTTTAATGGTCCTAGAGAAAGACCTGCTGTTCTGGTCGCTCCAGGTCTTAACATCCACATCCGTTTCGGAGGATGAATACAACTGAAGGAAGCCCGGGCGGGTGCACGGCTGGGGGAGTCGGTCATGTGACTTGCCTCTGAGGGGCCCCCCCAAGGCTGTGGGCCCCCAGACAACTGTCTCCCCTTGCCCTATGATAGTTACACCCCTGCATGACTTGTCCCCTTAGCTAAGCGAGCTCCGCCCTGGTTGCATATGAATAGGACACTTGATGTGTGAGCACTGGAAGAGATTCCCCTCAGGGGATGAAGCTGCTCTGGGAAAAGCAGAAGGTTTCAAGTTCCCTCCCTGGCTTCTCCAAAGATAGGACAAGATTTTATTTTATTTTTAATAGGACAAGATTTTTTTATTGAACCAACTAACTACCAAAGCATACAGTATGTTGATAGGGCTGAGAGAGAGTCCTGCCTGCAACCTTGGAGAAGCTGCTGCCAGTCTGTGAAGACAATCCCGAGCTAGATAGACCAATGGTCTGACTCAGTATATGGCAGCTTCCTATCTTCCTACACGCAAATAATGCGCCATGCACAGTGTGGCACACAAAAACATTATATCTCACCTCCAGGTCCCCACCTCTGGCTCTGACTTTACAAGAAGTAAGGTCTCCAGGATAGCTGAGAAGAGATAAGTATCTGCCTCTCAAGCTATATTATTTATGGCCTATAGAAGAACAGGTTCATTTCTCATGGGGTTATGAAATCTCATGGCTCCTCTGTCCCTTACAGATTATTATTACATGTATATCCTGCTCTTCCTCCAAGGAGCCCAGAGCAGTGTACTACATACTTGAGTTTCTCTTTCACAACAACCCTGTGAAGTAGGTTAGGCTGAGAGAGAAGTGACTGGCCCAGAGTCACCCAGCTAGTTTCATGGCTGAATGGGGATTTGAACTCGGGTCTCCCCAGTCCTAGTCCAGCACTCTAACCACTACACCACATTTATACATATGCTACATGGAAGATGCTGAAAGGCATAATATCATACTGCACGGGAGATGGCAATGGTAAACCCCTCCTGTATTCTACCTAAGACAACCACATGGCTCTGTGGTCACCAGGAGTAGACACCAACTCAATAGCACACTTTACCTTTACATGTCCAGAACTAAATGAGGAGTGTGTGTGTGTGTGTGTGTGTGTGTGAGAGAGAGAGAGAGAGAGAGAGAGAGAGAGAGAGAGAGAGATCCGTATGTATATTCTTTAAACTAAGGTGTAACATATAAGTAAGGTATTCATTTCACAGCAATTCACTGGCCAGCATGAACAACCACCTTTACATTTTTGCTTACTGTTTTTGAAATATGAATGATAAAGGATGCTTCCTCTTTGAAATGAAACTGTGCCTGTGGTCTTGCTCCCCATGTCTCCTTTCTCCTCACTCTGACCTGAAGAGCCTCCCTCACACATGAGGTGAGGAGTGACTATGTGCATGTACAGAGAGTCTAGCCCAGAAAGCAAACGAGGGGAGGAGAGCCTCTTTCTATGTGGCTCTGGTCAAGTTTGTTTGAGAGTCCCTTTGCAAAACAAAGAGAGTCCCTTTGTTTTGACTTGATGACTTGTTGACTCAGACTGAGCAGAACAAAGGGAAGCCAGTCCACCCACCTCTGCTTAGTCTGTCTATCTTTGCAAATTGCAATCCACCTGTATGCAGATTCCCTGAAAGAGACAGGCAGGCGCCGCAGGACACACAGGAGAGGGTCAGAGCTCAGGCTGAGGACACAGCACATTCTGAGACTGTTGTTGCTTTTCTTCAAGTTCCATCGGTAGCGGCACCTTCCCAGCCCAGTGGGTGGTGCTCTGCACCTTCCAGCAAGCTGTGCCCGCCCCGATGCAATGCGTCTGTTGCATCCTCGGAAAAGCCGCTCCTGCCTGTTATCCTGCCTGCACCCCTGGTGTTTGCCACGGCTACTGCCCTGATCACTACTGCGGCCCTCAACTTGCTGGTACCAAAGGCCGAAGCCACCTCTCCCGCCAATTGCAGTTACATCGGGCCTGGCCGCTCCAGCTCCATTCTCCACCGCTGGTTTGCTGCTGAGTGGGGAGGCATCGGTTTCGACATCGCACTTGGCCTCAACGTTGCTCTCAAAGAAAGGTTTTGCGAGACCTAAAAAAGGGGTGGAGCCTATCTCGGGTCCATCAGGGAAGGCAGCAAGGACAGTGAAGCATCCTGCTGTTCCCCCTGCTATTGACTTGAGTCAGCTTTCAGGCACCGTACTGACAGGGGCTGTACCGTCGGTACTGAAGAAGAAAAAGAAGGCTAAAATACAAGCTCCTTCAGCCCCACCCACAGAGCAATTGCAAGGGGAAAAGAAGATGAAAACTAAGCACCTAAATCCTCCCTTGGTGTCTGCTCCGGCTCTGCCTATTATTGACACTGAGTCAAACCCTGACTCTCTGGATTCCGGGAATGACCCAATTAGCCCCAATTTGACACCCAGATCAAGGAGCTCACCAGGAGCAGAGGGAGGCTGGTGGCGGCCCATGTTTGGCTGCTGCAGCAGCCTCCTGGCCCCGCCCCCACGTCTGACGTCAGACGCAGGGGGCCAGCCAGCCACACCTCTGCGCCTGACATCAGGCGCGAGGGTGTACTCTCCCTCCCAAACAGGGTCATGTGGCCCGTTTGGGAAGGGAGATCAGCTCATACTACATTGGGCAGCGTGGGCCGGAGCAACTCTCCCTGCCTTTAAAGGGGGCTTCCTTTAAAGGCAGGGAGAGCTGTTCCAGCCATGCTGCCAACACAGTGTGGGCCAATCTCCCTCCCAAACGGGGCTGCGTGGCCCCATTTGGGAGGGAGATCAGCCCCACTGCATTGGCAGCGAGGTCAGGAGCAGCTCTCCCTGCGTCACTCCGGCCGCACTGCCAATGCAGCATGGGCTGATTTCGGTTTAAGAGCCAAATAATGCCCCCCGCATCTGACATCAGACACGGGGGGCTTGTCTGGGGCCATGAGGTGCGGCCCCTGGGGGTAGCGGCCCAGGTTCTTTGAACCCGTTTGCCCAATGGTGGATCCGCCCCTGGGGCTCACAAAGTAGAAGCCCAAGCATCTCCTCCAGTAGGTCTAAATGTAAGATGTAAATGGCTGCCCAAATGTAAATGGCCACCCAGAGATGTAAGTTTGGGGAGGGTATAAATTAGATAGATAGATAGATAGATAGATAGATAGATAGATAGATAGATAGACAGATAGAGACACAGAAGCTGCTCATGGGGCAGGTCTTATTCACCTAAAGGACACTATGAGGCAAAGTATTAAAGACTATCTTCAGATGGGGACTCCTCTCAGGGAGGTGATGATCCAGATTTTTATTATGAGGATCCTTTTGACTGCTACCAGTTTTCAAAAAGGCATTACACACCCTTCTATGATTACTATGCACCTGGATGCCATTATTCCTCACTTAGTCTTACCCACATCACACATATGCAAAGAGACCCTGCTATGACTCTTACCATAAGCCAAGGGGCCCCCGTCACAGGTCCAGGTCCCCATCCAGGTCTCAATCTGGATCCCCAAACCAGCCTAAATTGCACTCAAGGTCTCCTCCTAAGCCAAGTTTGCCCAGTGTGCCAGTGATTCCACAGCTTCTGCCTGTTCAGTCTCCTGCTGGTTTGACTCCAGACCAACAGCCTCTGCCTCAAAACCCTCCACCACAGGTCCCTGTGCCAGCAGACCCAGAGTAATCTAGTGGGAGCACAGATTCCATGGATTCTGAGACAACCCCTGACATGGTTACTACCCTGCCAGTCATGGAGGATGGTGCGCAAGAGCTAGTAGAGGATCCCTCACCATAGGAATCCAAACACTATGCTGAACAATTGGAACATAGGGCTACTTCACTAGGTCTGCAAGTCCACCAGCAACTGGTGCAGTTGGAAGATCCCATTTTTTCAACTCATGCAAATGGAATCTCATGTCCCAGTGGCTCTGCCTCTAATGCCAACTCTCATCCAAGTCATTAAAGTATCATGGGAGAAAACAGCCCATTTCTGCTACCTCCAAAAAACTGGAGAACATGTACAGAGTGCAGTCTATTGATACAGCCTTTCTAACCAAGCATCCTGTGCCAAACTGAGTAGTAGTAGAGTTGGCCCAGTCTCGTAACAAGCAACACTTGCTTACTGCAACTGTTGATAAAGAGGGCAGAAAGTTCGACTCCCTGGGCAACAAGGTCTACTCCACAGCTGGCTTCCTAGTGCAGGTGACTAACCACCAAGTGTGCTGGGTGCGTTACCAGCATTTCATTTTGGAGAAACTTGCGCCTTTTCTCCAACACTTCCAGCAAGACCATAAGGATGCCATGTTGCTTTTCCTGAACGAAGGTCTCTTTGTAGCGAAGTAACAGCTATATTCCTCAAGACACTGCACCGGTTGTGGTTCTCATGCCATGGTGTCTGCAGTCTCTATAAGGAGGCACACATGGTTGAGATCTTCTTCCCTGTCTGAAGAAGCCAGGACACGTGTAGAGGACTTGATGGTCCTTTGATGGGGAGGTTCTGTTCGGAGCAAAGATAGATGATACATTAGAAAGAGTGCAAAAACTGTGCACTACAGTAAAATCAATGGGTTTTCCCCAGTCTGCCTCCTCTTCCTCCACTTGACGAAAGCCCTGACCTCATTACTCTCAACCCAAACAATCCCCGTATCACTTGGGAGATTCCTTTAGTCAGCAGCACCATTTCCAGCAGCACAGGGTGCCCAACTCAGAGTCCAACACGAGATACCAATCAACCTTTAAACCAAGAGCATCCTACACCAAACGGCAATGACGTCACTGCTCACCTGCCACTGTTGGCTTTTTACCAGGCCTGTAGGGACAAAACATGAGACTCCTGGGTCCTGGCTATTGTGAGGAACAGGTACAAAGTAGAGTTCAACTCCTTGCCCTGCTTTTCAGGAATCCGTAAAACACCGCCCTCTTTTCACCTGATGATGGAGGTCAAATCCCTCCTCAAAAAAGGAGCCATTCAAAGAGTCAACCGCAATGAAAACTTGGGCATATTTTCCTGATACTTCAAGGTCCCCAAGAAGGACAGGGGTCTGAAACCTATTCTCAGTTTAAGAGAAGTAAATTACTTTGTGGCGTACAGAAGGTTTCTCATGGTGACCATCCCTGCTATCCTCCGTCTCTTCTTCCTGGGCACCAGAATCAGCCTCAATTCGGCAAGCAACACACAACTTCTGCATGTCGCGAAGGCACAGTGCAAGATTTGTGCAGCGGCTCCTGGGCCTGATGTCATCATCCACAGCAGTGCTCCCTCAAGCTCGCCTTCACCTGTGGGCACTTCAGGCCTGGTTCCTGAACAACTTTAGGCCGCAAATTCACTCACAACGCAGGCTTCTAACAGCTCCTCACAGGGTGCAGAGATCATTCCTGGTGGACGAGGGTCTCCAATCTATCGCAAGGGACACCCCACCCTCACTATCACCACAGATGCCTCCAACACGGGGTGGAGAGTGCATTTTGAGGACCTGATGGTCTTGGGACATTGGTCACAGACAGAGTGACGACATCACATCAGTTATTTGGAGCTCCTGGCAATGTTCTGGGCTCTCAGGGCATTCCACCACTGGATATTGGGGTCCTCAGTGATGCTCCTCATAGACAACACGACGGCCAGATCATACTCAAACAGGCAAGGGGGAACAATGTCTCAATCCCTCCTCAAACTGGCAATGCACCTTTGGATGCGGTGCTTGGACTGGGAAAGCTGGCCACATCCAAGGCAAAATCAACACTCTAGTCATCTAATGGATGCCCTGAGTCACTAGAACACCCTATCTCACGAATGGCAGTTAGATCCTGCTCAAATTCTTTCAGTTGTGGGGAAACCCTCTACTGGATTTGTTCGCATCAGACCAGAACACTCAGTGTTTTGCAGCAAGGCAGGGATGGACCCATCATCGGAGGGTGATTCCTTTCTCCTCCATTGGGGCGGAAAGCTTCTGTTTATGTTTCCACCATTTGCTTTAATCCCTCGAGTCCTCCAGAAGATTAATGAGGACAGGACCAGGTGAATCCTGATTGCTCCCTGCTAGCCAAGGCAGTCCTAGTTTACTACACTCCAACAACTGTCACAGGACACTTACCTTCGCCTTCCACCAGTACCATACCTGGGTCGGTGTCTGCACCTAGACGTGGAGACTCTACACATCACAGCCTGGAGGATAGGAATATGACTTTGTTCAGTTGTCAAGTGCAAGAAGTTTTGACAGCCGCAAGGAAATTCTCCACACCAAAACTGTATGCCGCTAAGTGGAAGTGCTTCTCAAAATTTATGGATCACAATGGCCTGTCACCCTCCTAGGAACCCTTGTCATTGATTTTTGAATATCTGCTTATGCTGAAAGACAGTGGGTTGTCCCACTCCTCATTGAGGGTTCATTTGGCTGCCGTAGCAGACAGGCGTTCCACATCTGGCTTGTTCTCTCACAAACTGGTTAAGAAATTTTTGAAAGGGATCCTTCATATGTTTCCTCCTGCACCTAAGTGTTCCCCACCTTGGAACCTGTTGCTAGTTCTTAAGCAGTTGATGAAGCCCCTCTTTGAGCCCATGGTTACATGTAACTTCAAGCTGTTGTCTTTAAAAACTGTTTCCTTGGTTGTAATTACTTTGGCAAGATGAGTAAGTGAGTTAAAAGCATTACATAAGATGCTCCCCATTGACTATTCCACAAAGATGGAATTATTTTGAGACCTGACATCACTTTTCTGCCTAAAGTGGTATCTGAGTTTCACCTGGCACACGACATAACACTACCTACCTTCTTCCCTTCACCTATCATGGGCCTATCATACATTGGACGTAAGAAGAGCCCTGGCCTCCTATATAGACAGGATGTGGCCTTTCCCAGGTCTCAGCCTCTATTTATATCATATGCTGAACTGTCAAAGAGCTTATCTGTTACCTCTCAGAGGATCGCTTCATGAAGGAGGCAATCTCCTTGGTGTATCATCTGAACCGTTGCCTTCCCCTATCAGGGCACATTCCACTCGAGCAATGGCAACCTTTTTACATGGCTTTTTACAGGAGTGTTTAATGGCTTTTTTACAGGAGTTTTTAATGGCTTTTTACAGGAGTGTTTCAATCTTGGACATCTGTAAGGCTGCTACATGGTCCCATCCAACAACATTTGTCGGACATTATGAGCTGGACATCCACTCCAAGTCCCAGGCGGTGTTTGCTTCTGACCTCCAGTCTGCCTTTCAGTGATTCTCCTTCCTCTTTGGTTGCACCCTCCATCCAGGTAAGGAAGATTGCTATTACCCCACGTGTGATGCACAGACCACGAAGAAGAAAGACAGGTTTCTTATCTGTAACTGTAGTTCTTCAGGTGGTCTTCTGTGCATTCACACATCCCACCCTTCCTCCCCGTTGCAGCATGAGTTTAACATTACCTTTGGCTAATTATGGCCTCTGCTCTTAGCTGCGGTGGTCGCTCGGACTGATGGAGTGTGGTAGTCTGTCAGATGGGGGAGCCGTGTTTCCCGCTCTTTTTTCCTAATATGGTAAAGCTCTAGAAATATCCAGATGTTGGCTCTGTGCAGGTGCAAACCCTTGTGTGAATGCACAGAAGACCACTCAAAGAACTACAGTTACAGGTAAGAAACCTGCCTTTCTTTGCATGGCTGCCTCTTTGTTCCCTGCTGCCTCTTCTTCTCTCCTGGCAATCTTCAGCTGCCCATAAGCCTCTGCTTCACTATCTGTGAAACTGAATGATTAAATAATTAGTGAAATGCCTAGACACACATAGAAGGAAATCCCTCTTTTAAAATGGTCCTTGCCCTTGGCAGTTTCTTCTTAAAAACAGTACAACTTACAGTCTACTGCCTGATAAGGTACCTTTTTAGTTAGTTGAAATGTTTTCAGTCAGTTAATATTTCATCCCTACTTAAACATACCTTTGCCAAATTCAGCTCACTTCTTGTTCTCTAGCATGTAACAGTATCCACAACTCTGCTTGGAATAGCTCTAAAAAGCATTTGAGTTAACCCAACAACATATATATCCAAGTCAGTTTTAATGAAGTGTGCTGGAGAATTCCTTCTCCCAGATTTGCTTTGGCCATAGCCCAGACCCAGTAAGGATTTCCCAAGGAGTGGTCTACCACCCACATCAAATGCAAAACATACTTCAGGATCTTCAGTTGACAGCCTGGATGCTTCCAGGCAGAACATGGTCCTTCACTGCTAGATCCTTCAAGTCATGATTGCAGAGTCTGTAGGGTAAGGCAAAAGAACTCATCAGAAAGAGGAACAGGAAGGTCCAGTTCTAACACACCTAAAGGCTGGCATCTGCCCAGAGATCCTGCTACAGCTCTCAAAAGCAAGGGTTGCTCTCCTCTTCTTCTTCTGCTACTACTACTACTACTACTACTACGAATAATTATATACTGCCTTTCAAAAAAAAGGTTCCCAGTGCGGTTTACAAAGATATAAACAAGCAAATAAATAAAATTGCTTCCTGTCCCCAAGGGGTTCACAATCTAAAAAAGAAACATAAGATAGACACCAGCAACAGGCACTGGAGGGATATTGCACTGGGGTTGCTGAGCTCTCCTGGAGGTCCCATCCATGTATCATATTCAAGAGCACATGAGGGAACATTCCTTGGACCAGTCCTCAGTTCCAGATTGTCAGGGGATGCACAATTTGAAAGGCAAACCTCATGGCTGGAGGCTGAGATCCAAGGAAGGTACCTCATCATCATCAACATCAATTTTATTACAGCCTTAAGCCAACCAAAGGAAGGTACCTGAAAATGCATCAGATCAGGCCCAGTCCCAAACACAGCTGCCCACACCCAACCATGGCACACATACCTGAGGACACAATACTCACAATTTTTTGTCAAGTCTCAAAGTCCTGCATATGTGTAAGTGTGTAAAATTCAGAACATTCATCTTCAAAAAACTGGAAAGTATTTTTCTAGGTAACCTGTTCTAAAGCAATTGCATTGGCTACCAATAGGTTTCTGGGCAAAATACAAAGTGCTGGTGATTACCTTTGAAGCCCTAAACGGCTTAGGACCAGGTTACCTAGGAGAGTACCTTCTTCCGCATGATCCTCACCACACATTGAGATAATCGAGAGAGGTCCATCTCCATATGCCGCTGGCTTGTCTGGCAGTGACTTGGGAGCGGGCCTTCTCTGTAGTCGCTCCTAGGCCATGGAATACACTCCTTATAATTATTGTTTTTATTTACTACATTTTAATACCACCTTTCTGCCTTCTGGCAAAGGCACCCAAAGCTGTTTACAATATTAAAAGAAGCAAATTACAGAATGTTAATAAAACGTCGTCTCAGGCTGTCGGTCTTTTCAGGAGCTGAGGGACAAGAGCTCCCTGGCCTGGGTGCCTCCTTCTCAGTGCCTCCTTAGTGTGCCTTCCTCTTAGGGCACACTGGTCTTTCAGTACTCCTGGGAAGGAAGGGGAAGGCCTGCCTCAACAGTCCTCACAGGCTCCAGAGCTGGTCTCTATGGGGGCCGATGTTATGCTCTCCTCTGGCCTAGGCGCCTCCTTTCTTGCCTTCCTCTCAGGGCACACTAAAGACATTTGCAGTTTAATATCTTTGCCAGCCTTCAAAAGAGCCCTTACGACACTTTTTTTTTCCCCAGCCAGGCTTTTAGTAATCTTTTAATGTTTAAAAAATTTTAATTGCTCTTTTTAACAGTTTTCTTGTGTTTTTCTTGTGTGTGTTTTGTGAACCACCTAGACAGCCTTTGGAGTCAGGCGATATATAAAGTAAATAAATAAATAAAAGTTCTGTGAAGATGCAGGAGCTAGATCTTTTTAAGGGGGCATTGTCAGCACCCACTCCAAATTTTAATTCCCAGGAACCTTTGGGGCAAGCCACTATAGCCAGCATTAAACAGATAGATGCCTCCGTAGCATATTTAATCTTTAAATTTACATTCATCCCACTCTTTGACCCAAAGCTAAGGGCATTGTACATACTTCTCTTCCTTCCCCCCACTCAAAAAAAACCCCCTTTTAGACTCACAACAATACTATAAGGTAGGCCAGATGGGGAGAAATTGGCCCAAGGTTGCCCCAGTGAGCTTCATGCTGAGTGAGGATTTTATTTGAACCTGGGTCCTTGTCTGATACTGACTCTTACTACATTTGTTGGGTTGCCATGAAAGGCACAGGAGCAGGGCAGGTAGGTGCTGGCAATTCTAAGGGAAAAGAAAGACCAGAAAGACCATTATTTCTGCTCAAACAACACCAGGGTTCTATTGTTTACTGTCACCATGGTGCTCAACGGCTGCTTTGGATGACAGGGTTGGTAGTCTTTGTGGAATGAAGTCATCTGGTCTGTGTTTGTGCCCAGGGAGAGGAGAGCCAGTTTTTCAAGGCTTGCTGTTCCCCACAGTATGGAGGTGGGCAAGGCAGAGTGGCTTTTCAATGTGTGCACCATTTTATCATGCATGGGGGAACTAGCTACTGCTGTTCTGCTTTGGCTGTGCATTCTGTGGTGCTCTTTTAATTTTTTTTAACTGCCTGCAATCTTTGGAGAAAGGCAGGGTTCACATTGTAAAATAACAGCTAGGTATTTACCTCTGCCGGCTTTTAGGGGCAGGAAGCAAGCCCTGCTCACTGGGCCAAGAGGCACCTCTCAAAGTGGAAATTCCCTTTACATTAAGCAGTGAGGGTGGAGCAAGTGGCTCCATTCATCCCTAGCACAGCATCTCTCCAGTGGCAGTTGCCGGGGTTTCCCTTCGTTCTTCTTTGACTGTGAGCCCTCTGGGAACAGCAAACCTTCTTTCTAGGTAGATTGCTTTGAGAAATTTTGGGTTGAAACACAGTACAGTGGTCCCTCAACTTACGAAGATAATCCGATCCGAACGCACGTTCGTAGGTCGGAATTTTCGTAAGTCGAAAAGCGCATCCACGGAGGTCCGGAACACTCATAAGTCGAGGAAACCGCATCTAAAAATTCGTAGGTCGAGGAAGCCACATCTAAACCGGCAACAACTTCCGGTATTTTTTGTCGTTCGTATATCGAAACATTCAGATGTCGAGTGCTTCGTAAGTCGAGGGACCACTGTATATAAATAATAGGAATAATAAAGCCACAAGAACTGTGCTTTCTGTCTTCTAAAGAACGTTATGTCCTTTTGGCGCGCCCTCTTTCTTGTTTCTGGCTGTCTTGCTTGTGTCCATTCCAGTGCTCAAGTAACTGGAGGTTTTACACACGGGGCGTCTGCCCCGAATCTCCTTCAGAAGAGAGAGAGTGCATTCACACGCCAGCTAAACTTACTTCGAAGTCCCTTCGAGATTTTTGGACCCACTCCACACACGAACCAGGCTTTGTGATGTGAATTCTAGCTTATCTCGACATATGTCCGGGTTTTTAAAATGCTGGTTTTAAACTACTTTTCCTGAAAATGCCGGAACCAATGGGAGAGGCACTGGTGTACAGTCATTAGCATGATAAGAGGCATACCCTCTTCAGAAATGCAGAACTATCTCTGCAGGGGCTCGCTCTCTCTCCCCACTTTGAGGTGGCTTTGCTCAACGTTTACCCCGAAGCCTGATGCCAAGTGTGAATAACTCCCTGGTGAAGGTTTTCTAGTGTGGATTTTCACTGGGGAGGACTAATCTAGTGGCAGCAGATGAACAGAACAGCAGGGGTTGTTTTGGGCTTTTCCCCTTCAAGGAGGTTTCTTTAAAGGTATATTCTGGGGAGTGGTGGCTGAGATAGGAACATAGGGACACAGGAACATAGGAAGCTGCCATATACTGAGTCAGACCATTGGTCTATCTAGCTCAGTATTATCTTTACAAACTGGCAGTAGCTTCTCCAAGGTTGCAGGCAGGAATCTCTCTCAGCCCTATCTTGGAGATGCCAGGGAAGGAACTTGGAACCTTCTGCTCTTCCCAGAGCGGTTCCATCCCCTGAGGGGAATATCTTATAGTGCTCACACTTCTAGTCTCCCTTTCATATGCAACCAGGGTGGACCCTGCTTAGCTAAGGGGACAAGTCATGCTTGCTACCACAAGGCCAGCTCTCCTCTCAGAAAAAAAATAAGCAGCAGGCAGGTGCTCTTCCCAGAGCGGCCCCATCCCCTAAGGGGCTTCTCTTGCAGTGCTCACACAAATAGTCTCCCATTCAAATGAAAACCCAGGCAGACCCTGCTTAGCAAAAGGGTCAATTCATGCTTGCCACCACAAGACCAGCTTCTTTCCTTCCAGGAATCTTCAAGGACCCCCTGGCAGCTTTAGGGAGATATTCAGCTTTAGGGAGATATTTTAGGCAAGATATTCAGATCAAGGCATTACTCTTGGGGGAAGGGGAGGGGTCAGCTCAGCTTTCTGCTGCTCACAGCTACTTCTTGAAGGGAGAAATTCCTTTAGTTATATAATCATAGAAGTTTCCTCAAACCTGGTCTGGCAGAAAGAAGACACAAAGAGAAGAGGACCCTCCTGCCAGCATGGCTGGTAGGCAGGTAGCAAATGGTAGGCAGAAGCAAAGAACCAAAGGCCAATCCTGTTAGATTATTAATTTTTACATCAGTGGGTAAAACAGCAAAGCATTGAGGAATGGGCACACCCTCCCGTTACAGAGTGGGTAGCAGAGGATTCAAGTATACGCTGTTGGGATCTGAGCTGTTGGTGACTGACCAGGAGAGGGATCTTGAGGTCATGGTGGACAGTAAATTGAAAGTGTCGACTCAATGTGCAGCAGCTGTGAAAAAGGCCAATTCCATGCTAGGGATCATTAGGAAGGGGACTGAAAATAAAATGGCTAATATTATAATGCCCTTATACAAAACTATGGTGCAGCCACATCTGGAGTACTGCGTACAATTCTGGTCACCACATCTTTAAAAAGGACATTGTAAAACTGGAAAAGGTGCAGAAGAGGGCAACCAAGATGAGCCAGTGTGGTGTAGTGGTTAGAGTGCTGGACTAGGACCGGGGAGACCTGAGTTCAAATCTCCATTCAGCCATGATACTAGCTGAGTGACTATGGGTCAGTCACTCCTCTCTCAGCCTAACCTACTTCACAGGGTTGTTGTGAGGGGAAACTCAAGTATGTAGTACACCACTCTGGGCTCCTTGGAGGAAGAGCGGGATATAAATGTAAAAAATAAAATAAAATAAAAATAAATAGAGCACCTTTCTTATGAGGCAAGACTACAACACCTGGGGCTATTTAGTTTAGAAAAAAGTCGACTGCAGGGAGACATGATAGAGGTCTATAAAATCATGCATGGTGTGGAGAAAGTGGATAGAGAGAAATTATTCTCCCTCTCACATAACACTAGAACCAGGGGGTCATCCCATGAAATTGATTGCCAGGAAATTTAGGACCAAGAAATTGAAGTACTTTTTCATGCAACGCATAATCAACTTGTGGAATTCTCTGCCACAAGATGTGGTGACAGCCAACAACCTGGATGGGTTTAAGAGGGGTTTGGATAACTTCATGGAGGAGAGGTCTATCATCGGCTACTAGTTGGAGGGCTAAAGGCCACCTCCAGCCTCCAAGGCAGGATGCCTCTGAGTATCAGTTGCAGGGGAGTAACAGCAGGAGAGAGGGCATGCCCTCAACTCCTGCCTGTGGCTTCCAGCGGCATCTGGTGGGCCACTGTGCGAAACAGGATGCTGGACTAGATAGGCCTTGGGCGCCTGATCCAGCAGGGATGTTCTTATGTTCTTATTATATTAGAGAGTTTTTTTAAAAAAACCACACACATGTAATTATTCTTGGGTGTTGGTGTTGGTATGATTGAGTTTAATTATCAAAAGGGGAGTTGTGAGTCCAGGGCCCAGATCTTTTAAGTAACTAGCAACACTGTCATTAATACTGTATTATAATCTAGAATTGTAAAGGATTATTTTATCTTCATAAACCTCTCTAGAGTGGACCTGAAATAATCCTATAGTCTTCCATGGGACTTTAGAGTCATTCTAAGCTTTGTTTCCTACTGCAAAAGTGCAGCTCACTCTCACCCATGAGCATCCCTTGCTCCAGAATTTTCAAAGAGATAGGAAGAAAGATGGAAAGGGAAAGGGAAATGAATAGAAAATGAAAGAGGTAGACAGGGAGAGTGGGAGGGAAGGAAGAAAAGATACAGACAGGCACAGACACAGAAAAAGACACAGAGGAAGCAAGAAAAGTGGAGGTGCTTTGCAAAGAATTGGTGAAAATGGGCTAAGAATCTAATATACTTTTCATATAAGGTTATCAAGATTAAATGGGGAATGTAGTCATCTTTATTTTCTGTTTCCGTTTCTCTTTTGATTTTCTCTTCCATTTCTTTTGAAGAAACAACCTACTTCCTTATTAAATTCTCTAGGTCCAACTGCACAAAAAACAGTTTCCACTGCACAATTTTATTTTATATTCTTTTTGCATAAAATGTATATAGCTCTATGTTAGAATAAACCTTGGGGAGATCTTTGAAATAGTTCAGTTGCAGCAGCCAAAATCCATTCATTATAGATGCATCTTTTAAAAGCAATCCATATTTCAAGTTGGAAAACTATAAGGAGATTTCTCAGTGATCAACATAGTCCTAGCTATGTCAGTAATCAGAAGCAGGTGGTCATATGAATATGTTGGCCCAAGACAGGCACAACCTTTGATGTAAGGAGGACATTTATGCGAAGTCACACCATTTGTTCACCTGATTCTGTATACACTTTGCCTTACTCCATGGGAATAGCTATCCAGAATCTCAGGCAGGATTCTTTTAACTGAGCGTGGTGGTGATTGACCCTAAGCCCGTCTACATGCAAAACATCAGATCACTGATTATGAGTTTTGTCTTTCCCAGTGAATTTACATATGCAATTGTATAATCATCAACCCTCATTTCTATATAAAGGAAAGTTGTGCTACTTGTCAGCATATAATATGTAGATTTCTTCCCACGCTAATGTTTAGAAGTAAAGTGGTAACTGAAGTAAAATTATGCAGTTTAGAAAACTTTTAAAAAATCCTTCAAAACCCACAACATGACAATAATCAAAGAAGTATGTTGTATTCTATCTAGTAATCTTTTATGTTGTGTTGTTGAGAGGTTTGTCCCAGTGGGGATCCTGTTGATAGTGTGGGGGTTGGAGTCAGAAAGGCGAAGAGAGGGAAAGGAGAAGGAAAAAATGGAGTTGTTTCTGAACAAACCTTTAGTAGAGGTGTGCATAAAACCGGCTGGCCCTGTTCAGTTCAAGTCCAAACTAGACCTGGACTGGACCAGGCCAGTTCGGTCCAGCATGCCCTCAAACACTCCCGCGTTCCCTTTGGGTGGGGAGGGGTTCGCAAGCTTTTTTTGGTTAAAAAAATCTTTTTTAATTTTAATTTTTTGTACTTACCCTCTCTGGCGGGGGCTTCTCTGAGGCTGAGTGGGTGAGGATCTCCGGAGTTCCCCTTCCCCCTCATGGGCCTCCATTGTGTATTTTAATCAGTGATTTTTAATATTAAAATTTGTACACCACCTAGGGATGTACATATCAGGTGGTATAAAAATATGATAAATGAATAGTGACTGACAATGGAACATACTTTACCTACCTCATTTGAAATGGCGCAATAATTGCATAACCATGAAATAAAACACAAGACTACTTCCTTGTACCATCTTCGAGGGAATGGCTTAGTGGAAATAATGATCTGTTTAGTGAAAGAGCATTTACAACTGGCTACTACACAACAACAACCCTTGAAAGAGACAACCTGTGAAACTCTATTTGCTTACTGAACTACTCCTCACCCTATTACAGGAAAAGCACCTTTTGGACTGCTGAGAGGACACAAACCTACCACCAAATTTACCCTATGGCAATGACTGTGTAGGGCTTTCCATGCCATCTCACGCTGAGGATGCAGAGATTTGTGACTGCATGAGGGAGAAGCAACAAAAATACAAATTTTATGTAGGTCAGAAACGGTGAGGGACTTTGTTTGAGTACGGCTGCCTTATAAAGTGAGAACGGGATGTTCCTGATATTCTGGACCAAAATAAATAATCGAAACCCAAGGAGATTATGTAATACTGGATGATGGAAAGAAATGGAATAGTTCAAGACTTTCCAGCATACATACTATGAGACAAGAGGGAAGGGAGTCTGATCTCAAGGGAGGAACTGGAGATGACTTTGATCTTGCCTCCAGTTTTGACCCACAGAGGAGGCTGATGAAAGTGATGGATAATCTTCTGTGTCAGAAAAAATATCACTAACAGCTCCTGTGCCAGAGAATCCAAGAACTAGGAGAAGTGTGTGCGACAGGAGGCCACCTAAAAAACTTAAAGACTTTGTCACTAAATTTTATTCTATCTAGTAATCTTTTATGTTTTGTTGTTGAGAAGTTTGTCCCCGTGGGGATCCTGTAGAGTGTGTCTGTGGGGGCTGGGGGGATCAGAAAGGAAAAGGGAGGGAAAGGAGAAGGAGAAAATGAAGTTGTTTCTGAACAAACTCTTAGTTAAATCTGCGCAAAAGAAAATATTTGTGTCTATGAGGGAAGGAGCTATAAAACAGGGGTAATTTTAAGCATTTGCCTATGGTCTAATTTACCTCTTCCCCTGTCTGACTCATTTTCACATGTACATGTTTGTAACATGTGAAATCTTCCACTTTTTGAACATGTGCTTTCTTTAAATGGTTCAGTTATTATTCTAAAACCTTTGCCTGCCAGGAGATAATTTTGCCCATCTTTTGCCATTTTTAGCAAGGTACATTAAGATCTCTCCCTCCGTCTCCCCCCCCTATATATATATATATATATATATATATATATATATATATATATATATATATATTCTATATGTTCTAATCCTTTATGTGTTCCTCAAAGTAAACTGCAGCGTCTGATAGTATTCTTTCCTTACTCTGCTATGTCATGCTTGGATATTATTAAGCAGTTAGCAGTTCCATGGTGAAAACAAAGCCTATTTGCAGTCCGAGTCACCCTCTTCCTCTCCTAGCCCTGCTGTGCTAGCAGTGACCCTGCTGAAGGCACCTGCTGTTATCGGCGGGGTGTGGTGGGGTGGGCATGCATATCTCTCCTACTTCATAAGAAACACAGGAATTTCCGTGCTTCAGCTTAACGGGAACACAGTGTCTGGCCAATGGTCACCCACTATAAGCTGCCCCCAATGGTTTGTGGGGTAGCAGTATAGCTGCCTCTGCTTATAATGGCACCAGCTATAACTGATTTTTTAAAAAACCCAAAAGAAACCCCTCTGTCTTTCTCAAAAGAACAAGAGGCTTGTTCACACCACTACTGACAGGGTAGGAGAAGTGCCCAGCCTTCATCTTAATCTTAAAGATTAATAAATATTACATATGATGTCTTTGTGTCTCTGTAGGAAGCAGCTATAAAACAGAATATTTAGAATAGGTTAGCCTTTGCTAACTGGCGAAAGAGGCACCTTTGCAAGTAGTAGTTCTCCGTCATATACAGCAGCGGGAGAGCAGCAACTGTGTCAGTTCAGCCCACCAGCGTCTTTCCAGGAGGCTGTTGATGGTGCCTAACTTGTCTTTCCTTTCAGGCTGTGAACCCTTCTGAGGCAGATAACCATCTTATTCCTTTTCTGTGCAAACTGCTTTGAGAACTTTTTTTGTTGAAAAGCGAAGAAGAAGAAGAAGAAGAAGAAGAAGAAGAAGAAGAAGAAGAAGAAGAAGAAGAAGAAGAAGAAGAAGAAGAAGAAGAAATAATAATTAATTCAAAACACTGTGATAGCTAAGCTAATTCCTGTCATGTTTCGAGTACTTACTTATCTTACATGTTTGCTGTATCCAGCAGAAAGCGCATTGCCACACATCCAGTTCAGGGTTTTTTGCATTTGTTTGTTTGTTTGTTTGCTTGTTTGTTTGTTTGTTTGTTTGTTTGCATGGCTATGAGATTGCTTGTGAAATGTGCAGTGTGACTACAGCTCCCTCTGTTGGTTTCTGCCCAAATCTGCATTGTGTGTTACATTGTGGACAGGTATGAAAAGGTGCACAGTAGAGATCGATTTGATCTCAAATCAATTCAAGTAGAATCGGGGCAATTCAAGTTTCTCAACACTGAATCACCCTTAAAATAAAGAGCATGATTTGAAATTGAATAGAATCATCCTTGATTCAACTCAAATCAATTTTAGTGATTTGAGCGCCATTTTGAGGCCCATTTTTCCAGGGAGAGCTGGAAAAACGAGCCTCAAAATGGTGCTGTTTTTCCAGGGAGAGCTGGTCTACCAATTGGGGTTATCACGTAGACCAGCCCTCCACTCCAGACTTCATGCTTCTGTCTGCCTCAGAGAACTGGCCAAGTTGGCTGTTTTCAATGAATCAGTTCAAGGATTTTGCTATTTGGTTCAACCTCAAATTGAATTGCAAAATCTGATTTGTGCACACCTCTAGTGCACAGTCTTTGCAGTGGCTGTGCAGCTTGTTCTGCAGCAGGGTCTCAAAGTGTGGCCCTCCTGCAGTTGTTGGCCTACAACTCCCTTCATCCCTGGCTACTGGCCACTGCGACTGACACTGATGGAGTTGTAGTCTAAAAGAAGCTGCAGGCCTACAGTCATTATATATGAACTGCCTTGGGATTTTTTAAATGAAAGGTGGTATACAGATTTAACAATAAATAAATATATATATTTATTTCTAAAGTCCAGCAATCCACTGTGGACATTATGCAACATTTGCACAGCTTTCTAATTGCCACTTCCACATACAGCAGGGCAAATGAAGTTCTTGCCTATGGGCAGTTGAAGAGCAGTATAGGGGATCAGGAGAAGAGAGCAGCGGTCCAGATCATGGGGCAAGATGAGCTTTGGGGCTACTTCTCAGGCAACTACCACGTCCTAAGTGGAAGCCGCCACTGTCCATCAGAGTTCCATCGGTGCCATTGCAAAATAAGGAATTACAGGTGTAGTTTCTGGTTGACATGAACACTAAGGTACATGCAGAGGAAAAACTTTTCATCAAAACATTTTCTAAGAGATTGGCCACTACACAGAGAGAAAGTGGATCTAGCTAACTTGGCAAAGAGGCACCTTTTACTGTGGTGATTCTCTTTATTTAGCAGGGGGAGAGTAACTGGCCCTCTCCACCCCCAGCACAGTACTTCCAGTGACTGTTGCTGGTGTGTGTCTTATGTTTCTTTTTAGAATGTGAGCCCTTTGGGGACAGGGAGCCATCTTATTTGTTTGTTATTTCTCTTTGTAAACCACCCTGAGCCATTTTTGGAAGGGCGGTGTAGAAATCGAAGAATTATTATTATTATTATTATTATTATTATTATTATTATTATTAATGAAATTGAAAGGCTGTGGCAGAAAAAGACCAAAATAATCCCAGTGGTAATTGGCGCCCTGGGTGCAGTTCCAAAAGACCTTGAAGAGCACCTCAACACCATAGGGGCCACAGAAATCACCATCAGCCAATTACAAAAAGCAACTTTACTGGGAACAGCCTATATTTTGCGACGATATCTATAATAACCAACAGTATTGATGATAAAATTCTGGCATCCCAGGTCCTGGGGAAGCACTCGATGTCTGGATGAAACAAACCAGTCAATAACACCTGTCTGACTGTGTAAACAAGAAATAATAATAGCAGTACTTATGGGCTCTCAAGAGTATATACTGCGGCCTGCTGTCAAAAGCCACAGATGGCATTTGAAGCCATGCCACTGACTCTCTTTCTCCCAGGCCTGCAACAGTTAACACGTTGGATTCGTAGGGGTTTGGCTGATACAAAGAAGCTGTGGATTTTAATCAAGTAAAAGATATTTTTAATCAAGCAAGAGGGATGGAGCAATTGCTCAGTGGTAGAGTATCTGCTTTGCATGGAGAAAGTCCCAAGTTCAATCTCTGGCAGCATCTCCAGGTAGGACTGGGAAAGACTCCTGCCTGGAACCTTAGAGAGCTGCTGCCAGTCAGTGCAGTGGTGTAGTTGCAAATTCAGAAATGCAGCCATTCTCCATGGCAGCCCCCATAGCCATGCCCCCGCAATGGCCACATTCCCCACTTAGATAGTTTAGATGCAATACTTTGGGCGGGTTCTGTGACAAGATGTCAAGAATAGGTTCCTAAGCTTAAAGAAATTGAATGTGCGATGTGAATAGGCTGGATGAATACCCAGAAGAGCAGTCTGGATTGTCATGTCAGCCACAATAGGTGGAGGATGCTCCTTGTAACCAAACGAAGTCAGGGAAGATGGTAAGAAATGTTTGGCACCATCTTAGCAGAGACATTTTCTTTTCTTTCATGCAGAGGAGGGAAGATCTCTTCTAAAATAACACTTTGCTGCAAGATATGCATGCACCTTTTAAAAAAAAAAAGATTCCCCCGGCCCCTGCCATTGCTCCTTCACCACTGTGCTGGGAGGGACTATGGGCACAAAGGCAGCCTTGGGGATTGGCAGTAAGCCCTTGACAGCTGCCCACCAATACGAATATGACGACTATTTATATACCGCTTTTCAACAAAAGTTCCCAAAGCAGTTTACATAGATATAAATAATGCCAGCCACCAATGCCAACCACTGATGCCAGCCTTGATTGTATCCTAACATTTCTTTCATCTGGACTGGAGGAAAGTTTCGTGATCCTTGTTGACTGAAGGGCCACTGGAAACCATTTGATGGTTTTGACTGCAGCTAGCACAGAAGACACTGGCCGATATGATACGTAGCAGTAATTCAGGGGGGAAAGGACCGCATGTTTGCAAAGAGTCTTCAGTGTTCTTGTGCTGGAGGATTCTTGTGCAGCTGAGTGGGTGCGGCAGGGAGAGGGGATAATTTTCACAGTCTCCCCTCGCTGCAAAAGACCTTTCCTCTTCCATAAATACGTGCCTGAGGGCAGCATGAGCCTCGGACACATATTTATGTAAGCAGAACAGTCTTTACAGTGAGGCAGAAATGCAAAAATCACTCCTGAAGAAGCCTGCAGTGCAGGGCTGCTGAAAGCAAGTTGCAAATGCACAGTTCTTCTCCTGCTGATTTACTGCTGCATATCATGTTGGCTAGTTTTTCCAGCTGGCTAGCAAGAAGCAACTTTTAAGGGTTAAGAGCTTCCAAGGACATGCTATTACTTTGGGATACTTGACGTTGCCTTGAAGATTAGCAACATCTAGGCACTTGCCTAGTCCCTTGCATTCAATGCTCAGTCTTCCTGAAGAAACTGAACTTGTAAAAGGTAGCCCCTTGAAACTTCTTGCCATTTGGGGAAGCAGAAAGCATGAAACAATATTTACGTTTAAGACAGTTTCGCCCCAATGACTTTTCTGATACGGAATCAACTTAATGAAAGCACCTCACTGGGCCAGATTGTGGATCAGACTGTCAGAATGTTTACACAACAAAATTGTGGCACCAGTTGTGTCTGTGAGGCCAGAGAGTGTGATTCCTTGCCATGAGCTGGACTGGGAGAGACACTCTCCATGCACAGCAGCCACCAATGCTAATAACTCCTACCATGTAAACACGCCTGACCTTTTTTTGACAGTAGCTAATAACATGGCTGGAACATCAACAGTGTTATAATCACTCTCAAAAATATGGCTATGTATATGTGACCTTGCTCTAAGCCCAGACTAGATTTAAAGCAGTGACCTAGAAAACGGAGGTCTCTGAGGCTTTTAACCAGGCCCCTGTGTAATATATTTCCCCTGTCAGGATGCTATAATCCAAACAAACCCCAGGAAGGTTTCAAGGTTTGGGAGTTTGTGGGCTGTGTAACCATCAACCTTCAGAGAAGAGGCTGGATCATCCCCACTTTACATTTCTTGAATTCCAAGGAGAATCTTAACACTGGCTGCCATGATGGGGGAATGTATCTTATCTTATCTTATCTTATCTTATCTTATCTTATCTTATCTTATCTTTCTATTTTGCATATTCTCCCCTATATGTTTCGACACTTAAGTCTTTATTAAGGAAGTTCCAAAGACTCATTTGATGCAATATTAATTTCTCCAAAAGACAGAGGAACAGGATGCTATTAAGCTGAATTCCTTCATATGTCTTCAAATACTTCATTCACTGATCAGATGTAATACTTTTTCCAAAAGAAGAATTCCTACAACAGCATTACATCATGTAATGCTACAAATAATATATATTTTGCATATTTGAATACGGTCCTAACGTTTGTCTCTGGGTGATTTACAAAAAAATATAACATAAAAAGTTAAAAACAATGAAAACATTAAAAACAAGTTAAATGCCTAACTTGTCCTTTTAATTTCAACAGGACTACTTTGAGTAATTTTTGTCATGTCAACCTCTCTCTCTCTCTCTCTCTCTCTCTCTCTCACACACACACACACACACACACACATTCTCTCGCTCTTTCTCTTTCCCTATTGGGATTTGAGAAAGGAACATCCAATAGGCTGGTGTTTAATTATTGTTTACTGTGACTTATTTCTTGGGAGTCCTTCTCTGCCCAAATATTTCTGTGACAGACTGTGTGTGAGTGAAAGACGCTCCAGTCTCCAAGGGGACCTGCCTGAACTATGATGAGTCTTGCTTCTGCCACATTGGGGACACTCTTTTTCTATTACTGTTTTCACAACCCTTAGACTTGATCTGCACCTCGGGTGACAGCTGCTTGTTTAATTGGTTGTCGCTGACATTCCTTCAGGGATGTCACAAGTGAAGACGCAGAGCCCAGAGACAGAAGACTGGATATATTCGCTCACTTCTCATGTACAGGCCTGACAGACGTGTTCCTTATTCCTTCTGGTGTACCATTACCACCCCATCTCAAATGTAGCTGCTGTACCATCATGAAATACACAGGGGAGAGGGAAGCGGGATAAATACACACACACACACACACACACACACACACACACACATATATATATATATATATATATATATATATATATGTAAAAATAATGGTGTGATCACACAGGCTCAAAATACAGGGTTCAAACAGAGATCTGGTGGGGAGGAGAACAGCAGCCAACAGCACCAGCGTTTTCATTATGATTCCAATATTCGCGTTATCACAAAAGCCGGCAGTTTTAATGACAAAGTGCTGTCATCGCATAAAGCATTTTAAGAACTAATAAACCTCTCCTGAATACCAGGGTGAAGCATATTAGGATTCAATTCCTGTATTCATTAGTAAAATCAAATAGCATGTGGTAGGAATATATATTCAGAAATCTATTCAACGTAACTTGATCTCCACTGTCAGGAATAACATGGAACCTCTCTGCTTCCATAGCTTCTCAACCATTGCAGAGCCCACTCTGGCCTTTGTGTTCCTAAGCCGATAGATTTGCATATCATTTTAGATTTACATATTTTAATTTTCAGACCCGCTTGTATTTCACAGTTGACAGGTCTGAGTTGCTTTTTCACATTAATCCCAGTCAGATATAAAAGTTAAGAAAAGCAGGGCACTGACAACATCCAGAAATCGAACATGGTTCACTTCAGCCCTATATGTTTGTTAACAGGAAGTGGTTCCCATACTCTGATGCCTGCTGCCTTCTGGCAAAAAGGACCAAGGGCTGATTCACACAGCTGGTGAGCGTATGGTTACTGAAAGTGGCACACAAATGATTCTGAATGTCACTCATACTGACTCCTGGCTGCACCACTGAATTTAGCAGGAGCTTTTTCAGATGATGATCTTGTCGCAATTTTACTTTGGGAGGGTGGGTGTGCCAGCGTGGTGTAGTGGTTAGAGTGTTGAACTAGGACTAGGGAGACCTGAGTTCAAATCCCCATTCAGCCATGATACTTGCTGGGTGACTCTGGGCCAGTCACTTCTCTCTCAGCCTAACCTACTTCACAGGGTTGTTGTGAGGAGAAACTTAAGTATGTAGTAACACCGCTCTGGGCTCCTTGGAGGAAGAGCGGGATATAAAATGTAATAATAATAATAATAATAATAATAATAATAATTCACATATCGGCCAGATTTACCCTAAAGTCTGTGTGATATTTTAGAGAGCACTTCACACACAATTCGGGTTTTCTCCTCTATATTGGAACCTAGCCTGCTTTATGTCCTGGGTAAAATAAATCCTTTTTTATTTCTTTTTCTTTTTTTGCGTCAGAGTATCCGTTATGCCCCGAACTCGCAGTAAAGCTTCGCAGTAAACCTGTGGTAAAGACTGCTGTCAGAAGAGCCTCAAGCAGTCCATTCTTCTGTGCTAGATCATCTTTTCTCCTATGCCCAGAAAGGGTTGCTGAAATTTCTCCATGTCTGTATCCGGGGATGGATATTTTCAGTGAGCGTTTCTCAGAATTCTGCTTGTTCAGGAACAAACCTTAGATTAGGTATTTATTTCATTTTATTGTAAAACTGTAAACTCCCACTAGATACAAGACAGAGACACTAGTGTACTACACTGGATCACATTAAACTGGTAAGATCTGCATTTAAATTTAAATTAAGCTTATTAGGCATTTAAAAAACTATATGTACTTTACACACAACAATAGTTTGTATAGCGAGAGAGCCCTTCTACATTAAAATATATTACAGGCTTGAGAAGTCTTAAATTAGAGTGAATAAAGGAAGACTTGGCACACCTCTTCTGAAAGTTTACTAACTCCTGGGCTAGATGCTTCCCCTCTCTCCAGATTGGACTGTAGTTTATCCATGGTGAATGGGCTGTGTGAGCGGTTTCCAGACAGCAATAAAGTGTGGCACCTACAAAGCTTTCACACACAATCCAAGTGCAATCTTACTCCTGCAGGCTTCCACACTCCTTCCTAGTGCAATCTTACTCTGTACACACATGCTGAGCAGAGAACTTGTGCAATTTCTGCACCACCACCTACTGGCCAGCTCTTGAATTTCAAGAATAACCACCTTTTTCATCACTACCTTTCTAGCATCTGTGGGAAAGGGTGGATTCTTCCCAGAATGCAAGAACTGGCTGGCAGATGGTGCTGCAAAAATCATGTGAGGTCCCTGTTTGGCATGTTTACAGATGGAAAGATCACACTAGGGAGGAATACAGAAGCTTGCAGGAAGATTGTATGGTAAGTAAGATTATGCTTGGAACTTAACATAAAATCTTTGTGATCCCACATTTTATTGCTCTTGGAAAACTCGTGAGCGGGTGGGATACAGTTGGAGGTATTATTACAAAACTTCCAAAAATGCATGGTGCTACATTTTTGCAGCTGTGGATGTTGATGATCTTGCATGATCTGTTCACCATGAAAAAGCTGCAATTCAACCTGGGTTCACATACACACAAAACCCAATTTCCCCCTTTCTTCATGGTTGTTTTGCCACTCTAGAACAGACCTGATTTCAGTTCAGTCCATATGAAAAAGCCTGAACTATTTTTTTTTAAAAGATGACTTGTTTCACTGAACAAACATAAGCAAACTAGAAACTAGGCTTTTTTCTTAGGCTGTAGGCCATAAACCTTTGAATGGGCTCTGATCTTTTATGGTCTCTCATTTGTATTCCAAAACCAGATTTGAGGATTCAGGGTTTTATTTTATTTATTTATTGTTAGGTTTTTATACCGCCTTTCATCAAAACAATCTCACGGCGGTTTACCAAATGGTTAAAAACAGGACAAAACTATCTCTATGTTTAATTCTCTAAAGTATACCCGTGGCTAATCCCATGTGTGGCAGCTCTTGCAAGAGTTTACAAGCAGCTGCCAGATAGCCATAGGTATGCCGCTGCCAGCTGCGGATGGCGAGGGAAAGTACCACCACCAGGCAGCGAGGGAAAGCACCGGCAGCGGGCTTACAGGTGTTGAGGGAAAGCACCACGGTTGGGTTGACAGGCAGTAAGGAAAAGTGCTGCTGCCACGTGGTGAGGGAAAGAGCCTGCCAGGCCAGTGGGTGGCAAGAGAAAGTGCTGGCGGCGGGCGGCGAGAAAAAGCACCCACTAGGCCAGCCAGCGGCAAGGGAAGGAAAAGCACTGGCCAGGCCTGTAGGGGAGGGAAGAAAAGAGTTGAGTGCTGGCCAGGCCAGCAAGTGGGGGGCGGGAGAAGGGAAAGCAGACTGGGAGGGGGAGAACAGGCTAGGGCTGAAGGAAGGAAGGAAGGAAAGACAAGGAGGACTAGAGGCGCAGATGTTCTGCACCAGATCAACAAATTGAACTATAACAAAAAATACAAATTTAATTACAAGGGTGTTTTTTTAAAAAAAAAGAAATACACAATAAGGCCATAGGACACAGAGCAGAGGCAATGAAAAGAACACTCACATAAAAGCCTGGGTAAAAAGCCAAGATTTTGCTTGTTTTCTAAAAACTGTGATGGAGACTGAGGAGTGGACGTCTACTGGGAGAACATTCCAAAGCCTGGGGGCAATAACTGACAAGGCCCTGTCCAGCATGCACAACAGCCAAGCCTCCCTCATCATTGGCACACATAGCTAAGCCCACTTCAAAGACCTCATCAAGCGGGCAGAAACTCTCGGGAGCGGGCAGTCTCTCAAATATCCAGGGCCCAAACCATTAAAAGTAAAAACCAGCACCTTGAATTGGACCTGGAAACAAATTGGCAGCCTATGTGGGTATTTCAAAATGGGTGTTATATCTGTAATATTTATTTATTTATTTATTTATTATACATATTTTTATACCACCCAAAACTTATGACTCTGGGCAGTTTATAACATAATAAAATCAAAATTAAAACATTAGTTAAAAACAAAAACAAGAAATTTAAAATATGACAATTTAAAAATTGTAAAACAATATTCTAAAACAACATTAAAAACAATCAAAACAGTATCATTTAAAAGCCTGGGTGAACAGGTGCATCTTTAAAGACTTTAAAAATTTGGCAGAGATGGGGAGGCTCTTATTTCACTAGGGAGCGCATTCCAAAGCCTCGGGGCAGCAGCGGAGAAGGCCCATCCCTGAGTAGCCACCAGACGAGCCAGTGGCAAATGCAGACGGACCTCTCCAGATTATCTCAATGGGTGGTGGGGTTCATAACAAAGAAGACGTTTTCTTAAATACCCAGGGCCCAAGCTGTTTAGGGCTTTATAGGTTATAACTATCACCTTGTGTTTTGCCCGGAAACATATCGTCAACCAGTGTTACTCCTTCAATACAGGAGTAATATGGTCTCTCCTAGATGCCCCAGAGACCAGCCTGGCTGCCACATTCTGGACCAACTGTAGTTTCCAGACTACATACAAGGGCAGCCCCACATAGAGCGCATTACAGTAATCCAGTCTGGAGGTTACCAGCAGATGTACCACTGTTTTGAGGTTGTCTATCTCAAGAAACGGATGCAGCTGGTGTAGCAGCCAAAGCTGATAGAAGGCACCTCTGGCCACTGCCTCAACCTGGGACACCAGGGAGAGACTTGGAGATCTCTTTACAACAGCTGATTAAGTAGTCCACTGTTTCATCAGCTTCTTTACAAAGGCGGCACTTGCTGTTTGTTGTTGTCTTTTCTACTTTTGCTCTTATTGCATTTGTTCTTAGCGCCTGTTCTTGGGCAGCCAGTATTAAACCCTCTGTTTCTTTCTTCAAGTTGCCATTTCTTAAGCCATTGTCAGGTCTTGGTGATGTTTGATTTTCCACTTATATTGTGCAAATATTGACCATGCAGTGGCTTATTTTTCCATGTTTCTGCTCGGTTCTTGACTTGTTCTTTCTTGTAGGCCTGCTTTGTTTCATTGGTGTTTATATCCTTTATATATCCTTTATGTCCTTTATATATTCTTCAAGGCCTCTTTTCTCCTCCTCTACTGTTTGATGAACTTGCAGCATTCCAGCTCATTCCACCTGAGCTGCGAGGGAGGTAGAGCCCATCTACATCACTGCAGGGGTGCAGAGCATGATTGATGGTCATGATTTTCCTGGTCTTACGATCTAGCGTCTCTAGCTCTGCCTGGGTCCAGTCTATTATTCCTGCAGTGTATCTGATAACAGGTATAGCCCAGGTGTTTATGGCATGTATGGTGTTCCCACCATTGAGTTTGGAGTTTAGAATTTTTCTAACTCTCCTGTTGTATTCACTTCCAATATTTATTATTATTATTATTACTATTATTATATTTATATCCCGCTCTTCCTCCAAGGCGCCCAGAGCAGTGTACCACATACTTAAGTTTCTCTTTCACAACAACCCTGTGAAGTAGGTTAGGCTGAGAGAGAAGTGACTGGCCCAGAGTCACCCAGCTAGTTTCATGGCTGAATCGGGATTTGAACTCAGGTCTCCCCTGTCCTAGTCCAGCACTCTAACCACTACACCATGCTGGCTTCTCCCAAAGAATTCTGTAAGCTAGTTTGATGAGGATGCTGAGAATTCTCTGCTGCAGGTCCCTAACCCCCTCACAGAATTCCCAGGATTCTCTGGGAAGAGAAAATGAAGGTCCAACCTGTAGTGCAGATAATGCCTTAGAGTTGCTAACTTCCATTTCCTTCAATTATCTGCAGTAGATAGCAAGATAAACTGAAACTTTACTGAAGGTCAGGGGCGTAAACGTCATGAGGGCAGCAGGGCTCAAGTCCCTTCCGGGATTTCCTGGAGGGGTCAATGCCCCTGCCATGCTGCCAGGTGGGGGCTGTGGGGCTCAAGCCCTCCTCTGGATTTCCTGAGGTAGGCAATGCCTCCTCAGCTGCCAGGTAGCATCAGCAAGCTTGCATACTCAAGTTCATCAGTCAGTTGAGCAATTTGTGTTGCCTTTGTAGCAACTCTACAAGTTCTTAGGAGGCACAGCTGCCTCTCAGGGTCCTTTCACTCTATCATTCTCTGATTACAAGTAGTATAGCAAGGAGAAAAGCTAATGATAACTGGCTTGACCAGTTTGAAATGACCAGGCTAATGTCTTTCAATGATCAGTGAACACCACATTGGGATACAAATTCCACCCACCCCCCATGAAAGGTGGGAGGGGTTGCAGAAATGTGGATTAATTGAGATTGGCCTACACATTGTCTTTCCCTGGTCTACAGTAAAGCTGTGACAATACAAGAGACCATGAGGTAAATAATTATTTTATCTTCTTTCACACACACACACACACACACACACACACAGTCTGATTCCCAGCCAGCAGCTACCCTGTTTGTTAGGTATTGGCGGGGGGGGGGCATTCCATCCTGGGTACTATACTCTTTTGTAGGGTTGTGGTGGGGGAGAGAGTGGGAGATTGTCATAAATCTGCTAGCTCGGCTAACCCAACAGGATTTACAACCCCCTTCAGCACTCCCCGGTGAGTTAACAGAAAGCGGCAGCAGAACTGCATGAGTGAAAAATAAAAGGCTCACAAAGAAAAACAGTAAATGAATTAAGTCCCCTGAACTGCACTAGGTACCCCAGTCTAACAATAACTGAGTAATAAGTGAAAGAAAACACAGAGCAAAGGAATGAAAATAGCAAAGGACAACAGAAGCAAGGAAATAACAGAACAAAGCAGGAAGCATAAACAAGGCAAACTGGAACTCAGACAAAGTTTGGGAATTCAATGGCACACTGTCTGCAGCCAGCGAACGTTGCAAACAGTACCTGAACAATTGAGAGACTGCCAAATATATATGGCTCAAGAGAACCAGCAGCCAATCAGGCTTCCCTGAGTCAGCACTTCGGCTTCCTCTCTAGTGATCTCCTGAGCCTGAGTGTCTTCCACTGAGCCTGCCTCTTGAGACGCCTTCTCAAGACAGGTGAAATCCCAGGCTCCTCCCCATCAGAAATCATGTCTGGCAGCTGTTGCAAATCCTCAGCTCCAGAGTCTGGGCTCCCTGCCAAGTCCTGTTGCTGTGCCTCTGAGCCCTCACTAGCAGGCGAATCCTCCCATTCCTGCTCTGACTCTTCTGAGTCAGAAGTCTGAGCCATGACAGAGATTTTCATTTGCTTCCTAATTGCAAAGAGGTGAAAGAAAATGAGAATCCTTATGTTTGTGTGGCTGGGAAAAGGTCCTATGTTTCCTATGTGTAGAGTCCCGTGTCCATCCAGTCCAGCATCCTGTTTCACACAGTGGCCCACCAGAGGCCTCTGAGAAGCCTACAGGCAAGAGCTGAGTGGGGCATGCCCTCTCTTTTGCTGTTGCTCCCCTGCAACTGGTATTTGGAGGCATCTTGCTTCTGAGGTGACTGGAGCTGGCTGCACACAACCTGGTAGGAATAAGAGAAATGCTTCTATCTGCCATGCTAGATTGCTGAAAATGCTTTTTGTGTGTTCATTTTATGGGAAGTGTTTGAGGACCATGTTTGTTCTGATCCTGTGTATGTTTGTACTTTGTTGTGCTATTTCTAGTATGCTATCTAGACTATGATGAGTTGGAAGTCTAGTATTCCCCAAAACTCACTGGTGATGTTTAAGCTACCCTGACCTTTTGGATGTTGTCCCATTTTTAGCAGTATCCAGAAGAACACTTTCCCCACTGGAACAGGTCGGGGTGGGGGGCAGGATGTGATGGAATGGGCCTTCATTCTGCTTTAAAATGCATTCGTTTCATATCAGAACTTCCTTCAATTCCAAAAGCCAGTTTTGACGTGGGCCACTTGCTCTTCCCTTGTGGATTTCTTGTGTCTCACTTCTTTGTCAGGAATCTTGCTCCTATTGTTCAGAAAACTCTACCATGAGGGAAAAACATCAAGCTTTTGATTATTTTGCTATCTCCAAGAGGGGATAGTTAACCTCTTGTTAGGTGAGGAGAGGGATTCTTGAGGTTGCTATTTCCAACATGTTACTTTGGTGTTAGTTTAGCTTTGTTAGCAGAGACCAGGCTGTAAGGCTCCTGGGAGTGTGCAGACTTCACCCTGATGCAAGCTTTTGTTTTCTGAACTGCAGTTTAAGACCTAAGAGCTACTGATCCTTCTGTCGAACACCAGTCAGGAAGAAAGGTATCTTGCTTGTGCATTTTTACCACTTTGCTTTGTTTGCCTGTGAACTGGCCTACTTTTTATATCTATTTAAATAAACTAGCTTTTGATTGTTTTAAACTTGATCTGGCTAGAAACATGCTCCATTCTGTCTCCCTACGTGCCTGCTCTGGTGGGCCACTGTGTGGAACAGGATGCTGGACTAGATGGGCCTTGGGCCTGATCCAGCAGGGCTGTTCTTATGTTCTTATGTACCCACTCTTTAAAGAGGTTTTAAGGCATTTGGGCTATATTTTGAGTTCACCCTGGTTCTAGATAGAACAGGGAAGGTTTTAAGGTTATTTTTGTCTTATAGAAGACTGGTGGCAGCTCTGCCAGAGGATTCATTTAATTCATGTAAAACGTTACTTGATTTTTATTTTATTTTTTATTTCATTCTATTTTATTTATTTTATTTTTACATTTATATCCCGCTCTTTCTCCAAGAAGTACATGATTATTTTTATCCTCACAACAACCTTGTGAGGTAGGTTAAGATGAGAGATAAATGACTGGCCAAGAGTCACCCAGAGAGTTTCATGGTTGAATGAGGATTCAGACTTGGCTCTTCCCAGTCCTAGTCCAACACACTAACCACTATGCAATGCTGGCTCTCAAGCCCACCACACCCAGTATTCCCAGGTGGTCTCCCATCCAAGTACTAACCAGGCCTGACCCTGCTTAGCTTTCAAGATCAGATTAGATCGGGCACGTTCAGGGTAATATGGCCACATTGTGGGCTTCAATTTACAGAGTGAAAAATATATTCCATTTTTAAAACTATGTGATCAATTATTGATGAAGAGTTTTTTTCTAGAAATATAAATAATGAATACATATAGATAAATAAACCTGTGCCTAGGAAGTTGCCCTATACTGAGTCAGATCTTTGGTCCATCTAGCTCAGTATTTGGATCATCTAGCACAGGTCCATCTAGCTCAGTGTTTTCGACACAGACTGGCAGCAGCTTCTCCAAAATTGCAGGCAGGAGTCTCTCTCAGCCCTGTTGCTACCAGGGAGGGGAGGGCACCTGGAACCTTCTGCCTGCAAGCAAGTAGGTGCTCTTGCCAGAGTGATCCATCCCCTAGGGCAGTGGTTCCCAAACTGGGAGCCTCCAGATGTTGCTGAACTACAACTCCCATCAGCCCCAGCTGCAATTTATTGTGGCTGGGGATGATGGGAGCTGTAGTTCAGCAACATCTGGAGGCTCCCAGTTTGGGAACCACTGCCCTAGGGGAATATCTTACAGTGCTCACACATGTAGTCTCCCATTCAAATGCAAACCAGGGTAGACCCTGCTTAGCAAGAGGGAGAATTCATGCTTGCTACCACAAGACCTCTCCTCCCATGTGCCCCGTGGGCCCGGGGACATTGAGAAGTCTATGCCCCTGCTCAAGGTGAACAGTAAGGCAGCCAAGTTTAGACTCCTGTCATGCTCCCTTTAAAATCAAGGAGTGTGTCATTCTCCTTTTTCACAGCTAAGACCATGGAGCAGCTCAGAAGCCTGATTCTGCAGAGCCCTACTGTAACATGATTCAGCCGCCCTTCATATTTCTTTTCGGCAGTGACTCTGGAAAAAGAAAACATGTAACTTATCAGTCCTCCCGGCTCTGCCACACTGTGAAACCAGACACCCCTAGAAGGGCCCCACAACAAAGAATGAAAAGATTAATAAGAATATTGCTCAGTGTTCAGTGTGTAGCCATGGGTTACCTCGCTGTTGGCTCACGTTACCTCCAAGCTTTCAGAAAGGCCCGTTTTCAGCTATACCAGCCCAGTTTTCATATGAATAGAAGTAGGGTTAGAGAAGAACTTCCCTTTTGCTGCCTTTTTTTTTTTAACTCACAGAGAAAAAAGCATATGAATGAGAACAAAATAAAAGCCATTAGAACTCTTCTCAAGATTTGCAAATTAGCTAATTTTAAACAAGGATGTTTGTACCCCGGAAAACCAATCAATAAAAGGCCTCCTAAGGAATAATTGCATGCTGTCTAAAAGATAGCTGGGGCACATTCTACTCCCTCTTTTAATGAGCCCCCCCCCCCCGAACAGGGCTACCCCAAGCCCCACCCCAGTATCTGAGTTGGTGAGACAAAGAACCACACTCCTCTTTAAATGGTGCCATTCTATGTGCAAACTAGGCCCCCTATCTGGCCATAATACACACCCCTTATCCAGGGCTGGGCTGTTTCTGATCTTCTTTCCCCCTCCCTCTTACCCAATGGCACACTAGCACCACCACTTCAACTCCTCCTCTTCCTTCCCTTCCCACTATTTTAAGAAGGGGAAAGAGCAGAGGCGGGGAGGGAAGGGTTAGACTGTGGGTTAGAGTAGACACTCTTGCCCACAGTCTCCTCTGCTCCACACACCCTCTTTCACTCCCTTTCCCCCCTTTTAAAGCAGAGGAGAGTGTGGGTTAAACTAGACACTCTAGTCCACATTCTCTTCTGCCCCACACTTCCTTTCCCCCTCCCCTCTTTTAAAATAGAGACATTTGTGGATTAGTCTCTACACTCTAGCCCACTGTCCGCTCTACTTCACACACCCTCTTTCACTCCCTTCTCCCCTTTTAAAACAGAGGAGAGTGTGAGCAAGCTCTTCGGAGTCATTTCAGGCAGCACTTGCTGCCTGAAAGCATCTATTCTTCCTTTCTCTCCCTTTCTCAAACGCTGCCTGAAATAAATGGCAAGTGCTCACTGGGGGTGAGGGAATCACAAGGGGTTGACTGTCTGTCTGTACACGGAGCTGTAATCATGTTAGAAAGGGACAAGCTGAATTTTAAAGCAGCAGTTGCTCCATAAATGGCTGTTGAATGCTGCTCTTTTTATTTTTGCTGGAGCCAGACCCAAAGAGAAGAACTTGCAAAACTGAAAAGAGCAAGCCATCCTAAATATGATGGGAGATTGTAAGCTAGATCTGCAGAATGTGTGCTCCCATTTGGCCATTTCCTTGCATCAAAATCTGCCCACGATGAGCAAATTTTGGGGATGTTTCAGGTTGTCTTATTTAAGCCTAGTGAGGGCATGGCTCTGCTTTAATAGCTTCAAACAAGTAAGAGAGAGAGAGAGAGAGTGTGTGTGTGTGTGTGTGTGTGCGTGTAGCAGAGGGGAGGGAGGATGGAATGATAAATGATTTAATGTCCAGTCTTTGAGGAATCAAGTTCTGATTATTTATTTATTTATTTATTTATTTATTCGGTTTCTATACCGCCCATCCAAAAATGGCTCAGGGTGGTTTACACAGAGACATAATAAATAAATAAGATGGATCCCTGTCCCAAAAGGGCTCACAATCTAAACAGAAACATCATATAGACACCAACAACCAGTCACTGGAGGTACTGTGCTGGGGATGGAGAGGGCCAGTCACTCTCCCTCTGCTAAATAAAGAAAATCACCACATTAAAAAGGTGCCTCTTTGCCCAGTTAGCAGGGGTTAAAGCAAACAAACATCAGGCAGCTGATGTAGTCCATATTAGGAACAATGGTGACCAGGATTATACCATTCCCTTTGTGAACTCCTACAAAATGGTGATTTAGTCATGGATTTTAGTTTTAATTGCTCTCTTTGTCAACTAAGGCAGTGCATATCTTCTCTAAAATGGCCATCTTCTAGTTTTCCTAACTTTGAAATTGTAACATAAAACAAAGCATAAATGCATGAACAAAACAAAAAATAAGCATCATGACTCAATATACATGTATTCTTGCAGTCAGAAGTAAAACAATGATGTACCAGAACAAGTGGGGGGAGCATATTAGAGGTTTCAGACTCAGTTGTTAAAATCAGACCTAGAGCCAACAAAGAATCCATGCTGCAGACCCTCCACTATATCACAAAGGAAACTTTGTGAAGTATTTGGGGGTATGCTTGTAGTGAGATGTGCTTGTAACACACTGTTCTGCAAAAGCCCAGCCTTCCACTGATTTAAAAGCAAAGAGGGTGTTTGCTGTTTTGGTTAAACATATATATTTAATTAACATAATTGTATGATGATCTGCTATACCAGTTTAAAATGTTTGGACAGGGCGGCGGGGGGGGGGGCAATTTCAGTGCTTGCCCTTGGCACCATTTTCCCTAGTTACGCCTCTGCCTAGATCCACTGGTTTTGAAATATGTCGCTGAGAGAATTCCTGCCATGTCCTGCACATGAGCAGAATTTTTGACATTTTTTGTTTGCAGCAGTCACAAACAAGTCTATCGTTGGGGAGCCCCATTTGTTGAACACCACCTGCAGGTAGGTGCTGTTCAGCTCCCATTCACGGGTCTGATTCTTCAGCAGCGTGCGACTGAGTTGGTCCGCTTGCAGATTGTCCTCCCTCTGTATGTGTATTGCAGAGGGAGTTATGTTGTGAGTTAAACACCAGCTCCACAGCTGTTGACTCAAACGACATAGAGAGTGGAACACTGTTCCGCCTTGCTTGTTCAGGTAAGCAATAGCCGTGGTGGTGTCCAACTGGACCTGGACCACAGTATTTCACAGCACTGGCAGGAAGGCTTTCATTGCCAAGAATACCACTAACAGCTTGAGATAATGTACATGTTTCCTTCGCTGCACAGCTGTCCACCGACCCTGCACCTGATGGTGGGCACAGTGAGACCCCCAGCCCCACAATGATGTGTCTGTTGTCAGCTCTGTCATTGGGGTGGGTGTCTGAAAGGGCATTCTAGCTCACAAATTGGCCTCCACTGTCCACCATCTCAGAGTAAGCAGCACATTTCCTGCAACGTGAGGATCTTTTGCTGGGAGTCTCGATTTGGATGGAACTCCAGAGATACCACATTTGAAGAGTCCTCATATGAAGTCGGGTGTTGCACACTGTGGTGGCACAAGAAGCCATCAACCCAAGTAACTTCTGAATGGTCTCCGCAGGTTGTTGCAGTGTTCTGGTGAAGAGAGTTATTACCTCCTTGAACTGTACATATCAGCTCTCTGGCAGGTAGGCTCTTTTCGCCTCCATGTCCAGTTCTGCCCCTATGTAACTTATGCATCTTTGAGGCTCCAAAGTGGACTTTTTCCAATTCACATTGATGCCTAAGTCCTACAGGAGATGCAACACAAACTGGATCTGCGAAAGTAACCGTTCTTTGTTTTCACTGACCAGTAGCCAGTCGTCCAAAAAAGAACAAATCACTACTCCTTGTGTCCTTAAGTATGCCACGACAACTGCCACAACCTTCGTGAAAGCACGTGATACTGTAGAAAGGCCGTATGGCAAAAAAACATACTGGTGTAGAATTATGCTAGCTTTGTGATAGTAGTGATGCATAAAGAACTTGGCTAACTTGCAAGTTTATAAAGATCCAGAAATAAGAAACAATATATTAATTTGTAACAATGAAATACTTGGCTGAATCGCAAGCTTATAATGATCTAGAGATAAGAAACAATATACTAATTTGTAATAGCTCATTTCTGTAACCCTATGAGCCATGTGATCTTGACAAATTAAGAAACTTAGCTAGTACGTGCAAACAGTATGTATGGAAGAATGCATGAGTGAGCAACATCAAGTGTGCGCCACCCCCACTCTCTCTCGAACACAAACAATGTTGGGAAAGACGCCAAAGGCCTGAAGAATCGGTGAAAACTGGGGAGAACTGCCAAAGACATTGTAAAGGAGAAAGAACTGGGAATAGAACAAAAAGATAAGATGAGTACGTCTTGTGATCACGGAAATGGAAGTGGACTGCAGACGTACCAACCGGAGTGGAAACATCCCTTTATAAGTCAGGCAGGAAACCAGAAGACCCCTGAGAAGCATCACCACCCAGTGTGAGGCCTCCACGCTTCTTCCAACACCCCTTTCAAAGACTGATCATCTTTGGAGTGGGGCTGGTGAGTATGAGTGTGTGTGTGTGTGTGTGTGTGTGTGTGTGTGTGTGTGTGTGTGTGTGTGAATTAGGAGCTAGCTTGCTGTTTAACTGACTATAACAAACATGAATCATTGATTGACTAAAATTAGCTGGTGTCTGTGTCCGTTTTCCTGGGGCTACCTTGTTGTTGGGCCGTGCAGTGCTAGAGGACTTAGAGTAAATAAAGGGTCCCACACTGGTACACTATATCTCCAACTGTGAATCGTAGGTATTTTCGATGTTATTTGGGTATTCCCACGTGAAAATAAGTGTCCTTCAAATCCAAGGTTGCCGTCCATTCCACTCTGGCCAGGAGATGTGAAATACCCTGGAGAGTTATCATCCTGAACTTCAGAGTGTCTATGAATTGATTCAAGTCCCTCAGGTCCATTATTGCTCGGATTCCCCCATCCTTCTTGGGAATTTGGAAATATCTGGAAAAGAAGCCTGACATCCTGTCCACCCACCGCACCTGAACAATTGCCTCCTTCTGTAGCAACGCTTGTACTTCATCTTGCAGAACCGTGGTTTGTCTGGTTTATTTTATACCCTGGAATGGTGGCAAAGCTTTGAACTCTATTGCGTAACCAGACCTTATGATCTTCAACACCCACTGGTCTGATGTTATGCTGTGCCATGCTTGAGCAAATGCCAAGCAAATGCTGGCTGTCACAAGGCTGATGTTTGGAGCCTTGGGTGCTTCTTCTTGCATTGCTGTGCATATGTACAGTGGATGGACCTGACCATCAAAGAGACTGCTTGGATTGCTCTCTGCTTTGTTTTTTGCCTCTTGGCTTCTGCCCATAGGGCTTATTGCGTTGAAATGGCCAGTATTGTTTCTTATAATCTCTCTTATCTTGTCTATAGGATGGGCGATGTTGCTGCCTACCATACAAGTGATTACGGCCGGACTGGCCTTACGTTGATGTAGACACCATGAATGATTTTGCAGTGAAGTTTGATTTCTTCCATGACTCCATGGTAGCATCTGTAGTTTCTGCAAACAGTCCTTTTCCATCATAAGGTAAGTTCTCTATTTTATCCTTCATTTCAAACTGTAAATTAATGGATCCCAGCCAGGCGTGGCATTGCAAGGTTACTGCAGTGATCATTGCCCGAGACTCAGTCTCTGCCAAGTGTTTGAATGTGCTGAGAAGACGCCTGGTCACCACGGTGGACTTCTCATATGTTTGTGCAAACTTCTCCTGCAATTCTGAGGGGGTCATCATAAGGTAGTCCTAGAAAAGGACATCTCAGAGATAATGTCCATATCTTGCCAGGCAGGCTGAATAATTGGCTATCTTGATCGCCAAGCAAAAAGTAGCTTAAATTTTACAGCCCCAAACATCATGTTTCCTTCCCTCTTTCTCCACAGGAGTAGTATATCGTTGCCCTCCTCTTGAGGATGCACATTCTACAACAATGGAATTTGGAACTGGGTGCTGTATGAGGTAGGTGTTCTCCTCCTCTTGTATCCGATACAAGTTTTCTAATTTCCTTGACGTGGCTGTAGAAGTGCGCAGCACCTCCCATGCTGACTGTGCAATAACTTTTGTTATTGCAGGGAGCATGGGAAGAGACACTGGGTGCGATAACTTGGCCTTTGCCATCATGTTGTAAACTGGGTCTTTGAGTTCCACGTCTGGCAGTTTAATTTCAAGTCCCAATGCCTCCACCATCTCTCTTATTTGCACGTGATATGCTTTATGTTCCTCTGTTGGCGAAACAGAAGTCCTTGGTGCTACCTCTTCAGGAGAATCAGATTCCATTAGGTTTGTTTCTACTGTACTCTCATCTTCAGTTTCAGATGCATAAGAGGTGTCGTCATCACCCTCCTCAGAGGGCCCTGCATGTGGTTTATCTAGTCGAGTAGGTGCTGGTCTACATGGTTGATTATGCAGAACAGGTAAGCCTGAGTCACATACCGGAGATGCAATACATGTCACCCTTACTACTGTTTCCTTCTGCAATGGCCTTGACTGCAAAAGCTGCAGTTCCTGCTGCACCTTCCAAATTTTATATTTGGCATAGTCAGCAGGGTAAATTACTGGTGGATTATGTTTGAAATCCACATCTATGGGAAATATGGCCATGTCTCTGAGTCGCAGCATAAGGCGCATAGGTAGCAACAGGTTGCGGGAACATGGGTATCAATCTGGCCATTCCCATTCTGTCAGTCGTTTGTGTCATTTGGAGTGCAATTGGACTCATCGCTGCTGAAACTAGGTTCAGTGGTGCCGGCACCGATGGCCGTACTGGGTCCAACAGTATTGATCTAATCAGGAACATTGAGGGTGTCTTCAGTACCGAGCACACCCCTTTTTCAGTACCGCACTCGGCTGCTTGCTCGGTATCGAGGGTAGAGAAGCCTCTGAAAGTTGAGCCTGAAAGTGTGCTTTCGCTGGATTCCAAGAGCATAATAAGAGAAGTCTTAGCCTTCGGGTCCAATGCAATTTCCTGTCCCGCCACATATCTCTCTCTGAAGTCTAAATAGTCTTCTGTCTCGTAGGTGGCCTGCAGTGTCTCCGCCGGGGACTGGATTGGGGTACGAGCTGGAGTAAAAGACATTCAGCTGTGGTGCACGACCATAGATGTAGTCAACGTTGGCGGCATGATGCTTGTGGTCACTTCCTTCGGTGCTGACACCAGTACCATCATCTATGTCGCCAGGGTGCCTGGTGAAGCAGTAGTCAACTGCACCCATGACAAAGGCGCGACCTCCAGCACAGTATCCCACTCCTTCGATTCAGTTTGTAAATTTGTCGGGGATGGAGTCCTGCTTCTCAGATGTGTTTACTTTGTTCTCTTCCTCGGCGACGAGGACTCACTTTCTCCATCCGTAGATGACTGGCACCTATGTTTTTTATGGTGATGCTGCCTCTTTTCGACAGACCCTGGCTTTTTTAATTCGCTTCCTTCAGTGGCTTTCGATTGCTGCCTTGCAGATTCCACCGCCCCATTCTCGGGGCCTGAAGAGGACCTTTCAGTCGTCATCTTCCTCAATACCACTGCTCTCAGTATTGATGGGCCAGTCGCCGATCTTGAAAACGACGGGCTTGACACCGATTTCATTGTCATCATCATCGATGGTCTCAGTGTTGGCAGGCGAAGTGCATCATCATACAATGCAGCCCTTAATCGCAAAGCATAGTTCTTTAACATCTGCTTTGAAAAAGAGCAACATATGTTACAACTTGCCGGGGTATGTTGTTCACCGAGGCAGAGTAAGCATGCTTCATGGCTGTCTGTCGACGGCAGTTTTGTGTGGCATTTCGTAGAGCATTTAAAGGTCATTTTTGCTGTGGGTTTAGAGGCCATCCTTAAGCCTTTAGCCAAGCCGCAATACAAGATTTCATTCTCTCTTTTTTCTTTCTTTCTTTCTAAAAAATTCAAACTATGTCCATTAGCTGCCTCCCCTGGACAAGTCCGGGGGAAACTCACGTTGATCTGCTTGTTTGAAAGGATATTCCTAGCTGTTTCCATAGTCTTTTCCGAGTCAAAATACCAGTTCGTTTTCCTCCTACTTTCCGAGTCAGTTACCGAGACCTATCAAGTTTTTTTGTTAAACAAGGAGCAAATAGTTCCAAGGTCTAGATGCAACAGCAGTCTAAAAGAAACTGAGAGAGACACGCCCCAACTGCCTAGTAAAACGGAAGCATAGACCAGGGCAGGGCAGCTGGGGGCGGCATGAGGAGCTAGTCAATCTATCCGCAAGGTCCCTGTGCAGATGCAGAACCCATTCCTTATGAATACAATGGATCACGATCCAGATCACTGGGTTATGGGCCCAGATGTGAAGCAATGGGTTATGAGTTAACAAAGAGTTTGTAGGCAAAAAAAAAGCTAGACAAGAGAACTACTTCATCATCTATGTGGAGGCACCTCACTGCTCAATGAAACAAACTACAGAAAATAGACCTTCAGAATGAAGGTGTTGCTTAATATTCTTGGACTATCATATGTTCTGGAGGAACAAAGACTAACAGAAAATGAAGAGAAACAGTGAGAATGGGATTCTGCAAAGAAGCAAGCCATGGGACACATATCTCTGACTGTAAGTGATCAGTTAATTTATCATATAGAACAGGGATCCTCAATGTTGGGCCCCCAGATGTTCTTGGACTTCAACTCACATAATCCCCAGCCAAAGGCCACTGGGCCTGGGGATTATGGGAGTTGAAGTCCAAGAAAATCTGGGGGCCCAACGTTGAGGATTCCTGATATAGAAGATGAAAATACAGCAAAAGAGATGTGGGAAAGATTAAAGAAGGTCTTTCAACAGACAACCATGAATACTCAAGTTTCTCTTATGCTGCGTTGTGTAACAAAAGATTCAAAGAGGGAGAGAGTCTGCAGGAGCACGTATGCACATTTTTGGCAACACTGAGAGAGTTGCCAAAAATGTGCATATGTAAGAGATAAATGCATATGCATATGCAACAGATAAATATGCCAGAACAAGCAAAAACTGGACTTTTGCTTAATACCTTGCCGAAAGAATATGATAATATTGTCAGTTTTCTGCAAATTAAAGAAAATGCGACTTTCAGTTTTGTGCAGGAACATTTGCAAAAGTTTACTTTGAAAAGGCAAACAGAAAAGGAGGAATAAGTTAAAATTCAAGCCTACAAAGTTGCTGATGGTAGGCAATTTTTATATGTGTCCTAGTAAAGAGCAAGGGAATTATGCTCAACAGAGAAAAGGGAGTTAAACTAAATTCCAGAAAAAATGACTTTCTAAAAAACGTACTTATGCAAAAGTGAAAGCAATGAAAATAATACCAAGAAAAATGAAAAACTGTATGCTGCAAAAGAAATCATCTGCAGGGTTGATGCAAGTTAAAGTAGAAACAAAATATATTTGGATAGTGGAGCTACTTCACATTTCTTCAATAATTTGCAAGATTTATCAGAGATAAGTATAGAACATTAAAAATCCTATATACTTTGCTAATGGGCAGCAATTTTTTTAAGAAGGAAAGGGGACAGTTTATATGAAGTCTAATCTTGGTGCAAATAGAGTGAACGAAGTGTGTATTCCAGGAGCATACTATGTTCCAAGTTTGCAAAACAGTTTAATAAGTGTAAAAACAGACACACAGTATGAGTGTAGAGTTCTTTTCAAAAGGGACTGTTGCTTTATTTTCAAAGGAGAAAAGCTTCCGATGAAAGGCATGTTGAAAGATTGTGAACTGTGTGAAATAGATTGCAAAAGAGAGCAAACTAATGTTGCAAGTGAATGTGCACACAAAGATTGCACTAGTCTTTGGCATTGCCAATTTGGACATCCAAGCAAGGCATGCATTTCAAAATTAGTTTTAAAAAGAACAATTCGCAAGAAACCTTCAAGTTAATCCATGCAAATCCGAAGTCAAATGCACTGAATGTGTTAAAATAAAAGAAACAAGGGGCATATATTCATCAGCCACAGAAAGGCAATCGAGTGAGGTTTTGGGTTTGATTCACAGTGATATTTGTGGGCCCTTTCCAGTAATGGAAAAGATGATAAGATTATTTTTCTCCCTATAAGAACCTAAAAGATTGTCACTGGCAGCCAGAGAGGAGAAAGTGCCAGAACCTACAGATTGGCAGAAAATTGAAGGCATGCCAGATTCAGAGATGGATAAATTGTTGCAATCAGGAAAATAAAATATTGCACCACACCATAAAATAAAACATGGGACTTGAAATTCAAGAATGAAACAATGCGAAGGGGAACCTTGGGGGTTTGCAAAGAAGTTGTCTCAGTTCTCTGTGTGGTCATGCTTGTATATATTTGAATGTATCTATGTACTGGCTTGGGGGTGGAGTCACAGTGTGTTTGTCTCCTCCTCACTTGCTGTCCTGAATTCAAACTGTGAGATTCTCCCTCTGTCTGTATAAGAGACTAGTGATGTGCACGGACCGGTCTGGATGCCATTCTAAAGGCCTCCGGACTGGTCCGGACATGGGGCAGTTCAGCGGTTCGACGCCAAGGGGGTGGTTCCTTTAAGGGTGGGGGGAGGGTGTACTTACCCCCTCATCTCTTTCCCCCCACCAGCGCATGTATTTTAGTAAGCATTTGGGGCGGCAGGGTACCTCCCTGCCGCCCCTTCCCCCAGTCATCAGCAAAAGGCCTCAGAAAGCCTTTTGTGCATGCGCACAATGTGCGTGCACATCATGTTTCCGTGACGTGCGCGCATGTGACGCGGAGACGTGACACATGCACATGACTTGCGCATGTGCAAAAGGCTTTCTGAAGCCTTTTGGTGACAACCAGGGGAAGGGGCAGCAGGGAGGTACCCTGCTGCCTCAAATGCTTACTAAAATACGTACGCTGGTGGGGGGAAAGCATTGAGAGGAGTAAGTACACCTGCCCCCCACCCTCAAAAGAACCCCCCACCCCAGTGCTGGATCGCAGCTCCGTGGTTCCGTGCACATCCCTATAAGAGACTATTAGCCGGCTCATTGTTTTCTTAGCCTATGTTTTAGTTAGTAATAAATATCAAACTCTTGTTTCTCAGTTAAAGTTGGCTTCCTGTTCAGTTACTTATAGAGCATAAGTAATTTCTCTGAAACAGGTTTTTGATGTTTCCTTGCCCTCCCCTCTCTCATTGAAAGGCACAAATAATTGAGAATGGGGACTTTTATTTCTCTGATTCTTTTTTTAGTTTGAAACGCAATCTGTCTGCAGGCTTGCCTGCTTTGAAAAGTGAGAACATGGAGAATAGTACAGTGGGAGATATTTATAATTTTCCCTGCTTTTCTCTGAATTGTCATGCAGATGAGAAGCACATGTTCTGCTCTTTGTATACAGAAGACATCAATAAAGCTGGTAGCCCCAATGAGGCTGTAAGAAAAATAAATCCAAAGCTTAGAATGTTCATGAAACAAAGTGGAACAGGTCCCTTCATCGTTTGTTCTTGCTCAACTAGCAAAGAAGAATGTCGATCTTTTGCATTTAAAGGTATAGTGCATCAATTAGGATCTGTGCCATGCTGTCCAAACCTATATGCTTCCTTGGAAGTAAACCTCACTATGTCTCATGGGGCTTACTCCCAAGCAATTGAGCCCAAGATTGCAATTTTAAGAGCTTTCTCATAAGGCCTACAATGCAGATTGTGATGGTTACTCTCTTAATGCTAAAAGCAAAGATTACACATAGTATAACTCATATAGCTGTTTGCCCCAGACCATGACAAAGACCATGGCGTATATTTTCAAATGCATAAACTCTGCATTTCACTCTTGGCAAGCACCATTTATTACATCTGAAAACTTTATCCAAGTCACAGACTAATTGTGCTTACATTGAGAATTTAATATTCTCCTGCTTCCAGTGCACAGTTCAGTTCAAAGTATTTTTATCTTATACAATTTGAGCTAACACAGAAGCTTTTTGTCTTGAGGTACATTATGTCTTTTTGCACAGTTCAATAGTTCACAGTGTTTGCTCTTAAGGAGTAAAAACAATTTCATCCTTGCTTTCCAACACCAAATTGGAGAGAGAATGGCCATTGTGATCATGAGAGTGCCGAAGGCCTGAGCAAAAAAAAAAAAATCAAGATTCTGCACCAGTGCTCAGAATAGGCATTATGAAAAGCTGGATTCTGCATCCTGTATCAATTATGTATTGTTAGCAAATTTGCGTATCCTCACATTCTTTACAGAATTCTGCTAGGGAGAACACCCCGGTGTTCTGCAGGACACTGCAGGGAATGGAGCCATAGTTCAGTGGCAGAGCATCTGCTTTGCAGGCACAAGGTCCTAGGTTCAGTCCCTGGCTTCTCCACGTAAGACTAAGAAAGATCCGTGCCTGAAACCTTGAAGAGCTGCTGCCACTCACTGTTGGCATTAATTTCTAATGCTGAAATTATTTATTTATTTATTTATTCAATACCTTTCTATACTGCCCAAAATGCAAGTTCTCTGGGTGGTTTACAAAACAATAAAAACAGCCAATAAAAGATTAAAACATTTCAACAATTAAAATTAAAAAGTTAAAACTATTTGAAATTGAGCTCAGAAGAATATTGGGTAACTATTCTTTTTTATTGTGAAAAAGAAAAGTTAAGGATTAATTAAGATAAGACAAAGGTGGTGGTCTTCGGCAGTAGGAAAAACAAACAGATGGTTGCTTGGTTGGTTAATTAATGCCCAGCAAATTAAACAGTGCTCCTCCTCCAAATATTTGGGAGTGATTTTTCAGGACTTCCTTTCATGGAGAGTGCACCTTAACACTGTGCTTATAACTGCACACTGAATAGTGGTGGCCATTTAAAATTCTTCTATTTTAAGGGCAGCCAGCTTATATTCCTCGCACTTGAAAATTTTCAGGGTAAAGTAATTGCTCAGTTTCTATACATGTAGAGATCTGGGGTGGAATGAGAAATTGGTTGCCCAGTTGAAAATAATCCAGAATAATTTTTAAGGAAGATTCTTGGTCTTCCCCAGGGTACTCTTGCCATGCATCTAGGAATGGAAATAGATTTGCCCTCCATTTCTTTCAGAGTTCATCTGGAATTGTTAAGTTATTATAAGAAACTTGATGGGCTTTTGGAAAACAATCTAGTGAAATTCTGCTATTTGTGCTATCTGAAAGGGAGGCAGTGGGCTAAAAAGTTGTCTTACAGCAATTCTCTTTACCATTGTTGGAGAAGCTGAAGCTCTGGGATAGGAAGAAGACATGTGATTGGCTTTTTCAGTGGGATGCTAGCCGGGATATTGATTCAGTTCAGAATTCTAAATTTTCTGTATGGGATCCTTACTTTAATAGTGCACATCACTTGGTCAATCTCACTAGAAGGGTTTTCACCAGCTTACAATTCCAGACCATGTCATCGGAATATCTTGAAAGCAGATACCATAAAAACTGGCCATTTTGGAGGCCGCTGCGCATGTGCAAATGGCCTCTGCAAGGCCTGGCATGGCCGTTTGCGCATGCGTGGAGGCCATTTTTTTCTGGCAGCGGAACGTTCGCGGACCCCCCCGCGGCCTATATAAAGCCCCCTGAAGGGGCAGAAGGTAATTAAATTTATTTTTTTTAAAAAAAAATTAAATATTGCTAACCCCCCGGGCCAGACCAGACTGGGGGAGGGGTTCGAAGGGTGCTGGACCGAACTGGTCTAGTCAGGTTCGAGTCTGGTCTGGACTCGAACCAAACTGGGCCAGCCGGTTCTATGCACACACCTAAGTAACAATGCAATTTTTATTTAAATTTTTAAAAAATTCATGAGCTGGCTGGGGGGATTTGGTACCGATCCGGATGGAACCGGGGCGGGGGGGTGGATTGGTTTGACTCTGAACCCCCAAACCCCTGAACTGGACCACTGGACCTGTTTGCACATCCCTATTTTTACTTACAGTTGCTATGACCTATGATTACAGCAATAAATTTATTCAGTTCAACTCAGCCAGTCACTGTAGAAATACTGAGCAAGATGGACCAATCGTTTGACTTGGTATAAGGCAGATTCTTATGTTTCTATGACCAAAAACATTGAACATTTTTAACAATGGGCCAATTCAGACTTCATGTGGAACAACTTGATTCAGCACTACGCTCCCAAGCTGCAAGAGCTTCCACAGAATTGTACTTCCAATTGTGATTAAAAACAAACCAAGATCAGACCCAATGTCTGATCAATCATAGTTTATTCTAACCAACTTCTCTAAAATAAACTGAGATCAAACCTGGAGTTCAGATCTCTGTTTAGTTCAAGGAAGTTGATTAGAATAAACCAAGACTGATTGGTTCAGACATCACAACCGATCTTGGTTTATTCTTATAATTTAACAACAGATTAAATTAGGGGAGTAGATTAATTCTACTGACCTGTAAGAGAGAGGAAGCATCTGCTCCCAAGGCTTGAGGATGTCACACAGAACCAAGATTTAAATGTGGTTCTGTATGATATCTGAATTGATTTAAGCAGTGAAATGAGAATTGCTGGTTATCAAGGCAATGCACACAAGCACTGAGATCATCATATTTACCTGAACAGAAGATGATTCCAAGTTTAAGACAACTGCTTGAAAAACAGAGGTTAAATACAGGTTATATTATCTGTATTTACCCAAAAGGAAGATGACTTAGAATTTAAGATGATCCCCTGATTTCTTGGGGGAAAGAACTTGGGAGGTTCATGCTGATTTCAGCATGTTTGAATCAGCAGTGGGAATACTGTTATAGCCAGGTAGGTCAATAGGTCAGGAGGATTGGGTAGGAGCATATGGCCATTCTTGGCTGTGCCAAGTCCCTTCTATACCATTACTGGCCTTTTGTACTGACAAAATTTCTTTAAAGACAGGAGGAGTTCTCAAAAGAAGCCAACTCCCAATTTCCAGGCAAGGCTAGTTAGTTCATGGAGACCCTTCAGCAGCTAGTGCAGAGAATCAAGCTCATCCTCTTCTCCCAAACATGCATTTCTTATCTTGATGTGTATCCCCTAATTTGATCTTTTGTTAAGCATACACCAATACTGCACAACAGTAATTGTCTAATTGGTATTCACACTAACCCAAATTATAGGGCTGCCTTCAGCATGCAGTGTTTTATGCCAACGCCCATATTATTTATGTATTGTTTAAAAGAAAAATAAGAAACTATTAATTTTTATACAATAGAGCGAACACTGGCAGAGCTTAATTATTTACTTAATTAAGTGTAACTTGATTGCTAAGATATTGTAAAAATCAATAAAACTTTAAAATGGCAAAATGGGCATGCCAGCTAAAAATTGCACAGCTTCCACCAGCAGTTGAACCAATTAAATTTTTAATTTAAAAAGTTCCTATAAGTGCTAAAACTTTCTTTTTGCTTTAATTTTGCAGTGTTTCAAAGGAACTTTAACTTTTTGACGAGGATGTTACATTTTATTTATTTATTTATTTATTTATTTATTTAGTGCAGTGCATTTTTATACCGCCCTAACCCAAGGTCTCAGGGCAGTTGAGATTTCTCTCTGAGATAATTCTCATAATGAGTTGCTCTCCTAAAAACAAAATATTTCCTTGATTATCACATTGATGATGATGACAATTACATATTTACTTGGAGGTAAAGACTAATTCACACCACCATCTGATCACTCATTGGCTACAAAGAGTGCACCACTGAGTGACCATATTGATTCCCAGACACTATAACAAACTACAGCAAACTGGCCATGCATATCCATAGCCAAATGCAAGTTGCAATGTTCATCCACCACAACTGCACATTTGCAATGGTGTACAAAAAGTCAGCTCTGCATGTAGCAATGAATATGCACAACCAGTTGCCAAACAGGAAGCAACAACATACACTATGCTTCCCCTATGTGTGTTATATATCCATATAGTTGTGTGGAAAGGCTTTAAGATCCAGTCATTTCCATGGAATCTTCTTTTAGAAAGAGTGGAATTCAGATGGCGAAATGTGGATTGCATCCAAAGTGTGTCTAAAATGGTAGCCTAACCATCCTATAACAATCCTATCCAATCCTATAAAGATCAATAGCTGCAATGGTACTTCACATTACCTGTATCAATTTAACTACAGGAGTATTCCATGATTGGCAGATACCCCATCCTGTTATTCTGCTTGTCAGCTGCCACCACATTATATAAGCTTGGTTAAGCTTGGTTACTTCCATATGTTAGGCATGGATTGCACTGATATCGGTGATCTGTGGTGGTTTGGGTGTATTTTGAATGAGCCGAGTAGTTAGCCATTCTTCTTCACATCACCTTGACCTGCATTTCAGTATTAAAAACTATTATGTCACTACATGGCTCCTGAATTTTGTGGGTATATTTATTTATACCTATTACTAAACACAATTCAATGGGAAATTGCCCTCTACACAGCATGTTAAAATGAATGGGGTCCAATCCAAACAGCCATTTCAAGGTAGCTTGCACAGAACTTCCTGATAGACTTTACTTATTCAGTGAACCATCTAGCCAAAGTTAAACTTTTTTAGGTCTCATTGATTTTAATAGGAGGTGTGCATGTCTATGCATGTTTCAGTTGGATTCAGTTGAACTTACTCCTCGGTAAGCTTGTACCAGACTGCAGAGTTGAGTGTCTGCTTAATTTCTCTCACTAAATCAATGGAATTTATTAATCTTATGTAATTTTCCTTGTTTTAATATTGTAAACAGCTTTGGGTGTCTTTGTTAAGGCAGGAAGGCAGTATAAAATGCAACAAATAAATAATAATTAATAAACAGGATTTAAAAGGTCTTGATTTTGACAGGATCATGCCTTGGGTTTTTATCCCACCCTGTCCAAAAGGCTCACATCAGGAAAGGTTGCAATTTAAAGTAAGAGAGAGAGAGTGTGTGTGTGTGTGTGTGTGTGTGTGTGTGTGTGTGTGTGTGTGTGTGTGTGTGTGAGAGAGAGAGAGAGAGAGAGAGAGAGAGAGAGAGAGAGAGAGAGAGAGAGAGAGAGAGTGAGAGAGAGAGAAGGGGAAACACAATAAATAATACAATAAAATACCAGAAAACATTATGCTTAGGACCAACAAAATGAACAGAGAAAGAGAACAGCTACAGCCCGTTCTCTTCTTGTTCTTCCCCCTAACTTGACTTGTATGCTCCTGCTCTATGGGGATCATCACCACCCCACTTCAAAGACCAACATATCCACTGTGAACAGGCATCCTCTAATCCAAACAGCCAACAGCTCCCCAAAACTTCTGATTCTTACAGAGTTTCAGGGTAAGATGGAATTGTGGCAGATTGCTGGCCAGATTGGAGTATAGTTATAATTAAACAAGCTGTGGGGGATAAATGTCCCCGGGCTTCCGTGGGATGGGGCCCAGTGGCTGGGTGATAACTAGCTCTTCTAAAGTAAAGATCGGGGGGAGGCAAAGAAGGCCAGGGCCTTGGGGGCAGGGGCCCATCTTCACTTTTTGTCCCAGATCCCATTTCAACCTTGCTATGCCCTGGGGCCAGATGGTTGCTGCAGTATAATATCTTTCCCTCCTTCCAAAAACAAAGGACTGCAGGATTTTGTCCCAGCTGCTGCAGCTTTCTGGGTTGGTGGCAAGAATGTTCTCATCAGCTGGCCAAATCTTAACAACTGGTTTCAGCTGCATGAGTGTTGGGGCAGCCCTTTAGTGAGGCAGGGTGAAGTGGGCGCCTCAGGCGTGGGAACAAGGAGGGGTGTGAGGGAGGCAAGTGCCAGTCCATGGGCCTCCCTGCCGCTGTCCTCCCTGCCACAAGTACCCATCTGGGGCCATGCTGTTCATTTTCCGCTCCTCGCCCTACTACTCTCTCTTTCCTCTCCCCCCACAACAGGAACTAGGAACACCCCTGCCACCATTGCCTGACATGGTGGCATAAGCCGAGAGTGCTTGTGTGCTGCCTCCGCCGCCGCATCATGGCTTGAGAATGCTGAGCACCTTCCCATGGGGAGCATCACACTGTCCTTTGCCTCAGGCAGCAAGATGTCTTGGGCCTCCCCTGAATGGTGTTCAAGTGAATCAGACTTTTCCCTTCTTCTCCAAGGGCTATGAAGACTTAAGGGGCCCTAGCGCTCGCCTCCCACTTTCTGGTTTGGTAGCAGCATAAAGCCTTTTAACTCCTTGGCTTGTATAGCTGGGCAGATGCTATGTGCCAGTCAAATGTCCTGGTCATGAATGTGCTGACACAGCAGCACTGCACACACATGCACACAGACACATACACACACTCCCCAAAACCAATCCCGGCTCATTAGCACCATGGTTCATACACAACCAGAATCCCCATAAAGGCAAGATACAACATCCACATTTTGATAAAAGAGTGTTGCCTAACAACACATGTCCTTTGTTTTATACTGTTGTTCAAATGCCATTGAACAGCAACTTCCAACAAGTTCTGGATACAGAGCACATATATGTCAAACATTTACATATATCTAGAAGACATGCTACTTCTTAAAGATATGTCAAGAAGACTCTTGACATATCCTTAAGACTCTTCTTAAGGAGAGTTTCTTTGTGCTCTCCAGCAACATTACCTCAGCAATAACTGGCTTTTTCCCAGCCCGTTTAAATGGAAGGGACCTGATCTAGCTGAAACACAGAACTGCTAATGGTGTTGGGTCCACTTTGATTCCCTTGGCAAGATGGTTCATTTTTTTCAGGCCCAGGATGCAGGCATAGCCTGACCTAGCTGAGAACCAGGTCCATGAGGGTAGTGGTGAAAGGCGTGGTCTACTAATTCTTTAAAATGACTTGCTCAAAATGATATAAGAAAGCCACAAAGCAAGATCAGTATCTTGATTCGAGGTCCATAGAAGCAGAATGCAGAAGTCTATTGTGGGAAAATATTTCTTGTTTGGATGCACATCCAAGACTAATTTTGCTTCTGGACTGAAACCCTTGATGTTGTTCCCCCCGCCCCTGCCGCCTTCCAAGCCATTAGAAAATTGCAGACTTACCAGGACTCTATAGCAGGGGTGGCTCACCTGAGGTTCTCCAGCCATTGTTGGACTACAACTATCATCATTCCTAGCTGTAATTTATTGCAACTGGAGATAATGGGAGTAATAGACCAGCTAGAGAGCTGTGTGTGGGCCATCCTTGCTGTATAGAAGGGGACACAGGGACAGTTGATGCTGCGATGGGCAGAGAAAGATACGAAAGACACAGTTCCACTCCCTCTTGTTGGGGGGGGGGGTCCTTGGAGTATAAGGCCACTAGTGACCACCAGAAAAGGCATTCTTGGTGAGTGATTCACGTCTACACCATTCCCTTCCATTGGACATTAATCAGAGCATCTTTCCAAAAGAATACAAGACCTTGCTACTTGAGATGCATTTCAATTATCAGGGCAAGTATGAATGAATGACCAAACTGGAATAACCTATACTAGGTTATTGAAGACAGACAAAAGTCAAAGAGTGCATGGAATGTTAATCTTAAGTGGTTTTTCTGCAGTGCTTGACAGAAGTAACATTCCCACTTTGAAATACCCCTTGACTCATATCTATTATGGATCTTTAGGGAGACGTTGAGGCCAAGATAAAACACAAGACATTGGCTTTACAAAATTGAAATATTTTGTTCTTGAATGCAGAGTTTTATTTGATAATATCAGGTACCATCATGTTGGGTAATGAGGAGTTTGTTGGGATGTGGTTTTTAAAAACTTTCTTTTAGATGTTGTGGGAACCAGAAGTCTTGAGCAATCCGCAAGCAAGATTCAAAGCAAGACTTGTTTTCAATGTTCCTTTAGCTACTTACAAGCAGTCTGCTACCCAAATAACAGCTGTCCTGAAATCTACTGAGTTACAGAGGGATGAAATTGCACCATTAAAAGCTTGGGTGCTAAAAGATCAAACACCCATCAATTTACCAGTCACATGCTAGATCTTCAAGATGTCCAGGAAAGAGTGCTGAGGTTGAGGTGATGCAAGGGTTAAACAAGAAGTGGGAGCAGGAGGGCCAGTTTGCCACTTATTTGCTCATCTGAAGTCAATTCCAGCAATAGGACAAGGCAATAGTCCTGCAAACTACTTCAGTGCAAGTCCACTGAAATGAATAAAGGCTGTGCAGCTCCAGTGCTTCACATATGTATGGCGCTGTAATCCTCTAGCACAATCATCTCAGAAGATCAGATCGGACAGCTGCTTTGAAGATTGCCAACATATTCAAAAAGAACGCTGGACCCTCCATTGTCAAGGCCTCCAGAAATTCTGAGACATGCCAACCTCTTAATAAACGTACATGGCAGTTTTCCCCCCCTTAGTTTACATTTCCAGAAAACCACACATGGATTAAAGATGTCTTCTTGTTGTCCTAACTGATTGGTAACAGAACAGAAGGTATTATATCTCTCAAACTAGAATTTCCCAAACTATATTTGCTTGCCACTCAAAAAGACAAATAGGAAATAGAGTGATTTTTCTATTGCAAATGCTGAAGAGCTTATAGAACTGGCTGATAATGTTCGACCCTTTCCAGAAGTGCTTCGGAATATCCAGGGGAATAATATCTGAAAGAGAGGAGAAAAAGAAGTGCCTTGATTAAAACTCATCATGCTAAATACAAAAACTATAGTCTAACTCAGAATTAGGCACAATTCAGTCTGGTGAAATAAATCATTAGACAACCTCCAGGCTAATAATGCATGTGCCAAAGAGCCTTTTGCACATGCAATGGAAGAAGGGTTATTTTTGTTGATTCCCCCCTTTCCTCTGCAGTCCTCTGTACCTCCCAAAAATATGTCCTTGGGAGTCCCACAACTGAGGATCAGTGAAAAATTGCCTCTGCCCCATAGCACATGCAAAATGTCACTTTGATTAAGGTAGATCAACTTTTTAAACTGGGTGACTGCCCACCAACTGGGCTTTGAGGGAATGTTTTCTAGCAGCCTGATGCCTTCTGAACTCACATGCTTACATCAAAACAAGATAGCATTAGAAGACCAGGGTTTTCAAAGTGATTATTGGGACAGGGACAGGCCTAGTTAGATGCAGGGATGGCCAACCAGAGCCTCTCCAACTGTTGTTGGACTACTACAACATCATCATTGGCTGGGGATGATGGGAGTTGTAGTCCAACAACAGCTGAAGAAGCTCAAGTTGGCCACCTTTGGTCTTATGTATATATAAATCCCTATCACCAAACAGAACACTTGTTCACATGACCAGTGGATAGTGCTGGGATATCCCTGTGCTGGCGTGGAGAACTCCGGGTGAATAGGAGCTATTCCAGGGCGGGGCTCCCGCCACATGGCTCTTCCCAGCTTTGCCAGCCATGGGGAGAGCACAGCACTGAGTGGGCCACCTGTGTCGGCTTTGACTGACCCCCACAGAGAGTGAGCGAGACGCCGACACAGAATGGCGTAGTCTCGCGAGACTTGAGGGGGTCTCTCGTTAGATCTCGCTCCAAGATCTCAGCCAGTGCCAAGGTCTTGCAAGAGTTACCTTGAGTGTCAGGGAATATATAAAGGAGGACTGGCCGATGATGAGGGGCCAGTCCAGGATGAGGGCTTCTACTGGAAAGAGCCCTGTGACTTCTACTGGGCACTGGGGAGCAAGACTGGGAAAGGTGTGTGAGCAGAACAAGCCAGGCAGTAGCTCTTGATTCCCAGTGACTGCCCGACTCTGAGGCTGACATCACCGCCATTCTTCTCCACCAAAGGGCAATCAAGCCTTCTATCCCCCCACCCCACCTTGTGGGCTTGCTCCTGATTTTTGGTCCTGTGAGAGTAAAAAGTAAGGTAGGAGGTTGGGAGTGTGGTCATCTGCTAAGCCTCAGCTGGGTAGGATGAGCGTACCCTGCCCAGATTCCATCTCCAGCTTCTGAACGAGGTAGGAGGAAAAACAGTCCTACACAGCTGGTGCTTAGCAGACGATCACGCTTTCACCTTGCATTTTACTTGAACACGACCAAAAATCAGGAGTGTACACAGCTCCAGAAGCTGGGTAGAACACTTGTGCTACTCACTTAACAGTCATGTGAACAAGCTGCTGTAACTTGACCTGCCATGACGGAGAATGCTGCAATCAATGGAGCAACTCTCTACTCTTTCCAGATTGTTTTATGCTTCTCTGAAGTCTATTTCTCAGTGAACTGAAGCATGCCAGGGAAACATGGCCTAGCCCCTTCACTTTCCTCAGGGTGCAAATATAATTTAAATGCCAAGTTAATTTCTAGTGTGCTTTGAACATACAAATCCTTCCCAAGGATAAATCAACAACAGGAAAACTAGTCTGACTTGTTCTCTTCCAAGCTACTCCAGAAAGTTGTGTCCAATTTTTCACAGGTGTGAAAAACTACATTCTGCTCAAGTTCACTCTTCACTGAGAAGCTGCTATCTCTACAGTTGCCTGGGAGAACAACACACACTAAAAAGTTGTTTCCATAGCTCTGATTTCCCCTGTGGAAAATCCTGCATGTCCGAGACACGTCAGAAAGCAGACTGAGAACTGGACACCGACCAGACATTAAACTGTTTCTTCACCTTCTGCATATTGGGCGCTGTGTTGTGATGTGGCCCTGGCTGTTTGCAATTTGTCACTAGAGCCTAAGAAATGGATCCCTTTGTTCAGCACAGGGCTGGAACCTCAAAACAAGTTCAGCTGGCGTCCCTCTATTTAAAATGTTGATTTCCCAACACTGCTTATTCCTGTTAAGATTTGTCAAGAAGATGTTGCAAGAAAAAGAGCTGCACATTCTTCTTCAAGGGGTGCCCTTTAGGGAAGGCAGGTGTGTGCCAAAGGGTCAAAGGAACCCTTCTACAAACAAACTCTGGTTGACAAATCTGTAGGGACTGGTGCCTGAATAGGCTTGTTTTTCTCTTGCCTTCCCATCCCTTTTGTATCATTTCTGTTAGACTGTAAGCTAGCAGGCAAGGCCTGTGTGGTTTTTTAACCTATGCACAGTGCCTAGAAAATTGTAGGAACAACAACAACATGATTTATTTCTCAGGAACACCTATTCCAGATGATTAGAAGGCAAACATGGTAACCACAACAAATGCCTTTCAAGTGAAAGCTCCTTCGTTTGTACTTTAATCTTGAATATATTTCCAAGAACTGGCCTTTGACCCCTGCTGAGAAATGCACTTTCCCCCTTCTGCCTTCACTGAAACCTAAAATTGCACCCCTGCTTCCTTGCTGTTTTGCTTAGAGATAGCAAAGAAAAACACAAGTGTCCAAAGACTTCTCCTGAGAGAGCTGTCTCAATGGTTGTCAGATCCCTCAAAGATTTTACTTGGAAAAATTTACGGCTGTCTAACTATTCCCTCTTGGGCAGGAATTCAAAGTATAGAAATGTGTCCTCCTCACCACCCTCATATCCCAGTATAAAGGTCAGCTCTAAGAGCAGTATGTGGTATTTACACACACAGAGGGTAAGAAACTGTATAGGCAGAACTAGGGGAGAAAATAGTTCCTTAATATTTCAGACCACACCCACACGGTCTTTTCTAGACAAACACAAAAGTGTCTGCGAAGGCACAGTAAGGCTTAGGGTCAAAGTAGACAATAGGGCTATTCAAACAGCCAGGTGGGCAGGGAAGCAGGTGGGTGGGTGAAGGCTGCGCAAACCTTACCTTCACCCCAGACAAGTACACATATGTTGTTGGGAGCGCAAACCGTGCTCCCAGATGAGCAGTGCTTTTCTGAGCAGCGTGCAGCTCCGGAGGTTGGGATAAGACGTCCCAGCTAGATGCTCTACCACTGAGCTACAGCCCCATCCCCAAAAGGTGGCATACGCAGGTCTTCTATCCAGGCATGGACCACACCAAGTCCTGCTTAGCTTCAGCAAGGTGGCTATATCATGTGCCCTTAGACGACGATCTGGGAATGGGGGGATGGCCAGCTTTCCCCGCCACATGCACAATGGTCCAGATCCAGATTCAAGTCAGAGGCCCCAGGGAAGGGGGGGGGTGGGGGAAACCAAGTACACGAGAAACTATCAAGTGCTTAATGTATTGTCTACTTTGACCCTTATCTCTAGGTGAAACTGCAAACAATTAAAAATACAAAACAAACAAGTTGATCTTTCACTGAACCAACATTTCTTGATGTGGGAGGATGCAATTGTTTGAATAACATAGACAATGCTATTACTTTAACACTGTTTGAGTGCTATGTAAATAGAAATCTGGCTGCATTGTATACATTTACTAACAATGTGAACATCTGTTGAAAAACCTACATGCACTTTCTTGGAAATAAGTCCCACGGAAATGAGTGGTTTCCTTGAGAGAATATATATATATATATATATATATATATATATATATATATATATATATATATATATATATATGGGGGCACACACTGCATGGACAATTATTAAAAATATCTATCTGCCACTTTTCAGCAAAAGCTCTCAAAGTGATTCATTTGCACAGCAAAAGGAATGAAGATATGGTTCCCTGTCCCAAAAGGCTCATAATCTAAAAAGAAACACAAGGGAGACACCAGCGGCAGCCACTGGGAGGGAAGCTATGTCAGCATGAATAGAAACAGCTACTTTGTCCCTGCTAAAGGTGCCTCTTTGCCCAGTTAGCAGGAGCTTACACCAGATAAAATGAACTGGCACCTTGATCCTAGTCATGGAGGTCATTCACACAATCAAAAGCTGTTCTACCGGGGTTTGGGAGCTTTGTGTGCTCCCAATTTTCAGTTGTGTGGAAGCAAGGTTAAAGAGAAACCTGGGTAGAGTGATTGTGTGGAAGCAAGGTAGGAGGGAATCCTGGGTAGCTTTTCTTCTTATCTTGCTTCCCCACAATCACTTCTACCCAAGTTTTCCTCTTACCTTGCTTCCAAAATTGGGAGCACACATAGCTCCCAAACTCAGGTAGAACATAGTTTTTGATTGTGTGAATTATCTCATTGTCTTTAGCACATCTGCCTATCAGACCAGCCTAGCAAGTTTTCTGTGATGTTAATATAAAGGTGTGTTCCGTACTGGAGACAGCAACCCTGGACACCTTTTGTGGGAAATATTAGACCTTCCCCACCCTCGTCCCACCCCCTCTACTGGTTCCTTCTGGGAGAAATAAAAAGAACTCTGTTGAACCTTCCCAACTGCGGGAGCAAGCCACGACACACTACTACATTTCTATGGAATTCTCACACAGATGGCCAACAGAGAGAATGCAGCCGCACGGCACTTTTGTGATCTGGGTGAAGTAATGTCCTTGCAGAGCAGGGCTGCCCAAGTTTGGCTCCTCAGCTGCTATTGGACTAGAACTCCCATCGTCCCCAGCTACAGTGGGGACATCATCCCCAGCTACAACCATCAGGAATGATGGGGGTTGTAGTCCAAAACCAGCTGGAGGGCCGAAGTTGTGTAACCCCATTGTAGAGGATAGGCCAACTTCTTACACCGACTTCACTAATGTAGCTGGTTGGGAGACAATTGCACTCCAGGAAAGGGGGTGGTGGGAGCATTAAGGGAAGTTGAAATCCAGTTTAGGAGCCTAAGATTTAGGCAGGTGGGTAAAAACTGATACCAACCATTTGAGGATGAGGCCACAAAGCTAAGGAACAGAGGGCTACGACTATATCTCCTATATTCTGTCTCTCTCCTTGATTAGCCTTCTTGTCCAGATAAGATCATCTTTATAGCTAGATGCTACCTGTAGGCCTCCAGTTAGCCAGCTGTTGCTAAGCAGAATTATGGAGGATCGTTGCCTCTGCACTGTGTGACTTTATGACTGGAAACATTGGACGGTAATCAATTTCATAGCATATTTATTAGGGCCAAAACCTGCCCTCTGTTCTGCTGTTTGCTATCTGTGCTATGCTTGGCATTCTCCAGAAACAAATGTTCTGGAGAATGCCCAGAGTATTCTTTGTGTGCAATCATCCTGAATACTAAGATTGAGAAGTACTTCCCAATACAAGGAAGTATTTTACTTCCCAATACAGAGAAGATAATAATACAGGTAGATCATATGCACATTTAGGAAGATCACATCACAATACAGGTAGGTCAAATACATATGCATTCTGCTATATATGCTATGTAGAGCATTCCAAAAATTCACGTTTTTGTATACAATCATCTTGAATACTGTGGTTGAGGACCACTTCCCCAAACAGGGAAGTAGATCACAATACAAGTGGGTTACCTGTATTAAATATGCACATTTTTCACAAATGTGCAACTGGTTTTGAGTTAGTAAAAAGATAAGGAAACATCTGGAAAACACAGTCTCATCCCAATATATGCTCAGCAGCATGGGATGTATCAACTGTCACACACGTACTGTGTCCAGAAAGTGATGTTATATGGCATTAAATGCAGATGAAATAAGTACATACTTAGGATCAAGATGCAGCCATTTTATTTTGTAGAAAAGTTTCTTAGGCAGAACTCCTTTATTTTGTCATGTTGAATGCTGCACCCTTTGTTCATCATCAGCATCCTCTTCTGCTGAATCGCTGTCAGGTGTAAAACATACAGTGGATTCTTCCTTTTGGTCATATTGCCTTGATTCTTTCTCCAACAAAACAGGCTCTAAGTTTGGCAGTTCGCTGGTGGTTGGTTTTTCATTTTCACTGAAGTATGCTACATTGCATATTTTAATTGTTTCTGTGGCAAGATCTAAAATCCTATATCCTTTACATCCTATAGAATAGCCAACAAGTATTCCTTCCTCATATCTACAGTTGAGTTTAGTCCTTTTGGCTTTTGATATATTATACCTACAAAGATTAGAATCATTCAGACAATGGTTTTTCCTGTGGCACTCTATGGATGCGAAAACTGGTCTTTGAAGAACCAAGATAGAAAAAGTATTGACGCTTTTGAACTTTGGTGCTGGTGAAGACTTTTGAGGATGCCATGGACAGCCAGGAAAACAAACAAATGGATCATAGAACAAATCAATCCAGAATTTTCACTCAAGGCACAAATGACCAGGCTCAAACTATCATACTTCAGATACATTATGCGAAAAACCAGCTCCCTAATGCTATTATGCATTATGAAGTCCATAATGCTAGGAAAAGTTGAAGGAAAGAGAAGAAAAGGACGAGCAGCAGCAAGGTGGATGGACTCGATTATGACAGCAATGAAGAGAGACCTTACTGAGAGACCTTAAAGGCCAAGCTGAAGACTGATCATCCTGGAAAGAATCTATCTATGTGGTCGCTATGAGTCGATGTCGACTTGATGGCACTTAATCAATCAATCAATCAATCAATCTTGGTGTATTCTTTAGATCCAAACACTCTTATATGTCTCAAAGTGGGCTTGTTGCCATGCCATAACTTATGTGGCGTTGTTCCTGTGGCCTTTGTTGGCAATCTGTTTTGCAGGAAAGTAGCAGTCATCACTGCCTCTCCACAAAATTTAGTAGCCAAACTAGCATCTACAAGTATGCCTCTCATCATTTCCATAAGAGAACGGTTCATTCTTTCTGCCACTCCATTTTGCTCTGCAGTATAAGGAACAGTATTTTTATGTTCAATGCCCTCCGCCTTTAGGAATCTTATGACATCATTCCCAGTGTATTCACAACCATTGTCAGTACGGAGATTCTGTAGCTTTCTCCCAAACTTGTTGCTCACTCTTGCAACATATTATTTTAGTCTTTCAAGTACTTGTCCCTTTTCATTTAACAGGTATGTATATGTGTTTCTAGAATAGTCATCAGTGAAAGTAATAACATATCTATTCCCACCTGATGTATTAACTTGCATAGGTCTACAAACATCACTATGAATCAGTTCCAAAGGATGCTATGTTTCCCTTTCTTTGCATGGAAGAAAAGCAGGCCATGTTGCCTTTGCTCCTATAGAGCATGCACACTTTGATTCAGTGCTGCAGGGGGCTATTTTTAGCCCCTTTACCAAATCCAACTTTTCAGCCTGACATATCATTTTGGCATCTCTATGGCCTAACCTTCTGTGCCACAGATTCAGACATCCTTTGTGTGTGCATTCCTTCACTGTTTTGGCTTTTTCAGTCACACATTCTACTTCAAACAATCCATTCTTTTGTAAAACTGCTTTCATAAGCAATTCCTGTTTATGAGTAATGAAACAGTGCCTTCCTTTAAATTTTACTTTGTAGCCCCTTTCTGTAGCATATTTTACAGACATCGCACTTGTTTCTAGAGTAGGCACATACAAAGCTTCTTCAATTGTTAATCCAATGGTTTCTCCTTTCTCCAGTTTGCAGAGCAACTGTGCAGATCCTTTCCCTTCTGCATACATCAGTTTCCCATCTGCCAAGTATATAGGGACTTTACAACTTCTATCTAGGTGTATAAATCTCTCCCTTCTCTAATCAGGTTGCACGTATCACCTGGGTCAGTGCAAATGCCACTGCTGCATTTCTCAGACTTCTCTTCCAAAGCTTTGTCTGTCCTTGCAAGTTATGTCCTTTGCTTATTAGCTTTAGTCCCTTATTCCTTGTAAGTTCTGTACTCTGTGTTCCCAGATGACTCACTCTCTTTGCAACTTTGTTTTGCTTGCCTTTTGTCAGAACTCTTTATTCTTGGGACACTTGTTCTGTAAGTGTTTGGGGCTTCCACAAATAAAGTATTTCTTATTTCTTTGCAAGGTTCTAAATGCATTTTCTTCACTTTCCTTTGGTTGCCTCTCATCCCATCTTCACAAATCAAAGTTCTCTAGACAGTTAATTACAAATTGTAAGTCTGCCATCCTCCTTGACTTCCAAGGCACTAGTAACACTATCAAAGCAATATGGCAAACTATTCAACAGCAATCCTATCAAAACTGCATCTGGCATGATTACTTCTTGAGCTTACAGTTGCCTAGATATTTCTAACATTTCATGTATGTGCTTGGACAGGCTTTCTCCTTCTCTAAGTCTTTTATTGCTCAGTTTTCTTACTAGATGCACTTTGGAAACTACAGACTTCTTTTTATATAATGTCTTCAGAGTTTCCCACATATCGTTTGCATTTTCTTTGTCTCTTAGATGCACTAAGATTGGGTCATTCATTGCCAAACAAATAATTCCTGATGCCTTTTCATCTGTTCTGCCCCATTCTTTCTGCTCCTTTCCTGCATCTGCAGGACGCTGAGTGTGCAGAACACTGCCAAGCCCATGACTCTTGAGGAGCATATCCATCTTGAAAGACCAGAGTTCATACTCAGAATCTTGCAACTTTTCAGTCATTTGGAATCCTTTTGCTGTCTCCATTTTCAAAGCTTTTCTCTTTTCTCTGCTCACTGTTTAACGTTCTAGGCTTTTCTTTTTTATTTACTGGCTTCTGGGCTCATAAACCTTTGTAGGGGAAGAATGGCATTTCAGTCCCCAAATAGCGGAACAAAACCAGTTTGGTGAGAAAGCAGCAAAGCAAGAGGTCTTGCAACAGTTCTTTAGTATTGAAGAACTACAAGGATTTATTTAAAGAAAAGGTTACAAACAGCTTATTTTAGCTGTAGCTCGTGGCTGAAGAGAGTGACCAAACAAACAGCCATCTCTGGAGAGACAAAATGGAGACTAACACTGGAAGAACCAAGAGGGGAGGAGTCCAGCACTTTTATCCATGACCTTAACCCCCCACCTGCCAGTGGTCACTATGAGACACTGCAGCTGAGAGCTAATGCTGCCAGGGTCCTAGCTCCAACAGTTCTCAATATCTCGGGCAGGCAATCACAAGACTGATTTTGGTTACGAGACTCAACACTAACTTTTGGCTGGGACATTATGGCCAAGATCCAAAGATACTTTCAGGCAGTCCAAAGCACTTGTGTGCAACAAATGGGATCTTTGTAGAACTGGAACACTGTAGAACTAGAAAAGGTACAGAAGAGGGCAACCAAGAACATCAGGGGCCTGGAACACCTTCCTTATGAGGCAAGGCTCATAAGTCTTTTATTTTATGAAGAAAGGCTCATAAGTCTTTTACACCTGGGGCTTTTTAATTTAGAAAAAAGAAGACCGAGAGGAGATATGACAGAGGTCTATAAAATCACGCATGGTGTGGAAAATGTTGACAGAGAGAAATTTTTCTCCCTCTCACATTCAGGGGTCATCCCATGAAACTGATCACCAAGAAATTTAGGACTGACAAAAGTACTTTTTCCCCACACAACCCATAATCAACCTATGGAATTCTATGCCACAAGATGTGGTGACAGCCAACAGCCTGGATGACTTTAAGAGAGGTTTAGATAAATTCATGGAGGACAGGTGTACCAACGGCTACTAGTCTGAGGGCTATAGGCCACCTCCAGCCTCAGAGGCAGGATGCCCTGAATACCAGTTGCAAGGGAGTAACAGCAGGAAAGAGGGCATGCCCTCTGCTCTTGCCTGTGGGCTTCCGAGAGCCCACAGGCTCTTTCCAACTCAGCTCTTGCCTGTGGGCTTCCCAGAGGCATCTGGTGGGCCACTGTGTGAAACAGGAGGCTGGACTAGATAGGCCTTGGGCCTGATCCAGCAGAGCTTTTCTGATGTTCTTATATATTCTTATGTTCTCTCCCCACCTTTGAACTGCGGGTCCCCATGCTTGCCACATCACAAACTACTTTTGGAGCATGACATCAACGCAGAGGAGCTTCAAAAACACAAGCACAAACAAGTTGGACCTGGGCTCGCATTTCCTTTTAAGTAAATTAATACATAAATATACAAAACTTAATACAAACGAAACAGTTCTCCAGACAGTAGAATTCTTGAGGAACATTAGTGATCCAGTTGCCGTGTTGTGCAAAGTGCCATTATTGATGGGACTGAAAAAGAAAGTCACATAAGCAGCTTGAATTATACAATAAACCTCCCATCTGTAGGCACTGCTTTGAAGAGAGCAAAAGTGAAAATCCAGCATCCTTTTCACCCCCTCACCTGACTATTTCTTCTGGATAACAATTGTTAATCGTGTTGATGTACTCTTGAAGAAGTGATCCTGGCTCTGCTTTTATCTCTTGAACCTTCTGAAGGCCACCGCTTGTTACAAAAAGGCGCCGGGCTTTGGTATCATGTGGCAGAACCTGTTAAAATTGAAGATCAGAATACGAAACTCAGTCTTGCTTTTCAGAGGTTCTTCTCTACCGCAAAGATTTGATCCATGAAAATGAAGTTTGAGAGACACAGAGGGCACAACCCAGCAGAAAGTTCTCTTGTGCAAACTTCACTGAGATGAAATGGAGCAGGATGAAAGCATGGCTCCAGTGGGGATTTTGCAGGAGAACTTCCTGCTGGTTTGCATGCTAAGAACATGGAGAGCAAAAAGGAACTGCAGATGCTACTCAGGGCACTTTCATGCACAATTAAAGCAGGTTTTGCTGTCATTACATATAATATGAATGGACAAACTATATTGGACAGAATGCACATTTGAATTATCAATGCTCTCTTCGGCTTTCTGTTCCACTTTAGCAATGCTTTATCCCATGCTCACATCAGGAGAGGCTCAAAAGCGAGGTCAGCCTTACCTGTAAAAATGCCCTCAGTCAAGTACAAACAAATAAATATTGTTTTACTTTGAAACTTGGCATTCCCTAGACAGCATCTCTACATCAGCACCTCACAGCACCAGCAATGCAAAACCTATCGCGTGGGTAGCAGCTTTTCTAATCTGAACCGTCTCGGTCCGCTTAGCTTGCATTGCATCGTAGGTTTTCCACTCGATCTGACTCAGGCCATAACCCTCCTAATAAAATCTTAAAAGCAGAAAGGTTATCCTTTATTTCACCTTGCCCTCAGTGATTATTTCTAATAATTTAAGGTCCACTGAGCATTGACACTAACCTGTACTACAGAGTGGAAAGAAAGATTCAGCTGAGGTCACTGGGGCTAAGTTAGATGTAGTATGATCCGGGTGGTGACCATGGGGGAGAGAATATATATCAGAGTTCTTTCAGGATTCATCCCTCCTGCCCAAAAGCACTAACAGGCAAAAAGGGACTGGGGAGGTGGGGGGGACGGGACAACTCTTCAAAAGGAAAGGTGATCCTCAGAACAAATAACACTTGTTCCATATAAAGCTACCCCCCTCGCAAAAGGGCTTCAATGAACCCTAATAGGTGGGCCACTTCCAACACAGAGTTTTTGCTGCATGAGGGTAAAAAGCCCTCTAATTTCCAGAGGGCTTGTCCACATTAAGAAATAAAGCCTACCAGAATCAGTCATGCTTGGAGGCAGAGAATGACCCACTGCAGTGTTTACTATGAGACAGCTACTAGATCTGGGCGGCTACATGGCAGCAAACCCACCTATGTAGCCTCCCTTCAAGATGAGGTTAAGGGAGTGATTGCTCCCTTAACCTAATTTTTCTGCTCTGGCACACTCGGGGGAGGGGGATCCCAATAACGCACCGCACACTTGCATGGTGCATTATTGGAGCTCCAAGGGCAGGGCAGCGTGCGGCAGCACTTCCCTGCACCCCAACCCTCAGAGCAACAGAGGAAGCCGCCACTCGTCTGAGCGGGCGATCTGCCCACCCAGGGAAGGAGAGGGAATGATCTGCAGGGAGGGTGAGTGTAACCCACTCTCCCTGCAGACTGCCCCAGAGCTCTTCTCACTGATTGTGAAAAGAGCTCCATAGTTTAGAAACCAAACCATGGTTCAACCTTCCAAATGCACAACAGATAAACCATGGTTTGGAGCTGCTTGTCTGCTCTTGTTTTCCTTCTGCTTATAACTCAGCTTCAGGCATGTAGTGAAGGGTGGGGGTGCCCAGGGACAGTGCGCTGGTACTTCTCGGCTTTTCTGGCTCTCTGGGTGGGCATGGCCATGGGGGATATCATGGAGAGCACCTGCACTTCTGAATGTGCGACTACACTACTATTCAGCTTCATTAGTTCATTTCCGTCTCCATGCAGCCTCTTCAGATGGAACAATGACTATAACCGCAGTTTGACAACTGTTTGTGAACTCACAGCTACCACGAACTGGTTTGAAAACCAGCTTCAAACTATAGTTTGATACAGGACTTGACAAATCCTGGGTGCCAGTGAGACATTATGCCTAAAAATTTAACTGTGGTGCCTAGATTAGGATATTGATGTAGAGTTATGTAATGAAGTCTTTATTTGTCCCAGACAGCCATGCTTCTGTTCTAAGTATGTTACTTGTAAAGGAGATAATGCCCATTTTCTCTTCCCCTCCACAATGACAGTCACTGAATCCAGTAATTCTATCAAGGGTCCATTGTCTGGTTACTAAATTCTTCTTCGGCTGGCTCCAAGATTCAAAGAAAATCTGTCAAGATCTGGTTTGATATCCTAGTTTGCCCGCCCTCAAAAACCACAGTTTGTGACATCAGTACAGATATCAAAACAAATCCCAGCTTGGATTTAAAAACCATGGTTTGGCATGATGTCTGAAAGCAGCAATAGGGCCTTTCAAGTCCTCTTCAAGCACAGAGGGGACAAAGTTTTGCAACACTGATCCCTGCAATTGCACACAGTACAAAGCTTCTGGACTGGCAGCCAGTATAAAGACTAAGAGCCTAACCTTCTTCCCTTGCCTAGTTCACAAAGCAGAAATGTCTGCCTGCTGCATTCTCAACTACCAGCCACTGAATTGGAGAACACTCCGGAACCAGATTCAGGTACTGCTGCCCACAGATAAACAAAGAGGGATCACAAGTAGCTGAAAGAAACAAGACCAGCAATCCCCTCCAGCTTAAAGAATCATATGCAAATGTCCATTTACCTTACTGAACTGACCAACTATGTGCTTCAGAACATTGGGAGGAGCATCTTGCAACAAGGGTTCGAGTGCTGGCAGATGAGTACACTTCTGCAGAATATTCTTTAAAGCCTTCTTTGTCTATCAAAAGGCAAAACATTTGCAGTCAACATCAGCTGACAATCCTCATCAGGAATTGAACAAGCCCACTTGTAAAACCCAGCCCAAGTTACCTCAGCAATGCACAAACTTCAGGTGTCCTTTCAAGCCCTTCAACAATCTTGAAAATACTTCTCGTATATCAAAGTCTGGTTTCTTACAGAAGACAGTAACATTGTGTGCACAACCAGATTTTTTTTAAAGTTAGCAACAACCTTACAAATGTAATGTGCAATACACGTCCCAATGAAATCGATAGGATTTAGGCTGCAATGAATGGCATAACTATCATTGGGTGGACATGTCCTACAAATACGAGCTGCCCCAGACCCTACAAGAAGAGGGCCTGCCAAGTAACACTCACCTGCAGTTCGTCCCCCCCACCATGCTGCTCACCTGTTACCTCCATAGCAGCCCCACTAAGCCCACAGTCACTCCCCCCCCACCCCGGCAGTCCACCTTGGCTTGCCATGGCACAGTTTAATGATGTCATGGCCCGTCAGCAAGCACTGGGCTGTGACATCATCATACTGTGCTGAAGTGGAGAGTGGCGAGGGGAAGCAGTGGCGGCAATGAGGGAAGCAGGAGGTGGCAGGAGGCAGGCAGCAAAGGCAGGCGGAGGAGCCCATCTTCAAACATGGCCCATGGCCACCTTTGGCACTGGAGAAAAGGTCCCCCTCAAAAAAAAAAAAAAATTGGCGGTGCCATGAGCACTGCTAGAACAAGGGGGCCAATGTGCAATTATTACACACGGACCCCTTCTGAGCTTGTTATTCCACTGGCCACAATCCTATGTACACTTACTTGGGAGTAAGCTTCACTGAACACAGTGAGACTTATCTCTGAATAGACATGCATAGGATTGCACAATACAACCTGCATAACTTAGTGTCAGATTGTGGCTACTAAGTCTCATTCCACACAATGAAAATGAAGAAAACAGGCAAAGCAACCCCTGAAATGAAAGGTTGTGTAAAATAAGTACCAGCTTTACTGTATTTAATGTAATGAATTGTCTCAACATTTGCCCAAATGACCATTCCTTACCTGTTTTGCACAATACCACCTTTACCACTAATGCAGACTAGGAATGAAGATCTAATTTTATGTGGGCAAATGATTATACAGAGACTTTACAGTCTATTCAGAGACTATGCTAGTGTCAATACTGTGAAAACTGCCTGATACAGACACAAGCTGACGAAAAAACCAGGAAGCACCCAAACAGAATAGCGAAAAAGGAGACAGTCTGATGGTGCTGTGGAAACCAAGCTTGGTGTAAGAAGGCAAAGGTTCACTTGTAAAAAGGTCTCTTGGAAATACTACAATATTTGCCCCTGAAGAAGGCTTTGGCTGAAACGTGTTAAACGTGCTAATAAAAGTTTCCACAGCACCGTGAGACTGTCTCCTTTTTCACTTTTCGATACAGACACAACCCAATATGTATACAGCTTCTCTTCTGCATTTAAATGTGTGTGGCAGGCTATGTGGAATCTGGTCTAGACATTTGGATTCTTGAACATTTCACACCCACCTACCAAGCCCTTTAGGTGACTAGCCCTCATTGTAGAGAGTTCTGAAAACGTGCAGGCAGTTTCTACAAAGTGTTTCATTAGTCCAAAAAGGGGGCTCCTGTATCCTGCAGGGATACCTGTCCCTTCCTCATGACCTCCTGCACTCTAACTTCAAATGCAATTAGATAATGACATGACATTCTATCCCTCTGCACTAATGTTGCAAGTGGATTAAAATGTTGCAATGATTAACAGGGTATATAGAGCTTCCCTTTTCAAGAGTTTAAAGGCAGACACAACTGAAGCTACCCATGGCTCGGTCTCTAAGGCCTTTGTGTGGTTAACTAACATTAATCACTCAATAGCCACTCCGACCCATGACTTTAGCAGTTTGGGGAGGGGCTGGAGCTCAGTGGCAGAGCACATCCTTGTATGTAGAAAGGCCCAAGTAGCTGCAGTGCTATCACTCAGAGCAGACAATCCTGGGCTAGGTGGGCCAATTGTCTGATTTGCTATGAACTGTTGATGTGTTGCAGGACCCTTACATTTTTATTTTCCCTAACAGAACAAGTACGGTATTGGTTTTCGAATCAGTGGAGGACCAGAATTATTATTTAAAATTATTTATATACCACTTTTCAATCAAAAGCTCTCAAAGCACTTACATAGCAAAAGAGAGGAGGAAAGGGTTCCTTTTCCCAAAAGGGCTCATCATCTCAAGAACAAGCCAAACACAAAGGAAACGCCAGAGCTTCTATGCTGGGCTGAACAAGGACAGTTGCTCTTCCCCTGCTAAATATAAGAGCGCCACCACTTTAAAAGCAGAGGCGCACATGTCCTGCAGCATTAGAAGGGCAGAAGCTGTGTTTTTGGACAAGGCTGCTTCAGAGCTCAGCTAGAGCATTGCCAAGGAGCCAAAAGTGCACAGACAGGGAAGAGGGAGCGATTGTTACTGATCTCCCCTCCCTCTAAAAGTGCTATCTGGCTCCCAGGAAAATGTTCATGAGGGTCACACAGCCCTCAGAGACATATTTATCCCAGGTTTGAGTCCCTGGGATAGACTGCAGCCAAGAGTGCACTAGAAGCTACACCATTTTGAAATCTGGCAGTGGTGGAGGACTGTAGCTCCATGAAAGAGCATCTGCTTTGCATGCAGAAGGTCCTGGATTCAATTCCCGGCATCACCAGTTAGGAATAGAAAATACCCCTGTCTGACAGCCTGGAGAGCCACTGACACACTGTGCAGACATTCTCAGGAGCCCCTGGTGCTTCTCCCTGTTCAGCCCAGCATAGCAGCTCTCCATTGCCTATTGCTGGTGTTCCCTTTGTGTTTTCTTTGCTCTTGAGATTATGATCCCTTTTGGGAGAAGGAGCCATTCTCTCATACCTTTTGCTATGTAAAGCGCTTACATAGGAATGTAGGAAGCTGCCTTATACCAAGTCAGACCGTTGGTCCATCTAGCTCAGCATTGTCTGCAAAGACTGGCAGTGGCTTCTCCAAGGTTGCAGGCAGGAGTCTCTCTCAGCCCTATCTTGGAGATGCCAGGGATGGAACTTAGAACCTTCTACATGCAAGCATGCTCTTCCCAGTGTCCCCACCGCCTAAGGGGAATATTTTTACAGGCTCACATGTAGAGGTCATTAACACAATCAAAAACTGTGTTCTACCTGGGTTTGGGAGTTGTGGGTGCTTCCAATTTTAGGTTGTATGGAAGCAAGGTAGGAGGAAAACCTGGGTTGAAGTGATTATGTGGAAGCATGGTAGGAGGGTTAGCTTTTCCTCCTACCTTGATTCCACACAGAGAGGCGATTCACACGATGGGAGAAAATCAGGCTAGAGGAAGACCATCGTGTGAACCACCATCATGTGAACCACCGGGCTCGGCTGCGAGCCCGGTGGTTCATAAGCGGTTCACCCGCCAAACTACCCCTACCCTTAAACCAGGTTAGTTTTTTGTAACCGTGAGTAGCCGCAGCTACTCACGAGTAGACCCTCGACCGGGAGGATGAAGAGTAGCCTCCCGGCTCGGGGGTCTCTCCAGCATGTCCTGCACACTCGCACAGGGCATGCTGGAGCTTCCGGGGCTGCACAGCCCCCCAACTCCCCAGTGACGGAGCTCCCCGTGATGGAGCCAGCAGTCATGTGGTCAGCCACCCAGAACAGACTGCTGCTCGTGTGCGGGGAGAGCGGGCTTAGCCTGCTTTCCCACAAACCCCCTAGAGGCTCTTCTCACTAATCGTGAGAATGGCCTCTATGAGGCTATTCTCACGGTCTGGCAAAATCGGGCTAAGGGAGTCTAGTCCAATTTTGCCAGACCATGAGAACCACCGGGCTCACAGGCGAGCCCGGTTTCTCCTAAGCGGGTCACCCGCTTAACTCCCCCTCCCCTAAACCCAGGTTAGCAGACCGAGCGCTCCGCTAACCCGGGCTTTCGGATCATGTGTTGCTGCGGCACGACTCCGCACCATGGCAACTCACAAGGAGACCCCCAACCAGGAGGCTAAAAAGCAGCCTCCCAGCTCAGGGATCTCTCTAGCATGCTCTGCGCACTCGTGCAGAGCATGCTGGAACTTCTGGGGGCTGTGCGGTCCCTGATCCTCACAGCCCCCACCGGCTCCATGACAGAGCCAGCAGTCGTGTGGGCAGCCGATCTGACTGCCCAGGGCTGCATCAGGGATCGTCTGCAGGGAGAGTGGGCTAAGCCGTTATGGCGGTTCTCACCGATCATGAGACCCGCCTCAATCACTTCTACCCAGGTTATCCTCTTACCTTGCTTCCACACAACTGAAAACTGGGAGAGCGCACACAGCTTCCAAACCCAGGTAGAACACAGTTTTCGATTGTGTGAATGGCCTCCTGGTCTCCCATTCAAATACAAGCCAGGGTGGATCCTTAGTGAAGGGGACAATTCATGCTCACCACAATACCATTCCCGGGCTGTGGAATGTGCTCCCTGCTGAAATCCGTAATTTGCATTCTCTATTAGCCTTCAGGAAAGCCCTTAGAACGTATCTGTTTGGCCTGGCTTTCCAGGGTTTTTTAATCATTTTTAATATTTTAACCCGGTTTCAGGGTTTTTAATTACTGCCACTGTTTAATTGTTGTTTTAAAATGTTTTTTAATTGTTGTTATATTGTTTTTTAATTTTTGTTTTAGTTCTTTACTGTTTTAATGGTTTGTTTAAATTGTAAACCACCCTGAGCCATTTTGGAAGGGTGGTATAAAAATCAAATCAAATCAAAATCAATCAATAAAGTACCAGCTCTCCTCTTTCATTGAAAAGCCATATATAAATAATTTAAAATAATAATTCTTGTCCACTGATTCAAAAACCAAGAGAGCTTGTTTTATTGAGGAAAATAAACCTGTAAGGGTCCTACAATGCATAGATAGACTAATGGTCTAAGTGAGTATAAGCTTGCTTCCTATGTAACGCTTGGTATGTGACTTGGGATGTTTCAAACATGTCCCTCTTTTCAACTGTGAAGTATTGGCGGGGAGGGTACACATTTCCCCGGTGTGGGTGCAGCTGTGCCAGTAGCAGACACAGAGAGGGCAGGGCCAGCTCCCAGGGTTGCAAGGTCACATGAGCAGACTAGAACCCAGTGCTGGATGCTTCTGTAAGCAACAGAGCACAACATCGGGTTTTTAATCTTCTCAGATCAAAATACTTCAGCAGCACCAGGGTGAGGATTGTGGGGGGAGCCCAATTATGCCTGATTTCCACATGGCTCTGAAGCACACAAATTAAATGCTGAACGGATTCCACAAACTCAAGCACACACATGTGTGCACACAGCATGGCCCTCACTGGCCTGTGTTGTGGTGGATGATGTGATACTTGGTCGCCACCAGGGGGCTCCCGGGAAAAGTAGAAGGGCCTGATCCATACAGTGCCAGACTCTTGTGGCTTGCGTGGCTTGATGACATTATCACACCTACTCCATGAAAACCAGCTTCGACATGCTTCTTCCATTCCCCACCCACCTCCCCAGTAGTGCATGGTGCACGGTGCAGCATGGCCTGATTATGCAGTGCAATCAGCTGGGTATGCCCCTCTGCATAGACATCATCATGGCACAAACTGGGCCCTTTCTCCAGCTGCAAAACAGGCCAAGAAAATCCTGTTAGCAGTCCTACAGGCATCCCCGGTCATAAAAAGCGATTTCCTCCCTGGGGTTCTCTGATGTTTGCCTTGAATTATGACTCTTGGATTTAGAGAGATGATTGGGAGCTCCTTGGATGGACGGCCATCTGGAAGGCTATATGTGTGCTCAAGTCTACAGAAGCAAGTGAAGTTTAAGAGATGCGTGACCAGGAGAAGCAGAGAAACACACACAGAAGAAGAAGAGAAGAGAAAGGAAAATACACCTGTGGAGTCCATGATTGTGTGAGCTTTGGGGTTTCTTGTGGGGAGTGCAACTTGTCCTCTTTGCTACTTTCCATTTGCTTCTCCCCAGTCTGACTGTAATTTACGCATTGCTCTCCAGCTGCTATCCTCAAAAGGAAGCAACATCTAGAGAGGCCCCCAAACTTTCCATGACTCAGACAACATTGTGTCATATCCTGTGCAGCAGAAATGGCAAAGACAAACACCCTGGACTGAACTATTTCTCTTGGAAGCGAGGCCCAATTGATATGTTACTGCAACACTGGGGGGAGCCACTTCCATGTTGCTTCTTCTTCCCAGGCAGCTCTGGCAATGGCCTGGGGTACACATGAAGCAGAACGTACCATTTCAGACTGCAGGTAGGGAGAACCACACGGTCTAAAATTCTCACACATTAGAAAAAAGGAAAAGGAAAACTGCAAAGTGGAACTTCTGTCCCTGCTACACTAATGTTCCATGTGCAGGAAGTTTTCCTTTTACACAGGCAATTATTCTGTTGGAGGCAGGGATCTAGCTATAACACAGCGGATGGGTTCAAAAAACCTGAGGACCCCCAGCTCCTGAGAGCTGCCTGGCACACCCCTCCCTATTTTCTTCATTTTCTCCCTCGCTCCGCTCCGAGGGGCCCCTGGGGATAGGGGTAAACACAAGCCTCCGCTCCCCTAGCTATGCCCCTGGTTGGAGGTGGTGGTAGCACACTCCACCACCTCAGGATGCTCACCCCCACCACCTCATCCTGATGCTTATGTGGACCTGGCCAAAAGTCTAGGAAGAGCCAGACGGAAGGGCCAGATGTTGTGGTTCCTTTCCACGCAAAATCACCCTTAGAAGATCATGCGGCAAAAGAATGATGCCACATGGCCCATCCAAGTGCTTCTTCCATCCAGCCAAGGCTGCACAACTTTGGCCCTCTGGCTGTAGCTGGACTATGGGTCACAATGGCCAATATTCAGGGATGACAGGAGTTGCAATCCAATGACAGCTGGAGGGCTGAAGTTTGTGCAGCCCTGATCTAGACCTTACCAGAATGGCATAGGAAGGGGTCACAGGGAAGTGGCTTTCAGAGTGTTGCATTGGGGTGCACACTGGCCTACCTCCCACCTGGCTTAACTACTTAAGTACTTAAGCCAGGGTACTTGCTTCCACATCAGTGGCTTGGATCACAGCATATGGGGCAGTTCAATTGAGTCAGGAGGTCTCAACATGAGAATGCTGCAGATTTGTTTATTTACTACACGGATGTCTCTCGCCTGTCTTCAGTCATGAAACTCATGTTGGGTTAAATGGGATTCCCAGGTGCTCCCGCATCCAGGCACTGACAAAACCTAGATCTGCTTAGCTTCAGCAAATATAATGGCGGTGGCGAGCAAACAGCAGTGCCGGCGGGTGCAAGGAGAAGGCAGGGGCGGGTGGGAGAAAATGGTGGCGGTGGCGGGGAGGGTGGGTGGGGGAGGAAATGGCAACGGGGAGAACTAGAAAGCGCCAGCCAAGCACCGAAGGAAAGCCCTGCCAGCCAGGGGTGTAACTATAATAGGGCAAGGGGAGACAGTTGTTTGGGGGCCCACGGCCTTGGGCACCCCCCCAGAGGCAAGTCACATGACTGACTCCCCCAGCTGCGCACCAGCCCGGGCTTCTTTAAGTTGTATTCATCCTCCAAAACTGATGTGAGTGTTAAGACCTGGAGCTACCAGAACAGCATGTCTTTCTCCAGTACCATTAAATATCTTGCATCACCCACAATTTACAAAACCTTTTTGAGCTGAGCTTCAGTGAGGGGGCGCCCATTTTAAAATCTTGTCTCTGGCTCCACTCCAACCTTGCTACGCCCCGGCTGCCAGCATGCACCAGCCAGGCCGGCTGGCGAAGGAAAGAGGACTGGGAGGGGGAGATAGACGGGGACTGAAGGTGGGGGAGAATGAAGTTAGGGAGGAGAAACAGGGAGAACTAGGGGCGCAGATGGTCTGTGCTGAATCAGCTAATTCTACTTAACATCAGTGTTAAACTAGTTGCTATTTCCAACCCAATGTTAATTTTTTAATCTAGATTTTTTTTAGTCCACTCTGGCTCAAAACTCAGGATGGTCAGTAATTAATAAAACATAATAACATAACAGCAATTAAGAATAAAAATCATGCAATTACTGTTACATTTTATTTTTAAAATGTTGAAATGTAAAGTTTAAATTTCTAGGCCACATTTTGATTCAAATTAAGCTATCCAAGTGGCTTTAAGTAATAATGGGTTGTTAAAACCACATAAAAACAGCAGATATAAAAACAACAGACATAAAAACAAACTATCTTAAAAATGCAGCAGCAATGGCCTTTGGCCAAAAGCAATAACGATTTGACGGAGTGACTACAATGCAGCAGAGAGATCACAGAGAAATCCAAGTCAATAGCATTTTTAAAAGTGCAATTAAACATAAAGGCTATAATCCCATACATAAAAGGGACCCCCCACCCAATAAAACTCAATGGAGCTTTGTTTCTTCCCTGTTGTTGTTGTTATCCCGCTCTCCCTCCAAGGAGCCCAGAGCGGTGTACTACATACTTAAGTTTCTCCTCACAACAACCCTGTGAAGTAGGCTAGGCTGAGAGAGAAGTTACTAGCCCAGAGTCACCCAGCTAGTATCATGGCTGAATGGGGATTTGAACTCAGGTCTCCTCGGTCCTAGTCCAGCACTCTAACCACTATACCACGTTGGCTACTACTCGTCCCACCTACTCGTCTCTATGGCTTAAATCAACTGAAGGCTGACATCCCAGGTTGGCACCTTTAGGCTGCTCCAAAGAGCCAGTGCCCTGCTGTGGCAGAGCAACTGTCGCAGCCAGGAGAGTCTCTCTACTGACACTTTCTCCAGGCCATCCCATCTGCAAATGGGAACTCCCTCCAGAAGTCCACCTCTTCCTTTCCTCCCGCAAATGGGAGCCTCCCTGCAGAGGCTGCCAAGGGAAGCCAGTAGACTGAGGGCTCCTTCAGACCCAGAGCTGGCTCTGCATAACTTGACCACCTAGGAAAAAAGCGCTTGGTAGCAGTGATATGGGAAGAGCACACGGAAATCCCATTTTCTGCATGGAAAGAGAGGCAGGGAAGAAAGGGGGATCTGTAGAGTCCTATGGGCAGCCCTGAAGACACGGTTGTGTTATACCAAGTCAGACCATTACAGTCAGTCCAGTATTGTCTACTTTGACAATACTGAGGTGGGGTGATTTTAATTGTTTTACTACATGTGTTTTTAGCTGTTTGTTTTGTTTTTAGATTTTATGTAAGCCACCTGGAGCTTTATATATTAGACAGTATACAAACGTGAGAAATAGAAAAGAAAATGAATGAATGAATGAATGGCTATGAGTGAGAGCAGCTCTCCAAGGATTCAGATGTGGGCCTTCCCTGCCCTGCTACCTGAGATCCATTTTTTAAGTGGAATACAAATACGACAAATATTTATATACCGCTTTTCAAGAAAAGTTCCCAAAGCGGGATAGATAGATAGATAGATAGATAGATAGATAGATAGATAGATAGATAGATAGATAGATAGAAAAATGACTCCCTGTCCCAGAAGGGTTCACAATCTAAAAAAGAAACATAAGATAGACACCAGCAAACAGCCACTGGAGAGATGATGTGCTGGAGATGGATAGGGCCAGTTGCTCTCCCCCTGCTAAATAAAGAGACTCACTACTTTAAAAAGGTGCTTCTTTGCTCAGTTATCAGGAGATGTGAGGAACTGAACCTGGGACCTTCAGCATGCAACACACATGCCTTATTGTTGACCTATAGCCCCTCCTTTTGCTGGTACTGTGCTCATGCAGAGAAGCTTCAAACCTGCAATATAATGGGGGCCGAGCGGGGAGATAAACTTCCCACTATTATCCACTAGCTCAATCCAACTAGGGGTCATTTATGCATAGAGCCCTATTCTTAGTTGGATGTGAATGCTGCTGCAGCCAGAGGCATCAGGTTTGGAGCCCCAGTTAGAATCTCTGCATACTACCAATCATCTATCCAGGAGAAGCATGTCGGGAAGCCAGGATTTAATACATCCTTCCTCTCCTTGCTTATTTGTGGTTGTTGTTAAAAAATAGTTATATTTTTTATTTTATTTTTTTTATTATTTATTTTATTAAAACGTTCTTATACTGCCCAAAACTTATGTCTCTGGGCAGTTTACAACAGAATAAAAACAAAGTAAAACATTCCTTAAGACAAAAATGAGGGGCGGGGCAGGGACACAGATATTACAACAATTTTAAAATTGTAAAATAATTTAAAAATGTAAAAACAGCATTAAAACCATTAAAACAACATTAATTAAAAGCCTGGGTGAAGAGATGTGTTTTTAAAGACTTTTTAAAAGCTGTCAGAGATGGGGAGGCTCTTATTTCACTAGGGGACGCATTCCAAAGCCTCGGGGCAGCAGCGGAGAAGGCCCGTCCCCGAGTGGCCACCAGACGAGCCGGTGGCAGCTGCAGACGGACCTCTCCAACAGATCTCAGTGGGCGCTGGGGTTCATGCCGAAGAAGGCGTTCCCTTAAATACCCAGGGCCCAAACTGTTTAGGGCTTTATAGGTTATAACCAGCACCTTGTATTTTGTCCGGAAGCATATCGGCAGCCAGTGTAGTTCCTTCAATACGGGAGTTATATGGTCTCTCTGAGATGACCCAGAGACCCCTAGACTGCGTACCTGTTCCTTCTGGGGAAGTGTGACCCCATCCAGAACAGGCAGATCAAAATCATCTCTTGAGTTCCGACCCCGCACAATGAGTAGCTCTGTCTTAGCCGGATTCAGTCTCAGTTTGTTATCCCTCATCCAGCCCATCACCGACTCCAGGCAGGCATTTAGGGAGGTTATGCCCTCTCCCGATGATGCTGACATGGAGAAATAGATTTGGGTGTCATCAGCATACTAATAGCACCCTGCACCAAATCTCCAGATGATCTCTCCCAGCGGTTTCATGTAGATATTAAACAACATTTGAGACAATATGGAGCCCTGGGGAACACCATACAAAAGTTCAGATTTTGAAGAACAGCAGTCTCCAAGGGACGCCATCTGGAACCTGCCCGAGAGGTAGTAGTGGAACCACTGCAAAGCAGTGCCTCCAACTCCCAATTATATACCAATTTTCAGAATAAGAAGAAAGTTATTAAAGCCATTTACACAGAAAAAATTAATAAGATGTTTCTCTGCCCCCAAAAGGGCTCACAATCTAAAAAGGACGACAACGGAAACAGCAACAATAGCCACTACAACACACTGTGCTGAGGCTGGATAGGGCCGATTGTTCTCTGCCTGTTAAATATAAGAGTCATCACTTTAAAAGGTGCCTCTTTGCTCAGTCAGCAGGGGCTAATCAAAGAGTCTCTAAGTGGAGCTATGAACATGCAGCCTTGTCTGCTGCATGTGAAGAAGTATGGATTGGGGCCTGAGCAATCAATCAAATTAACAGACAAAAAGTGGGGGCTTGCACATGGTCTTACTTTGACCTGAAGATCTTCTGAACTTTCACGTGCCATATACAGAGAAAGCAGCACAGGTAACACATTTGCTACCGCAACGGCACGGGCATGTTCTGGAGTGTGCCTCCCGATCTGTCCCAAAGACCAAGCAGCTGCCGCCTTAATGTGATCTTCTGGTTCTTCTGACAAGCACACCGCCAGTTGTGGAACCCCCTGTGGCATTTGATCAAAAGCACAGAACATTGTGAATCCAGGCAAGGTTTGGAGAACCTTGTAGACAGGATTGCTAGGAGGGAGGAAAAACAAAAACTATTTAAAAAGTTAAATGCTTAGCTCAAAGCACTACTCTGTTGCTTGTATGGGCTGTAAGGATCATTCCTGAACACTATGAATTGAAGGATCAGAAGTATATTAAATCTGCCAATTTCTCTGAGATAAGGGCAGTTAAAGCTGACACATTTATGGCTTCAAAGGATTCAGAGAGCAGGTGCCACAATTCAGGCCACAACAGAGAGCAAAGCTAGTGCTTTTATCAGGCACTGAAATTCCAGGGTTTCGGGTTTCCTTCGCAGGTTTTCTGGAAAGCAACCAAGCCCTGCACCCCTTCCATTCATTTCAAGAAGACTCGCTTGGGGCTTCCGCATAAGCCCCACCGAAATGAATGGATGAGGTGCAGTTGCAGTGCTTGGAGGGGGGTCGTTGCTTCTCCTCCCCCTTCTCCCCAGCAGGAATCTTTTATATATTTAGGCTCTTTTCTTCCTTCTTTCACCACACACAATAAATTTAAACATGACTAACAAGTTATTATTCATGCAGGCACTGACCCTTATGGATGTATATTGGAACTTTCATCAGTCAGATTGCCTTTTAGTCCTGACAATTTTATAATTAGAATACTTTGCAAAAAAAAAAAAATCAATAAAATTCTACCATCCACCAGTAACCATTTGATGCATTAAAAAGTGGGGGGAGTGGGGACAGACAGACAGATACAATACTATCAATACCTATATTGCGCATGTGGCTTTGAAATATTAGATTTTTTTCTTCACTGTCAGGTTATCTAGCAGAACCCATTTCAGGCTGAAAACACGCAGACACAAAAGCTTTCCCTAGCAGCCTGTCCATTTCAAATAAAGCAATGATATTTTGTGTTTTAGGAAGAGATTGTTCAGTTCCTATGATACTTGCATGTTCAAGAAGGTTCCACAATTGCCAGTCTTTTGATAACCGACTGGAGAATACATATTGGGTTTTCTTTGTCTCATTTTTTAACAAGCACATAGTCTTCCTTGCCTTAAATGTACTACAACAGGAGCAAGGCAGACATCCTGACGTAACAAAAGATGGCCCATTTTATCCATTCTCCTTTTAAAAGACAATTAAAGCTAGACATCAAATATTTATTCTAAGAAGCTATTTGCCAGTTTCCTGTCTGCTATTTGGAAAAATGCAACTCAATTAGCATCTCATAAAAATGCAGAACTATGCTAGCAAACTAATCCATAACCTTTAAAAAACAAAACAACCAAGAGTCTACTATTCCACTGCATTCTAAGTACAATGTGTAGGGACATAATTCAGGTTGAGGAGTACAAGCTAATATAGTAAATGATATTTTTGTTCTGGAAACAAAAACATTCTACCTTGGCTGTATATTCTTTTTTATATATGTCATTTTTAACATGCAATTTTCTTTTTTGCCCTTAAAACAACCCTTGGCAGTAAATCATTACTATCTCCATGGCATTTGTAAAGGATAGAAATAATGCAAGCTACTTAGTAAACAACAGGGGAAATCCAGTGAAATGTCAACACTTTTAAGTCCCACTGATTTCAATGAGATAAACATGTGCTTAAATTTCCCTTTGAAATCCATGGGATTTAGAACTGGTTAACTCTGATGAGACTGTGACTAAAATATTCTTTCTATACTGTGCATATAGACATTATGGAGTATAGCAAACTCTAAGAGAAATAAATGTTTTATTAACAGTTTTATGAGTGTGATCCTGAACTTCCTCTTTCTGAAGTAACGGCCACTAAAATCAACAAAAGCTGATCTCTAAATAATTGTGTTTAGATGTCACAATGAACAGGAATTCCAGTACACATCTGAAAATTGTTTATGTATGTTCTTTGAGGCAATTCTCTTCAGCATTGTTCTCCCAATCATGATGTATATATGTTGATGTTTCCAGTGTTCATGATGTGCTCTAGTTTAATGGTTTATGTTTCCTCTGGTTTTTGCCCCCACTGCTGTTTTAACTTCGATTGGCTGACATTCTGCCCAGGGTAATGCTGACAATTTAGTACCATCCATTCCACTGCAAGTGTTAAACACTGCCCTTGGAGTTGTGGAAAAGCTCTAGTCCGCTGAGAGCCTGAGACAGTTCTGTAACACTACATACATAATTTCCAGTGGACACAGCATTGGGCAAGTGAGGTTGTGCAAAACAGGGCTGTTCTGTAACATTCTGGGTAGCGTTTTAGACACTTGCAGCAGTGAGGGTGGTGCTGAATAATCTGTGTTGCCCTGCACAGAATGTGAGCCCTTATTTAGGATGTTTTTAATCAGATACTTGAAAGTTGCTTGTTGGCTATCTTGGTGATCTTGCTAAGAGACTAAAGGCGGGATATCCATTTTAAAATAAACACTTTGGATAGTATCCAGACTAAGTTAATCATGACTAAGTCCCAGTTAAATTAATTTAAATGGAACACAGTCATTACTAACAGCTCTCATTGATTTCAATATTGCTTAGCCGTGACTGCATGCTACCCACCCAAATGTCTGAATAAGCTGCTACACCGCAGTGCTTTTCCAACTGCAGTACCATGGCAATAGAGTGGGTAAGATGTTCACAGTGAATTCAGACAGCAAAAACAAAGGAAGAGATGCATATGCCATAGCCATCCAATATTTTTTTAAGGGCATTCCGTGCCTTTGGTGTGTTTGGCCAGTCCAGTGAACAGATAGTTGTGTTGCCTGACATGCGCAACCCTGCACATGGATTGTATTTTTTGCAGGGGACCGGGAAACCAGAACTAACCTTAGAGATTATAACCGCCATGGCCAGGTTCTCCGAATGAGCTGCCACATATCCCAGCATCATGATCCCAGGGAGTCTAACATTTCCTTTGCAGCTGCCAATACAATCAATCACAGCAGCAACTCCCCCTGTATTCACTATAAGTTGCGAAAGCTGGAAGCAGATAAGCCAGAAAGGTTAGAGATGCTACAGTCCCAAGGAACTGTCAAACTATATGGTCAAGCCAGTCCATTTAAACAGATATAATTGGACAGGGGAAGCCCCTAGTGGTCAATCAGCTCCATTATGTGCAGAATGCTGCAAATCCTTAACGGCTTGGGTCCAAGGTATTTAAGAGAGCACCTTCTTTGTAATGAACCCTATTGTCTACTAAGATCATCTGGGGAGGTCCGGTTACAGTTGCTGATGGCTCATTTGGTGGCAACTCAGGACCGGGCCTTCTCTGTGGCTGCCCCAAGGCTTTGGAATATGCTCCCTGTTGAAATAAGGCAGTATAGAAATATGATAAATAAATAAATATATGGGGAATTCAGATTTAACAAGTTCAGTGCTATCCTGGGTACTCATTTTTGCCCCATGGACAGTTCAGAATGTAATGTTACATGCTGATTTGAAAAATATGGGACTTTACTCCTAAGCAATGGGACATATTAAATGTTAAGTGATCAACTGGATCCAGTGATTGTTGTAGGGACAGAGGTTTGAGAGTTCACAAGGACAAGAATCTTCATCCTGTTCTATCTCAAAGGCTCAGAGGGAGTCCCAAGATAGAACCCAACCAAAATGTTGCCCAATAGCAGCCTAACCTTTGCCATTCAAGTAGCCCATGAAGGAAATTGTACAATACTTCCAAAAACAACCACTCTTTAGCTTAGGTATGTGTCCAGTGGGAGGGAACTGTAGAGAAACCATAAAAATTGTGCCTTCATCAGCCAGAATAGCTAAATTAAAATTAATATCACTTTTGTAGCCTGCCCTTCCTCCATGGAACTCAATATGGCATGCAAGGGGTTAGCTAACTGCATATTTACAGCAACACTGTGAAATAGGTTAAGCTGATAGACAGTGGCCATATTCAGAGCAACACACTTCAGATGCATCAGAAAGATATGTCCACACTGCAGAAAGCTTTCCTAGCTGCACAGCATCAGGCACGCAGCACAGCGGAGCAAATTTTGACAATTTGCACTGCCTCCAGAAGTGCCCTGTGTTTCCCAAAAAGGTGTCCCTGAGGGTCACGCAATCCTCAGGGACATATTTTCAAGTGACACAGTCTGTGCCGCTAGGAAAGCTTCCCACAGCACACATTTATCTTCCGAGCACATCCAAGGTGTGTTGCTCTAGATGTCAGTCACTTACTATGAACATCACTTCTGTGTGCTTTATGGCTAACTGGGGGCTTGAAACCAAGTCTCCCCAGTTCAGAGTCTGTTCACAGACAAAAGGGTTCTCAAAGATTGCAACTTAAAGATCTATATGTGACTGGGAGAGGAAATAGCCTCATCAATATCTGGAACTGTATAAAGCTGTAAAGGTCAAAAAAATCAGCACCTTGAATTGTGCTTGGAAGGCAATTGGGAGCTGTCAAAGAGTTTGGATCACAAGAACAGTATTTGTACTAGTATTCCAAACAACCCACCTCCTCTTTTCATAAGGTAGTGGGTTCACCCTTTTCAAACTGACATTAAAAAGCAGCACATCACAATGGTTTATGGTGAACATGTTTCACCGAAAAGAAATTACACTGAAAAAAGCTTAGCCCTCCTTCATGCTGCCATCCTGCATATATTTACTCCATGCATAAAGGTCCTCTGAAATCCATGGGATTTACAGACACATCAGTGGGTGCCAGGACCACATCCTTAAAGCATTTTTAAAAAGTCTTTCTGAGACTCCACTTATTCTAGAGTCCTCTATATCACACTGTGAAGATGCTGTCAATAAGCATAGAGCTAATCTTTTCTTATTTTGAGGACTCCTCCGATTTACTCAGAATACCAACTATAGAAAATGATCAGTCTGGCTGGGATGGTTTAATAGCCCAGCTTAGCAGATTTAGTTATGGTGAAAGCTTTTCTGCCTCTGTCAACATTTAGGGTCAAACAGGCTATGCACCAATTTAATTTTTAACAAGACCAGCTAACCTGATAAATGCATGTGAAACCATGTAACTAATATTACGTTTCACATCAATTTAGCATCACCATGAGACACCAATTTTGTTCACTAAAGCAGCGTGTGTGTATGTGTGTGTGTGTAAAACACATACACATACATAAGAAAAGCCCTCCTGGATCAGCCCAAAGGCCTATCCAGTCTAGCATCCTTTCTCACACACTGTCCTTTGAAAAGCAAGAATCAACAGGATTCTCTCAAGATCAAATCCTACATCCAAGTAGAAGCCTGGTGAGAAAGAAATCCTCACACTGGAGTGCAACAGCAGATAGATTCACTCCACAGAGACTGCTGCAGCCTGCAATTCAACCAGCCCCTCCCCCCTCCGTCTCCTTTGCTTCAAATGCATGAGCTTTTAGGCACAGAGCGAGGACTCCTGTGGAGATTGTGCTCAGTGGCACAAAGGAAGTTTTGACTACAGCGAGGATTCCCCAAATCCTTCCTCCCCCCCCACCCCCACCCAGCAACATCAGAGCTGCTAAAACGACACCTCTCACATTATCCTTGTGACATCTGGGGGGGTTTCCCTAAAGCCCAAGAGCACCTGAAATAATGAGAATATCGGATTTCGATGTGAGGTTTTGTGGCTTAAATTAATAAAAAGCTCTCAATAATGAGACCCTAGTGCGCTCTAAATGTTCATGAACCACAAGAGAAAACCCCTTCTCCATTCCCTTTTAACACATTATGACCTTTTCGGCCTACTTCATGATTTTTGAATACCAGTTGTTTCATCTAATTTTTGAGAACTTGGAGATGTTCTGAAGTACTGAGGTTTCACAATAGCAGCAGAAGCAGCTTAAAAAATAATGTCCAGAATCTCCTTGGACCTTGACACATGGCACTGCACATTTGTTTTAAAAGTCTGCAGGAGACAATTACTTGGTACATAATTTTCTTTATTCAACTCAGTGGAGATGAGGTGGATGACTGGCTTGGTTTTCTGTTCCTTTTTATTTTATCAGACTTCATAATCGATGCATGGAGCTTTGCTTTGATCCTCTCAACATAACACTGTGGTTTTTGCATTTAGAGATTTTTACGCATGTTTACATAAAGCATTTTAAAGATAATGCCGTCATCATCATCTTAATAAGGAAGCCTATTTTTAACTTGATTTCCAGTTCGTTCACTAATTTGACATTCAGAGTCCATGTTAAAAAAAACCCGGAGGTGCCACAATCCAATACACCATTAAACACGCACACATCCATTGACTTCAGTAGTTAAAGCATGCTTCATCATGCATTGGATCGTGGCCTCCGAATCAGATTTCATAATAGCCTTCAATACACTACCCTCTGCCTCCCTTTAAGCATCCTCTCTGCAGTAACACCCACCAACAAGGAAAGCTGATTTTGCCTATTTCCCTATTTGTATTCCAAGCACATCCAATAACAGCAACAAACATTTCCTCTTTCCCCCCACTTTCTTCTTTGCACCAATGGAAATTCCATAGAGCTTTTTGCTTTGCCTAATGACAGAATAATACTGGGGATTTTTTGAAAACATTTGTTTAAAGTATAAACACTAATAATGTGACCTTGTATTTGCATTCTCAAGGTTTTTACCTCAGGCGTATGCCTTGCTATCTCTCTAATTAGAGTTGCAGCATTTTTCTTGACGTATTCATCCGAGTCCTTCAGGCATGTGAGTACAACAGGGAAAATTTCTGCTTCAACCACCATTTCTGCCAGATCCACAGAATGCTTTGCTATCTGGCTGAGAGCTGAAAGCACCTGACGCTGGTAAATAAGAATGATTGTTTTATAAATGGCTTATTGGGCAAACACTTTCCAAGCAGAAAAAGAGAGAGGAGGAGGAGGAGGAGGAGGAGGAAAACTTCCCCTCTGACTAGGAAGGTACCAAACCACCCACAACTGTTACAAAATTCAGTCTGTCCATGTTCCAATTTAACAGCAAAACAAAACATCACCTTTTCTTGATCAACATTTCTCCTCAGTAAATAAAAACATATTTACTTCGAAGAAAGTTTAATAAAATTCAATGGAGCTGCTTCTGAGTAAATGTAATTAGGAATTCAAAAGGGAAGAAAATGAACTTACACTACAACAAACGCAAAACAGAAGGCAAGCAGTTTATTGCTGTCTTTGAACAGCGTTAGACATGAGATAATTGCTTGTTTCTTTTTAGTTACAAAGTACAGACCTCACAAATCTTCATCAGCTGTTGTCATTTAAATATTAACATTTGAAATAAATTTTTAAAGTTGCTATTTTAATTAAATGTGCATGTGGAAAATGCTCTTTGCTGTTAAATTTTCACAAAGTGCCGCATTGTTAAAAAGACAAAAGGGGTTGAGGTACATTAGATACTATTATTAAATACTATAACTATCCAGCTGATTGTGCCATGGTCTTCTGTACGCAAAGGCCTAGGACATAAACAAGTAAAAACGAAAACATGCATACACCTCACTGGAAACCTACAGCCCTATACCCAGATCCTAATGGAAAGCAAGTTCCACTGAAATAAAGACAACTACTTTCAAAACAAACATGTTTTGAAATCCAGAATTACAAACACTCAGAAGTGCAATTATTATATTTGCATAGTATCTAAATTACAAATGTTGGGCCCACTCAAACAATTTTAGGAACGTTTCAAATAAAAAACAAGACTACAGTATGTCAGATTAACTAGTATAGAAATCTGCTCCTATAATGCTAAGGGCACTAACACAAGATCCCTAGAAACCCAGTAATCTCAGCTTAAAGATGTATTTGCTCCTTCCTTACCCACCAGTTATTTCCACCATGTATACCCCAGTGACATCTCCCCTTTGTTACCAGTAGCCCAGTTAGGACTTTTGTATTCTGGGAGAAGAGCCCCTTTCGATTAACGCGCTTTTCCAGAATCCCATCATAACTGGGAGGCTGGCTGCAATTCTTGGGGAAGGAGAAATAGTTGGGAAAGTACCTTCAGTTTGGCATCAGGGTTGAGGATCATCTGAGCCAAGTGAGCAATTGCCCCCGCATCCACCACCGTCTGCGCTAACTCTGGAGAATGCTTTGAAATATCACTGAGTGCCGAAGCTGCAATCCTTCTCAAAGCAATCTCTGGCTCCTGGATACAGAGCACTAAGAGAGGAATGGCTCCCGCATCCACCACAGCCTGTGACAGTTCTGTTGGACCAATGAAAGTAATTAAGCGAGTATGGGTGAGTGACCCTTGTGCGAGCCATTTTTCACCCTGACAGATACAGCAGGAGGGGGAGAGGGGAGGGTGTACTTCAGTGCCTTGACATCTGCATTTCAAATCAGCTCTCCTGGTTTCATAAACCATGTGGACCAATCCTCGGCTGAAAAGAATACAGGTCACTAGATGGACCCCCATTTACATGTACACATTTGAGGTAGATTAGGCTGAAATGGTTTGTTACCCTGTGAGTGAGTATGTGTGTGTGCGTGTGCGGGTGTGTTGTTTAAAAAGAGTAAGCAGATGTCAGCTGTTTAAGCCCTGCCGGTTGTGCCCTGATCAATAGGCAAGGAGTTTTTGCACAGCGAACAACAAAGAAAAGCCAAAATGCCAAAATCTGCCCCTCTGCCCCGCAATGCTAATTTAGATGGCACTTCATCCTGTTCACACATGAGAAGCAGAAAATAATATGCCTAAAATACATTAATGCATTTTTAAAGCTGCATGTGGTATTTTCCAGCTCCTTTTTACATCAAAACACATTCTTCTAAAAAGAAAAGTACATTTTTCATCAGTAAACTATCAATAATATTCCTTTCCCACATTAAATTATTGCAGCAGACAGTTGGATTAAGCCAACATAGCCAGTTGCTTGCATCTTAACCTGAGAACCCACAATTAACTGATACAGTCAGTGCACTGTTATAGCAGAAATTCATTACCCTCCCTCCACATATTTGTCATTAGCTTCAGTAGTGAAGTAGAAAATTATGGGATAGCAAATGCAAGGATTACAACAAGGGCTATTTTTGAGATGATGAAAAATGAACACAAAAACCCATTAATTTCAAATAGGCTATTCTAGGTTCTTAGATAAGGGTGGGTTGGGTTTTTTTTAGGTCTTCTCCTTGTTACACACATACTCTCTTATCTTTAACATTTAACCTGCCTTACACTGCCATGGCAACAAATAGCTGTTGTAATTCAAGGACCCAACTTTGATTTTGCATTTACAGTCCATCAGTCAAAGCTCTCTTCAGAACTTTCTTAATCACAATGTTATACAGTACCCACACAATTTCCCCGTGAGTAAACATGTGGTAACGGATATATTGTATTATTATTTATTTCACAGATATAGCACCTACAATGTACAAAGTGCTTTGCGCCTATGTTGTTGCCAAAAGAACATTTTGACTTCCATACAAAACAAAAAAATAGAAAATCAGTAGACCACTGATGGCTGAAAGGATGAAGCTCCAGTGTCTTATCAGACTATACCTAGGATTGTACCCAAGATATAAACACAGATTTTTCAGTGTGATCTCCATCCAAACCTGTATTGAATTCACAACCTAACAGCAAATGTATGTGGTGCATTTGTCTCAGAACTGAATATAGCTACTGGAAAAGTCTACTCCAACCCCACAAATTTGCTTCATCTTGCAATACATGCAGGATTAATTTACAGCGTAGCCTTAGTGGGAAAGAGAAAGGTATCTCTAATAACCTATCAATACAACAAAGTTCTGGGTAGTAGCACTGAATGGACTAAAAGCTACTAAGGAAATTGCCTCAAAGAAGGCCCCCACTACGAAGAACACTATCCTCACATTTTACATAGGACAAAGAAAAAGGGTGAGAATGTAAAGATTATAGCTATACCAAACACCTTACAAAATATTAAGAGCACTCCAAACAAAATTTTAAAAGAGATCATAAGCCAATAGCTCGTGTAGTAAGAACTTCAGCATGATTTATTACTCTTTCTGTTTTGACTGCCTCACAGTTTGGCATTCTGTTACTAAATGCTCTTGGTTGTATTTGAAGAAATATCTATATTCCCAATATCAAACTGGCTTATGGATAAAGATAGAATTAAAATGATCCCTAGGTGTGTTAGCCTGGAGAAGAGAGGATCAGGGAGGAGGGGGCATACAACAGCACTCTTCAAATACCTGAAGGAGGACTGTCATATAGATGAAGGCCAAGGGTTATTCTCTGCTGCCCCACAGGACAATGTTACAGGGAGGTAGATTTTGGCTAAACATTAGGAGAACAGTAAGAGCACTTTGACAATGGTACCAGTTACCTTGGGAGTGGCGAAGCTTTTGCCTGCTGGAGGTCTTAAAATAGAGGCAGCTGTCTGTGTCCTAACTCTGGATTCCCTACATCATGCAGGGAACTGGACTAGATAATCTACAAGAACCTTCCAATTCTATGATTTCTATGACAACATATTTCAACTTAGTTTTAAAAGCAGAGTTCAATTTTAAACCCAGTTCTTCCAGTTTTCTGTCTCAAAACCTTCGGCAACACTATCCTGTATTTCCCCAAAGGTATAAAATTAAGGTATGCATGTACAAAGCTTACTTTCTCACTCTCAAAATAAAAACAATATGATTTATTTTTACATTGTTTCTCACACTCTCTAGTGAGTTCCCTTCTTTTTCTCTTCTCCACAATCTGGATTACAAAACAAAACAAAAAAGATGACAAAACACTTTTAAATAAAGAAAATCAGGCTATTGAGATGAACTCCAGATGAAAGGCCTGAAATGTTTCTGGATAGAGAATAAGGAGTTTCAATAAAGGGAGCAGAGGGGAGACCTCTGTGAAGGGAGTTGATAGAGACAGAAATCGGCTTATATTTTCATGTATTCGCTGAACTGTGGCCATCTTGAATTGAGTTCCCATCATGCCTGGTAAATCAGAATTAGGTCAGGAGGTAAGGAATTAAAGGTTAAGCTAGTCTCAATATACACTGAAACCCTTAACAGCCATTGTGAAGGTCTTCCTTTGAACTCCAAGGTGTGCTTTTCTGCCCACTGGGATGCCAACACCAGGGATCAACTTTCCCTTCAGCTTTCCTGTTTTGTTACCTGTGACAATCTGCATACTAATTGTCCATGCTTAATTGGGGCACTTCAAACAAGTGTTCTGCGATTGGCTATGCCCCCAGTAAGTCTGATGTCACTCTGAATCAGTCATTACTCTGAGAAGGAGGATTCCCCAGTCCTCTGTGCGCTGCGTATTACTGTTTCCATGGACACAAGTTCTCTCCGTGTCTGAATCTACGATTGCTTCATGAGGGGAGAAGAGACATTGCTCTCTGGAAGCATGCTCTGGTGATTTATAAACTCCTTATAACAAGTATTTTGCCCTGTCTTCTGGTCTTCATCACAAAACTAGGACAGTGTACACGACAGAAATTGATTCAATTTTACTTTCATTCCACCCACCACCACCCCCATATGCCTGGATTTATGTTCTGGGTTTTTTCCTAAATAAAACTTACCTTTGTTTTAGGAATTCATTGTTTTGCCTCTAGTTTCTTTAGAAGCTTTGACATGCAGAAAAGTCTCCTCTCACTTGGAGAACAAAGAACTTTTGATCATACAAAGGAGGATTTGAAAGGCATGGGCAGAGCTGCACATACTAAACAATAATAATAATTTGGTCCTTTCTGGCTTGGAACATACTTAGCAGAAACTGGACAGATAGCAAATAGGGAACACTCTTTAACAGACTGATCCAGAACACCAATTCTGATGAATGCTTGTTGGTGTAATATGATATAGCCTCAAGTCCCCAGATGGACTGCAACTCCTGTCCTTCACATCCACATCCTTTCATCCATTGTGTGGCTGAGGATGATGGAAGTTGTAGTCCACCAGCATCTGGGGGAACCCAAGGCTCAAGCTGGGAACTCCTGTGCTATGTTATCTGTATGTCTGAAGTGGCAGAGAGAGAAAAGCAGACACTTAAACCAGTGGGTGAAAGAGGACAACTCAGCAAGCACAGAGGCAGTATTTAATTCCCCATCAAAGTTGCCAACTAAGGGGAAATTTTTTTTTTAAAGTCTCTATATAGTGACAGTAGTAGCAGACAAGATATTATAATTAACATTTATATAGCAGTTTTTGAGTTGTCAGACTGTTGAATCCTCACACACCACCCTGTTAGGTCAGTATTATTATCCCCATATTCACAGGAGAGGCAAAATTTGAACTAATTAGCATACACACACACACACCCTGACCTCCCTCCAAGGAACTGGACACAGTGTACATCATTCTTCTCCCACCGAGCCCACCATTTTATCCTCACAACAACACTATGAAGTAGAATAGGCTGAGAGTCCAAGTTCACTCAGTAAGTGGGCTTTTAAACATGAATCTCACCACTCCTTAGAACAGGTCTGCTCTGCAGATGTTGGCCTACAACTCCCATAATCTCGGGCTATCCCCACTTTGGCTGGGGATTACGGGAGTTGTAGTCCAAAAACAACTGGTAGCAGGCCTGCCTTAGAATGACACTCTAACCACTAGACCACACTGCCTCTTCTCGGCAGCTGTTACATCTGGCACATGCCACCCCATGAAGCTGTCATGGTTTTCACATGGCTTGCTACCTGTTAATTTGGGGGCACAAAAGCCGACGACATTTATCACACAACTGGCACTAAAGAAACACTAAGACATTAGGAACACCGTTACCTGCATTGTGTCTTGCTATATAGCCAAGAGCCCAGGATGCGGCTTCTTTGACTCCAGGATCAAAATCTTCCAAGCAAATCACCAGTGTATCTAGTGCTCCACAGTCCACTATTGCTTGGGCTAGCTGAGGAGAATGTTTCCCAACTGCTCGTAAAACAAAGGCAGCTGCTTTCTTGTAGAAACGCTATAGAAAGGCATGTGGGGGAGGAGGAGAAAGTAAGAATCAACTGCAGCAATGCATGGTGGATTTTCTTAAGCAAATCAGAAAGTAAAGTAGTTAATTATTACAGCTGGTTGTTTCTGCAGCACTAGGGGCACTAGCTTCTCATTCAAGTCAAAGGATTCAGTTTAAAATGTTTTAAACTTTTTGTTTTTGTTTTAACTAATGTTTTACTTTTTGTTTTTATTTTGTTGTAAACCTCCCAGAGACGTAAGTTTTGGGCGGTCTAAAAATATGTCAAATAATAAATAATAAATTAATAAATTAATAAATAATAAATTCTCATTGTCAAAATGCACACAGGAAATTCTGCAGTCTGTTCTCATTGTATATATCTATCAAATTTGTAGACTGCCCCAAACAGATTAAAAATGAAAACCTTAAAACAATTTAAAATCACAGTCAAGTTAAAAAGATTGGGTGAAAAAATAAGTCTTTAGATACTTTTTTTTAAAAAAGTTGTCAGAGAAGAAGAGGCTCTTATTTCAGCAGGGAGCGCGTTCCAGAATCTCGGGGCAGCAACAGAGAAGGCCTGTCCCTGTGTAGCCACCAGACAAGCTGGTGGCAACAGACAAACCTCTCCAGATGATCTCAGTGGGCAGTGGGGCTCATGGTGAAGAAGACGTTCTCTTAAATTCCTCAGGCCTACACTGTTTAGGGCTTAATAGGTTATAAGCAGCACTCTGTATTTTGCCTGGAAAGTTACTATCGGAGTAATATGGTCTCCAAGATGCCGCAGAGACCAACCTGGCTGCCTCATTCTGTATCAACTGCCATTTCTGGACTACATATAAGGGCAGCCCCACATAGAGCGCATTGCAGTAGTCAAGTCTGGAAGTTACCGGCATATGTACCACCAGGGGTGTAACTACCATTAGGCAAGGGGAGGCAGTCGTCTTGGGGCCCCACTGCCTCAAGGGGCCCCCCCAGAGGCACATCACATGACTACCCACCTGCCCATCTTGCACCCCCTATGAATTATGTTGAGTCTCTTGGAGATCGGCAGGAGTAGAGAGTAAAAAAACTAGATTCAATGTGAACTAGATATTCACCATATTCATAATGGGGATGTGAGTGCACTATATATTGTGAAGTGTGTTTGTGTGTGTGTATCAGCGAGGGGCCCATTTTAAAATCTTGTCTCTGGGCCTCCTCCAACCTTGCTACGCCCCTGTGTACCACTGTTCTGAGGTAGTTTATCTCAAGAAATGGACGCCGCTGGCATATCAGCCAAAACTGAAAGAACACAGCTCTGGCTACTACCTCCACCTAGGACACCAGGGAGAGATTTTAGGTCCAGTAGCACACCCAGACTGTGCACCTGTTCCTTTTGAGGATGTGTGATCCCACCAACAGGTCAAGAACTTATCTGTTCGTGAGAGTTCAGTGCGTAAGCAAATGAATAAATTTATATTCTGGTTCCCTAGGAAGCTGGAAAGAAATGGTTCAACACACATATACACTCTAGTGTCGCATGTACACACGTGCAGATCTGTATGCACGTATAATGATTCACACATTCTGTTCCATGCACCTATAAGTAGTACACTTCCTATGTACACCCTAGATTTGAGGGTCTCTATCCAGGTTCACTTTTAAAATGAACACATGTACAGTCATTCATGCGAAATCATGTACAAGAGTACAGATACCTGTACACACAGCTTAATGTCGGAATAGGGCTATAGTGTGCAAGACTACTCCCTCCAGGTGTGTGCACATATGAAGCTAGAGAGCGACTCTCCAAGGGAGTCAAATAGAATCCTCCCTCACCCTGTGAACCATTGCCATGCCCAGGGCAGTCCCTTCATGAGGCAAGGTGAGGCAATTGCCTCAAGCAGTGGGTTGTTGGGGTGGCAGCAAGATGCCTACTGCTGCCTCAGGTGCTGCCTGCTGCCCACTGCCACTGAGCTCTTTAGAGCCACTCTGACCCTTGCAAGGCGAGAAGACGGCTGCCCTCCTCTCCTTACTTTCCCTGTATAGCTTGCAAGATGTATAAGCAGAGGAGGAAGCTGCCCCCTTCCCAACGTTCCTTCCACCCCTCCCTCTGTGCCACTTTTAAAGCTTGCAAAGGTCCTTTCTGAAAGGGGGCTGCCCCTGCAGGGGTGGTGGGCAAGACAGCATTTGGTGCCTCACCTCAAGCGCTGCAATACCTCAGGCCACCCTGGGCCATGCCTGCGTGCTCCCTCACCCTGTAACCTATAACAGAGATGCCCAGCTGTTATTGACTGCAACTCCCATGATCCCCAGCTGCAATGGTCTTTAGCTGGGGGATTGTGGGAACTGTAGTCCACGACATCTGGGAATCCTTGTTATAGGGAACACTGCCCCATACAGTCAAGCGTGTTCCCTCAAGTTGAGGCCCTTCCTCACTTTACATGGGACAGCCCAGCAGCCTGCTTGCTGCTCAAGCCCCACACGCAGCCCAGCTCCAGCTGCCACAGAGAGCAGCTAGTGAATGTAGGGCACAAGGATGGGGAAGCTGCTGGCTTGTCCCATACAAAGCATGAAAGGGTTCCTGCTTCACACAAAGAGGTTGGGTGGGTTGTTGCATTTGTTTTTAAAGAAAAACAAGAGCTTCTCAGGAGGCAGGGCCTCAGTTCAGACACGGCCCAGAAGTCAGTCTTTCTGTGCAGTAAAGGACTGGAGAAAGGTCCCTCACCTCCATCATGCATCTAAATATCCCCTGCTAACTGGGCAAAGAGGCACCTTTTACCGTGGTGATTCTCTTTATTTAGCAGGGGGAGAGTAACTGGCCCTATCCACCCCCAGCACAGTACCTCCAGTGACTGTTGCTGGTGTCTATCTTGTGTTTCTTTTAGAATGTGAGCCGTTTGGGGACAGGGAGCCATCTTATTTATTTAGTATTTCTCTGTGTAAACCGCCCTGAGCCATTTTGGAAGGGCGGTATAGAAACTGAATTAATAATAATAATGCATGGTCAATATTTGCACAATATAAGTGGAAAATCAGACATCACCAAGACATCAGACATCACCAATCAGACATCACCAAGACCTGGCATGGCTTAAGAATGGCAACTTGAAGAAAGAAACAGAGGGTTTAATACTGGCTGCACAAGAACAGGCACTAAGAACAAATGCAATAAGAGCCAAAGTCGAAAAATCCACAACAAACAGCAAGTGCCGCCTTTGTAAAGAAGCAGATGAAACAGTGGACCACCTGATCAGCTGTTGTAAAAAGATCACACAGACTGACTACAAACAAAGGCATGACAAGGTCGCAGGGATGATACATTGGAACATCTGCAAAAAATACAAGCTACCTGTAGCCAAAGATTGGTGGGACCATAAAATTGAAAAAGTTGTTGAAAATGAAGATGTAAAAATATTATGGGACTTCCGACTACAAACAGACAAACATTTGCCACACAATACACCAGATATAACTGTAATCGAGAAGAAAGAAAAACAAGTTAAAATAATCGACATAGCAATACCAAGGGATAGCAGAATAGAAGAAAAAGAAATAGAAAAAAATCACAAAATACAAAGATGTACAAATTGAAATTGAAAGGCTGTGGCAGAAAAAGACCCAAATAATCCCAGTGGTAATTGGCACCCTACATGCAATTCCAAAACAACTTGAAGAGTACCTCAACACCATAGGGACCACAGAAATCACCATCAGCCAATTACAAAAAGCAACTTTACTGGGAACAGCCTATATTTTGCGACGATATCTATAATAACCAACAGTATTGATGATAAAATTCAGCCATCCCAGTGGTAATTGGCGCCCTGGGTGCAGTTCCAAAAGACCTTGAAGAGCACCTCAATCTGGATAAAACAAACCAGTCAATAACACCTGTCTCACTGTGTAAACAAGAAATAATAATAAAATGATGGGTGATGGGGCCCACTATGAGGTTTGTATAAGCATGGGCCTCTTCATGCATTCTCCCCACTCTTTTTTTGAGGGGGAAGGATAATGTGAATTGGGCCTCATACAGATGGATGAACCTTTCCGGGAACAGCCCATGTCACTCGTCAGTTTACGGGTGAAATAAAGGGGAGGGGTGTGTGCTCCTCCAAACAAACAGATCAACTGGCTGGGTAAATGTGTGAACCAGAATAGAGTTAATATTATTATTAGTGGCTCAGGCCGACATCCTGATGAATGCTGTGCTTATGCAACCAGCAAAGTTCATGCAGCTGCTCTACATCACAGGGGTTTTCAGAAGTGCACTATTGCAGTTTTGCACAAACGTCTCCTGCCAAACATACGAGGCATGCCACAGATTGCACATCTTGTAGTCTGGAATGCAAGCTCCAGACTTAGCGCAACAGCCTTCTGCAAGCACAACGTTAATGAGGGTGTCACCCAGGATTAGTAATATTTTTTAACAAACATCTTTATATATTCCTTTTCAACAGATTTTTTTTCTCTCTACAGAGAAAAAGAATTTCCTTCAAATGGTTTCCTGTTCCCAAAGGGCTCACAACAAAGCATACACACACCAGACACCACCAACAGCCACTGGAGGGATGTTATGCTGGGGGTGAACAGGGACAGCTGCTCTCCCCCTGCTAAATATAAGCAAGCCACCACTTTACCAGGTGCCTCTTTGCCCCGTTAGCAAGGGTTGCCGAGGACTCCCCCTTTTGCACTCTTTAATCATCCTGCTATATTAAAAAGGTAAAGAGTGGGCTTCTATGATTTCCGTGCATGTATACAGAAGAGATGGGGTATTAGGAACCCATTTAGTGACTGAAAAGATGGAGCCAAGAATGGCAGTTCTTTCAGATTTAATTAAAAGGGGGCAAAAGCATGTGATCTCACAGAATAACAGTGCTTAAGCAGGGCAGCAGCAACAGCCCTGAAATGGGCTGGTTGGCTGCCATCTCTCTACACATAAACAGAGGAACTGTGTAATGTTCACACATAAGAGACTGCTATGGTTAAAAAAGAAAAAAAGAAGGGAAAATACCCCAAGAATGGTCAGTGTGAAAAGGCTGTGACATTGAAACAGAAAAATGTAAGCGGTTGTTGTCTTCCAAACAGCAATAACATTATAATAGACTATAAAATGCTGTGAAATGTTGATGCCTGCTCAAAGAACAATTTAAGAGCACTAGCACTATTATTAGCAAGTACTTGTATGCGCAGCAGAGCATGCATATTATTACTTTCAAATAATTATGTTTTAAGCAGGAAGCCATATTTCGAAGGATTTTTAATATCAGTAGGTGAAATCCGCTGGGAGGTTCCTCCATGCAATTCCCATTCATTTCACTGGTGCCTGCACCACGAAATCCCCAATGGATTGCATCCATTATTATTATTCAAAATGAGCTACTTCTGAAATAATGCACATTACAAACAGTCACGATGGACCCAGGGGCTGATGTAGTGGAGCCGACATGCTTCACACACTCAAGAGTCAGCTCCAGGGCGGCTTTTAATACATGAGAGGAAACAAGCTAACCAAGTTTCACATTCCTGCAGAATCCAAGATAGCTGTCACTTCTCTGCCGTGTTTTATGTCTGGGCATGTAGAGTTCCGGGGTAGCACACTAAAATGGGGTTTGCTGGTACTGAGATCAAAACTATGCACCCCTTTCTTCTTCACTACAGGGGTATTTTCAATCTCAATAGTTACCTTCCTAAAGAATCATTTATCTAAGCAGCAAACAGAGGTTGACTGGCTTATGTACAATGCAATGCCCTGCCAGTCCAAGAGCAGGGCACATGCTCTGGCTCTGTGCATCCTCAAATCCCACGAACATTGCTAGCAAGCTCACAGAGGCTCCATCGCTAGTAACCGTTGTGTCATTGCTGCAGCAACGATTCTCCCAAGGAGAATTGTGCAGATCCAGGGCAGGGATCTGGATCGGCAGGGCACAGTGCAGTATGTAAGCCACTCACTGGTAGATCAGAGCTTCTGAATAATTCAAGGCAAAAAACAACACTCTTAAACCTTTTTGTCATGAACCCCACTGCCCATTGAGATCATCAGGAGAGGTCCATCTGCAGTTGCCACCGGCTCCTCTGGTGGCTACTTGGGGATGGGCCTTCTCCACTGCTGCCCCTCCCCATCTCTGACAATTTTTTAAAAAATCTGTAAAGACACATCTGTTCACCCAGGCTTTTAATTAAATACCGTTTTAACATTGTTTTAAAATATTGTTTTAAAATTTTAAATTGTTGTAATGTTTTAACTTTTTGCTGTCATTTATTTTAACCAGTGTTTTAATCTCTCTGTTGTCATTTATTTGTTTTAACTAATGTTTTAACATTTCTATTGTCATCTTTTTGTTGTAAACCGCTCAGAGACATAAGTTTTGGGCGGTATAAAAATATGTTAAATAAACAAATACATACATACATACATACATAAAATAAAATAAACAAAGGAAAAGGTTTGTTCATGGAAAACAGAAGGGATCATACAATCAGACATTTAAGGGAACGGACATAAAAATAGCACATTGATGTCGCTAAAACAAAACATCTTACTCAGAGATGGAAAATTCAGAGTCGAAACAAAGTAGGCCTAGCCTACATGTGCCACAGAATCAGGTGGCAGAATGGACTGTGCCACTTCATAATATAGCTGAGTGGTCATATTGTTGAATGGTCTCCTATGTTAAAAAAACAACAACAACAACTCTTGCAAATAGAAAACCAGCCCAGGGAACAAAGGGCTGGTACAGAAATGTTCTCCCTGCTGTGCTAGCTTTCTATTTACAGAGATGTTTGCTCTGAGCATTCAAAACTGGAATTCACCAGCAGCAGTCTGAAATGGTGAAGTCCATGCTAACACCTATCACATTCTCCGGCATGTATAGGCCAGCAGGCCCTAGGTCTAACATATCCATAGTTAGAGAGAAAGCTACTACTTGGGTTGGGACTTGGGGACACAGTTATATGGTGGCTCCGCTCCTACCTAGTGGGTCGTACTCAGAAGGTGGTGCTGAGGGATGCCTGCTCCACCCCTTGGCCTTTGGCCTATGGGGTGCCACAAGGATCTATTCTGTCCCCCATGCTGTTTAACACTTACATGAAGCCCCTGGGAGAGGTCATCTGTAGGTGTGGGCTGCGGTGCCATCAATATGCTGAAGACACCAAGCTCTACCTATCTTTTAAGACAGCAGACACCAGGGAGGCAGTGGATGCTTTCAAACGGGGCTTGGAGGCTGTTCTAGACTGGATGAGGGCAAACAAGCTGAAACTTAATCCAGATAAGATGGAAGTGCTCTGGGTTGGTAGAACATCCGAGTAATGAGGTAAATCTGATCTTGGACGGGGTCACACTCCCTCTTAAAGACAAAGTCCACGGCTTGGGGGTGCTCCTGGACCCAACGCTGACCTTGGAGGCGCAGGTGGTGGCGGTGTGCAGAAGTGCCTTTTACCAACTACGGCTGGTACGCCAGCTGCAACCCTACTTGGAGAAGTCAGACCTGACCTCAGTCACTCATGCATTGGTAACATCCAGATTGGACTACTGCAATGCGCTCTACGTGGGGCTGCCCTTGAAGAGTGCTCAGAAGCTTCAGCAGGTTCAGAATACTGCCGCAAGGATGCTCATGGGTACAAGTCGCTTCATGAGTATTACACCCATCCTGCATCAGCTTCATTGCCCACTTCTGGGCTAGATTCAAGGTGCTGGTATTGACCTTTAAAGCCCTACACGGCTTGGGGCCAGGGTACCTGTCGGACCACATTCACCCATATGAATCTGCCAGGGCCCTCCGCTCATCATCTCAGGCACTGATCATGACCCCACCACTAACAGAGATCCGGTTGGCGGGGACTAGAAACAGGGCCTTTTCGGTTGTGACCCCTCGGCTTTGGAACGCCCTCCCTGAAGAGCTTCGCCATGCTCCCTCCCTCAGTGTTCTTAAAAAACATCTTAAAATGCACCTTTTTAAGGAGGCTTTTTAATGCTCAATTTTTTTGTTATTTCTGGTAGGTTCTTTAGCTTTTCATAATTTTCAGTTTTTAGCTTGTAAATAACCTTTAATTTGAACCTAATAATGATTGTGGTTTTTAATCTGACAACCTTTTGTTTAATTTAGTTAATTTTATTACTTTTATTGTATCTTGCAAAGCAACCATTTTTCTCACATCGAGAAAAGTAGATTCCAAAAAAACATCCTTCCAGTCCAAGAAGGGAAAACCCTATATTTGTTTATAGAAGAGAGCTGTAACAAGCAGAATTCTGAGTGAGCTACATCTGTAAGGAAGGGGATGGATGACCTGAACAGGGAAGAAGTGGGCAAGAAACATCACAGATGGCTCACCTCCTGCTTTGCTGGCGATTTTAAAGAGAAAGCACAAATCACCAATTTTAGCCTGGCAACCCTAGCAAGGAAGCAGTGCCTTACTGTAAGACCTGAAGAAGTCCTCTGCCCACTCCTCTGCTTAAACAAGAGGTGGCCAGATGATTCCTACACCATGGCAATCCAGAGCAAGGCTAGCACTAGCCAGTTTAACAACAACAAATATTTATATACCGCTTTTCAAGAAAAGTTTCCAAAGCGGTTTACATAGAGAAATAATAAATAAATGGCTCCTTGTCCCCAAAGGACTCACAGTAGAAAAACAAACATAAGATAGACACCAGCAACAGTCACTAGAGGTACTGTGCTGGGGGTGGATAGGGCCAGTTACTCTCCCCCTGCTCAATAAAGAGAATTGCCACGTCAAAAAGGTGCCTCTTTGCCCAGTTAGCATTAATTGATGTTTATTTTAAGTATTTATATACCACTTTGCAGGCAAACCTTGCCAAGTGTTTATGCTATGTATGTAATTTAATATTTCATTTCCAGGGGGGAAAGCTATGTCAGTCTGCTGCAGCAAAAACAAGAAGAGAGTATTGTAGCAGCTTAAAGGCTAATACATGTATTGTCACATAAGCTTTTGTGAACTGCTAGATCTGCAAAATTCTATCTGATGCATGAGATATTATTCCTAGCTGGCATATAAGTATAGGGGGGAGGAGGGGGGGAGGGAGCAGTGTTCTCTCTAATTTTTTTCGTCTGTGTGTGGAATGAATTTTGTTCTGGGCAGCAGTATCAAGGCAGTGTGCACACACATGCATTCAAAGTGGGGCCTTCCTGATTAACTGAGTGGACATCAAAAAATTAATCATCAAATTAAGTGAGTGGACATCAAAAAATGTGTGAGCGTGTGCACACACGCATGCCTTAGAGGGAGGGAGGGCGAGGGCGAGAATGGATATAACTGCTTACAGATTTGTTTTCTCTACACTTTCTCATCCTTGAGACCACAGCTCAGGGGTAGGCAACCTTGGCTCTCTAGCTATTTCTGAACAACAACTTCCATCATCCCCAGCCACAATTTATTGCAAAATGCATATATTGTGGTTGGGGATGATGGGAGTTGTAGTTCTAACAACTGAAGAGCCAAGTTTGCCTACCCCTGCCCTAAATGTTGTTGGACTACAACTCCCATACAATAGCGACCACTGTGGCTAGGGATGATGGGAGGTGTAGTCCAATAACATCGGGTGCCCCAAGATCGAGCACCCCCTGCTCTATACCAGAGAGTGTGTGCATGTGCATGCATACACACACAAACACATGCACACTCCGGCCAGCTGAATATAGTACTCACGCATCTGATGACGTGAACTCTAATTGTCCATGAAAGTGCTACAATAAGTGTGTTAGCCTTTAAGGTGCCACAAACCCCGTTGTTATAATATTTCATGTCACAGAGCAAACAAGTGGATCAAACCCTTTACTATATGGCCTATTTATGAGCAAATATAAAAGCTTTTAACATATTTCACTGTGCAACATATCAATATATTTGAGTGTTCAGTGCTATGGATTTCTAGACTTTCACACGCCTTGCAGTATGATCTATGGAATAACAGAAGTTTACTCTATACGCATTTTCCGAACAGTCGTTAACGGCTGCTTCTAGCTAATTACTAGCAGAGCATTTCTGATTATTACCATTTATAAAGAAGCCTTCTCCAAACCATCATTTTATTAAACAATCCTGAAAATAGAATTACCAGTAATGTACTTCAGCTAAGGAAGTAAAAATAAAATCATTTTTGGAAAGCAAGGGGGGGGGGAATCATTAAATCACAATTATGGACACCTTCTGTCAAGAGAGATCAATGCACTTACCATATATGGTGCAGCAATAACAATACACAAATCTAAAGAGACTTATTAAATATCTAATTAAGACAGAAATTTTTTAACCTCATTTGGCAGCTAGAAAAGACTTGTTTAAGAAAATAAGAGTTCCTTACATTCTGTTCAGCCAATGAATACACGAGCTGTGGAAGAATATCTCCCTTAACTACAGCTTCTGCCAGGTCATCATTATAGTTGGCAAGCCTCCCAAGGGCCAGAGCAGCCGTCTGTTGAATATTTGGAACCACATCCAATAGGAGCGGCCTCAGCAGAGCCATTACACCTGAGTTATGAGAGAGGAGGAGGAAAGAAAAGCCCACATGGTAATTAGAGAAACAACTCCAAGGCAACTTTAGAAAAGAAAAACAACACCACATTACATGCTAACTTGAAGAAAATAAGGAAAAAGCTGCAAAGGAAACCTAGGCTGAGTGTGTTCCACGGCAGCTATTCCCAGCTGTTGGTGGAATATACATTTTAGAATACATATAACTTTCAATCAGTGCTGCATTTAATGTGGGGTCCAGAATTGAGAAATCCCAGCTTTCATTTTAAAACACATGTTCAAGCATTTGTAGACTCCTTTTTCTGTCCCAATTCAATGTGGCTGAAATGTAGAATCACATTCTGATGCTTCACAGTGTCACATGTTGATCATTCAGATCTAGATATTAAAAGAACTAAGTAGAATTAAGACCTTAAAAGACCAAGCTGAAGACAGATCATCCGGGAGAGAATCTTTCTGTGTGGTCGCTGAGAGTCGGCTCTAACTTGACAGCACTTAAGCAAGCAAGCAAGCAGCTAAACAATGACCAACATCCTAATGCTGTGCTTGCACTCAGATGTGCAAGGCAGGGGCGTAGCTATAATTGAACGAAAGGGTTCAAAGAACACGGGCCCCCAGCTCCTGAGGGCCCTCCAGCTCCACCCCTCCCTATTTTCTTCATTATCTTCCTCACTCTGGAGGGGCCGCCAGAGAGAGGGATGAACACAGGCCCCCTCCCCCCTAGCTATGCCCCTGGTGCAAGGCTATCATGCTAGCTACTTGTCCTTACTAGTGTTGTGCTCATGCAAGTGTGCTTCCGCTAACACAAGGTATGCAACCTGAGGAACACCCAATATGTTTTGCAGGGCACCTTTTGGAAGAACACCACAGCACAATTCCAGAAATCCCCATGACATTGTGCAGCTACATAATCTTCTTGCACTAGCACACCTTTGTTCATTGTGCAGGCACAGCATTAGTCAGGAAGATGAATAACTTCAGAGTTACTCATCTGATGCCTCTCAATACCAGTTGCAGGGCAGCAACAGCAAGAGAGAGGGCATGCCCACACCTCTTGTCTGTGGGGTCCTCAGAGGCATCTTGTGGGCCACTGTATGAAACAGGATGCTAGACCAGATAGGCCTTGGGTCTGATTCAGCCAGTATCATTTTTCTAATTAACTAAACTCAAACCTCCAACATTTCACAGATTAAAACAGGAACATGCTTCCAACACCCAGTTCTCATACACATAGGCTCCAACAGTCTACAACTACTATTTTCTAGAATCTATCCCTGGTAAATCACTGTCCCTATTTTTGCCTCTTGAGGATGCCATTCCGCCCCCTGCATGCTGGAGGTGTAATTCTTCAGGATTCAGCACCCTCCCCAGAATCTCTAGAAATTAAATCTCCAGTTGAGATGCATCACGTCTCTAGGGCACCATGCATCGTGTCTCTAGGATACCTGCATGCAAATGGGTGCAGAATACTAAGGCATGATGCAGTGTACAGCGTAGAGTGGGTGGGATCCCGTCTTCCGCAATGTGTAATGGCGGAGAGCGGGGCCTTGGGTAGTAATCTTTGATAGGAGAATACGTGGTTACAAGTGCAATCCGAGGTTCATCCATGAAATGTTAAGGGTGTGTGGGCTTGGCTCATCTGCTTTGGTAATCTGGAAAAATATACTCTGCAGTCTGCACACACTTAATTACCTGCGTCCAGTTGTGGCATGCTGGTAGTCAATCAATCGGTTTATTGCGATCAAAGAACAGATACTGATTGTAGTCAGAACTGTATGCATAGCAAGGTTTGAGAACTCCGCCCCCTCCATTGGTAAACACTGAGGGAAAGCTCTTCACCACCTGGCTGGATGCTGTATTCATCCATTTATTCTGCAGGTCCCCTGTCCACCACCAGCTTAAAAGCCTGGACTCGGATTTATGTTCTTTTGGTTAAAGATATACTGAGCCCTTTCTCACAACCAGTGAGAAAGGGCAAGGGGGCTAGCAGGGAAGAAGCCGTAAAAAGCTTACCACCCTGCAGACAACTGAGGGCTCCTTTTTCAGCGGGCGGATTGCCTGCCCAGACGATTACCAGCTACCACCAGTAGCTCGGAGGGTCGGTGTGCCAGGACGTGTCACCCTGCATCCCAACCCCCCCTCAGAGAGCACATAATGCACTGCAAAAGTGTGTGGAGCATTATGAGGAACTTCCCTCCCCTCCCCAAAGCTGGCCGGGACTCCGGGAGCCCTGCAGTCTGCCAGCCCTGGTTGCACACCCTGGTTGCAAGCAGCCAGGGCTGGCAGGCGATCAGAAAAACGGGGTTAGGAGAGAACTTGCTCTCCTAACCTTGTTTAGGAGGGTGGCTCCAGAGGCAGGTTTGCCACCGTGGTCCTGCCAGGAGTAGGCTTGATCCCGGCAGTGCACATGCACAGGCAAAACCAGGCTGGGCTTCCTTAGCCTGGTTTTGCCTGCGCGTGTGAATAGCTTCACTACCTAGAGAAACAGAATTGTCTTATGCTATGTTCTCAATAGTTCAAAATCAGCTGCAATGCATGAAATGGCAGGTGGCACGCTGCACTCCTGTAGCCTCAGCATCCATACACCTGCATTTATCTACACCTGTGCACACGCGAGACAAAATGCATCCTCCCTCCCACTTCTACAGAGCCTGGGGAGGGAGTCAGTGACCCTGAAGTGACACCAGCAAATCACACAAGTCATTCAGTGTTCCCTCTGTGCACATGTGCGCATGCTTGCACACCTTTTGATGTGCACTCAGTTAATTTTAGATCCTAATCAGGCTGAATCAGGAAGATCCCACTCTGAATGCATGTGCACAGACACTGACTTGATACTGCCGCCCAGAACAAAAATCATTCCGCACACAGATGAAAAAAATTAGAGAGAATGCTGAAGCCATTCCCCTCACCCAAAAAGGCAAAAATAGGGGCCGTGCTTTATCAGAAACAGGCCCAGTTCACACTTAACAGGAAACCAGAGGTCCCTTCACTTCCAGTTCCCAAACCTGAACATGTGAACCAGGCAATTGCAGGTGTTGTTGTTGTTTTTTAACGGACCCGCGGTTTCCCTCCCCAAACTATGTATTGTCACCTTCAGTTTGCTCTAAGTTTCCTTTGTCTGTCTCCGGTTTTCCTTTGCCAACATTACATACAAACACTGGCACACAGTTTCACAGCTCAAAAACTAGAGTTAAGGGAGGAAGCTCCTCCCTCACTCTGGCTCCTATTGGCTGTGCAGGCTGTCCTTCAGGAAAGAAGGAAGCCTGCACAGCCAGCTCCTCTGGCTCTCTGCATTGTGACTGGAAAGCGGGTGGAGGTGGGTGTGTGGAACCTTGGGTCCACTGGACCCGCGGTTCACAGTAACGTATGACCCGGCCCATAGAGACCAGAACAAAAAGACTCTTGCAGTTATCCAGCTCAGTTTCTGGGGTGGGCCTTTTATGAGGCAAAATGAGGCAGCTGCCTCAAGTGGTAGATTGTTGAGGTGCCAGCAGGGCAGCAAGATGTCTCCTGCAGCTATTGTTGGAACAGCTTTTTGGGACCAATCTGATCCATGCAAGCTTTGCAAGGAACACTCCTCGCAAAGTTTGCAAGAAGCATGAGGAGAGAAGAGGGGTTTGCTGGAACCTTTCCCTCCTCCCTGCTCCCCATGCACTTTCAAAGCTTCCAAGGACTGGTTTTGAAAGGGGGCTGACCCCCACATGGGGCAAGACAGCATTGGGCACCTCACCTCAGGCACAGCAGTACCTTGGGCTGCCCTGATCAGCTTGGGAGCAGCACATGTAAGATGAGCTACAGAGTAAGGCACAAAGCAAAAGTATATCTGAAAAGAAAAAGTCTTCACATGCTTTCTAAAGCCCCCCTAATGTGAGACTGGTTTCCCTGAAGGAAATCTGCAATCAGAGATGTGGAGAAACCACCTGAGAAAATTCTCCTTGGGAGAAACCTGAAATTATATCAGCATCAAATCAGTTTTAGCAGATTAATCATATGTCTTTTAAAGCATTGATTTAATCAGTTTTTTAAAAATGTGCACATCACTGAATCCTAGTATCTTGAATATTTCTGAGAGAACGTTTTCTGCTCCACCTGGAGCAGGGCTCTCGTGCATGGAGATGCCTAGGTAGGGCTGTCCTTAGAGAGCCCTGGCAGGGTGCAGAGCCCAAGGCAAATCAGCCAGTGCGGGGCCCCTTCCAATTAATTCTCATAGGGAATTATGGGGGTTAAAAGAGCATGGCCTGGGGCAGTTGCCCTGCTTGCCATGCCCTACGGACCCCCCTGGACATAGGCTTCCAAGACCTAACAGGTGTGGAAAGGCTTGAAAGCAGGTGGCTGATGCTGAAATTTCAGAAGCAGAGCGTGAAGCCAAGTGGGACTTCCTGCAGAGCTTCATTGCTCTCCGAAAATTACTAGCCCTACCCCACTGTCCCCAAGGAGAGCTGAAAGAGAGAGCAGTCACCATTAATTACAGGCACAACTGTATTTTTTTTTTAAGATAGCATTGAATCTTCTGGAAGTTTTCCTCTCCAGCTAGGTATTGGGACCCTCTAGTGATGTCCTTGTCTCTTGTAAGGTCTTCAGAGCATCATGCAAATAAAAAGTTCTATTGACCTAACTCCCTATATTTATGCCCTTCGTGTAGAGAAATGCAATACTCTACAGGCCATTCTCTTGTTTTCAGAGGTGCACCTAGGTAATTTTGGAGCCTGGGCCTAAAGGCCTTTGGAGCCCCGCTGCCCCCCGCTGCAAGTTAAGCATCATTTTTTAACATGTAGGTTCTTGAGGGCACAAGCCATACAACCCACGACAGACTAAAGAGAATTTGGAAGCCCCAGGGGATGTGGGGGCCCTGGACTTTGGCCCCAAAGTGCCTCTGTATGTTTTCATTAAGGTAGGTCTGCTCTTAGTGATTTAAGGAAGCCATGCTTCTTCATCTCACTGTTCCTAGGCAGCTTAACCATAGCACATTCTTAGGCTGCTCCATCCCTGGGATGGCTCCGTCACAAAATAGCAGACTCCTGGTTCAGACTCCAGTCTGGCACTTGCAAACTCCATGAGGCTCCCCACATGGGGGGGGTTGTGGGGAGAGCGGGCTTGACCCGCTTTCCCCGCACACAAGCATGCAGCTCACCCTGCTCTGTTACTGACTCCGTCACAGAGCTGATAGGAGCGGCGGGGATCAGGGGCCTCCTGGCCCCTGGAAGTCCCAGAATGCCCAGCCCGAGTGTAGCTTGTTGTAGCCTCCCGGTGGGGGGTCTCCTCATGAGTCACCGTGGCGCGGAGCCATGCCGCGGCGACACATAACCACAAAAATGGGGTTAGCGGAGTGAACCCCCTGCTAACCTTCTTTGCGGGGGGCATTGAGGCCGGCTTGCTGCCGGGAGCTGTGTGGCTCCCATTGCAACACACGACCCGGCGAAACCGGGCTAGGCTCCCTTAATGAGAACAGCCTCCATGTCTGTCAGAGCAGACACAAATTAAGCAAAATAAGTAACTATATGGAAATGTGCTTAATTTGCTTCCTTTATGTAGGTCACAGGATTCAGTCTTTCTTGGCACAAAACTTCAATTACTTTGGCACAGAAATTCTTTTTTTCTTTTTTAGCACAAAATACACACAGCCCTGAGTAAACCATTAAAAATAAACACAACCTATGCCAAGCTCTTCAGATTCAGCAAAGCTTTCACTTCCAGCTCCATTTCAGCCAATGAGGGCACTTTTTTTTTTTTTTAACACAAACACACATGACATACTGTTTGTAGTTATTCAGTGGCCAGTGATTCATTTCAAGAAAGAGATGAGCCAGATCTAATCTCTTCCTGTAAGTCTCATTCTGGGACATAGAGGCCCTGTCCCCTAATCTCAAATACGGCTGGAGCTACTAGGTGGGGAAAGGCCCAGGCCCAGGCTGAACTTGCTGTGTGCTCAATCCTCACCTTCAGCCCTCTTGCAATAAGAACAAGGCAGGAATTGGAGCACATGAGAATTAGAACAAACGTGATCTGGCTGACTTTTTTTGGACTCCCAAAAAGCTTTTGACAGAGTTCCCCACCAAAGGCTCTTGAGTACACAGAGCAGTCATGGGATAAGGGGATAGGTTCATGTGTGGATTGGTAACTGGTTGACAGACAGGAAATAGAGAGCAGGAATAAATGGACAGTTTTCACAAAAGAGGGAAGTAAGAAGTGGGGTCCCCCAGAGATCTGTACTGGGACCTGTGCTCTTTAATTTGTTCATAAATTATCTAGAAGCTGGGGTAAGCAGCAAAGTGGCCAGATTTGCAGATGACACTAAACTATTTAGGGTAGTGAAATCCCAAACAGATTGAGGAGCTCCAAAAGGATCTCTCCAAACCGGGGGTGTGGGCAAATGGCAAACACGGTTTAATGTAAGGTAGTGTAAAGTTATGCATATTGGGGCAAAAAATCCAACTTCACATATACACTGATGGGGACTCAGCTATTGGTGACTGACCAGGAGAGAGATCTTGGGGTCATGGAGGACAGCTTGTTGAACGTGTTGACTCAGTATGCAGCAGCAGTGAAAAAGGCCAATTCCTGCTAGGGATCATTAGGAAAGGGATTAAAAATAAAAATGCTAATATTATAATGCCCTTATACAAATCTATGGTGTGGCCACATTTGGCAGTTCTGGTCACCATATCTTAAGAAGGATGCTATAGAACTAGAAAGGGTGCAGAAGAGGGCAACCAAGATGCCCAGGGGCCTGAAGCACCTTCCTTATAAGGCAACACTACAGCATTTAGGCCCTTTTAGTTTGGAAAAGAGGTGATTATGGGGAGACATGATAGAGGTGTATAAAATTATGCATGAGAGAGTAGAAAGAGAGACATTTTTCTCCCTCTTTCACAACACTAGAACCAGGAGTCATTCGATGAAACTGAAGGTCAGAAAATTTAAGTTAAGTAAGTAAGTGTGCTGTTGAGTCGGTGTCAACTCCTGATGACCACAGAGCCCTGTAGTTGTATTTGGTAGAATACAGGAGGGGTTCACCATTGCCTCCTCCCTCACAGTCTGAATGATGTCTTTCAGCATCTTCCTATATTGCTGCTGCCCGATATACGTAACCACGGAGATCCAAACCAGCAACCTCATGCTTGCTAGGCAAGTCATCTCTCGCTTAGCCATTAGGTGACTATCTGGAAAATTTAGGAGCGACAAAAGGAAGTATTGGTACACACAGCACATAATTAATCTATGGAATTCTCTGCCATGGGAGGTGGTGATGGCCACTAGCTTGGATGGCTTTAATAGGGGTTTAGACAAATTCACAGACAGTTCTATCAATGGCTACTAGTCTGGTGGTTATAGGCCACCTCCAGCCTCAGAGGCAAGATGCCTACCAGTTGCAGGGTAGCAACACGCCTTCAGCTCTTGCCTGTGGACTTCTCAGAGGCATCTGGTGGGCCACTGTGTGAAACAGGAAGCTGGACTGGATGGGCCTTGGGCCTCTTCCAGCAGGGCTGTTCTTATATTCCTGTGCTAAACTAGGGCATGGACGGCCAAACTGCAACATAGGTCATAAGGCTTTGTGACACAGAACAGCAGGAGTTCCCGTGGGCCCAGCCATGGACCGGAAGCAGACCTGTGCTGCCAACTCTCCAGCTCCACAGACTAGGGGCAAAGAGATACCAAGACATTGCCATTTGCAGTATTATTTCATTTTCTATATTTATATTCTAAGGAGTGCAGGGAAATGCACAGTTCTCTTCTCTTCTTTTTTCCTCACAACAACCCTGTGAGGGAAGTTAGGCTGAGAGGTAGTGATGAGCCCAATGACACCCAGTGGGCTTCATGGCTGAGCAGGAACTTGATCTCCCTGGTACTTGTCCTGGAACATAGGAAGCTGCCTTATACTGAGTCAGACCATTGATCCAACAAGCTCAGTATTGTCTACACAGACTGGCAGCAGCTTCTCCAAGGTTACAGGCAGGAGTCTCTCCCAGTCCTACCTGGAGATGCCAGAGAGGGAACTTGGAACCTTTTGCATGTAAGAATGCAGATACTCTTCCTAGAGCAGTTCCATCCCCTATGGAGGACATCTTACAGAGCTCACATGTAGTCTCCCATTCAAATACAAACCAAGGTAGACCCTGCTTGACAATTCATGCTTCCTACCACAAGATCAGCTCTCCTCTAGACTTGCTCTCCTCCTTTCTAACCACTACACCACACTGTATTGCACACTTTGGGACTGATACACACACACGCAAAATAAGACTGGCTACCATTGGGCTAAAGTCACTTTGTTTACATGGCCAGAGCCACACCATTGCTGTTTGCAAAGGAAAGATATGGCCAGGACCAGCCCCAAGATATTTGGCTGACTGAGGCAAAAGCCTATATGATGCCCTCCATCTGTGGGCGGCTGCACCCAGGGTGGTACGAGGGCACTTGCTACTTCCTGTGCCTCTCTTCACACTCACACCTGGGGCGACCACCTCACCCTTCCACATGGAAGGGTCACCTCTAGATGTAGCCACTGAGCACTTTTAAGCCCAAGATACTGAACAAGCAAGATGGTTCAGTGGGTGGACTATTTCCCTCATTCATGTAGCTCAACACCTCCAATTGTGAATGACACTCACTCACTTAGGGCCGGTTTCTATTGGGTACAAAAGACAGGGCCTTTTCGGTTGTGGCCCCTCGGCTTTGGAACACCCTCCCCAAAGACCTCCGCCATGCTCCCTCCCTCGGTGTTTTTAAAAAAACAATTAAAAACAAATCTTTTAAAAGAGGCTTTTTAATGTTTTATCTGCTGCTTATATCTGGTCGGTTCCTTAGTTTTTACAGTTCTCAGTTTTTAGCTTTTTAAATAACTTAATTTGAAATTTTCCTTTTTTTAAAAAAAATATAATTTTAAATGTGGTTTTAGCCTGGTATTTTAATGTAACTTGTTTAACTTTATTAGTCTTATTTTACATTGTATGTTTTATTAATGTTATGAGATGCCCTGAGCAGCAGTGTACTGGAGGGGTGGGGTATAAATATTGCAAATAAATAAATAAATAAAACACCACTCTGAAATTCCTGCCTGTGTCAGCTGCCTGCCTACAGCCACCTGGTTGTGTGCAGCTGCTGCCACCTGCAAGACACCACTTTTTTCTCTTTTTTTGCACACAGCTGCAAATTTCAGTTCACAAGGCATTTGCAGTGGCATCCAACAAGGCTTAATCTGGTACATGGTTCCTCCACATGACAAACTGGCCCTGGAAAGGGTCTGCCATGCCATAATTTCAGGTACCAGCTGCATGAATCAGCTCCAAGTTGCAACTATCAGTTTAAGTGTGTAGACATCTCTTCTTTGAGAGACAGCAAACATTGCATACAATTGCTGACTAACAATGCTATATGGTCAGTCAGCAACATACTCAACCCTCCCTATTCCTGTTTGTGAGTGACAGCTTGTAGGATTTAAAATGATAGCTTGTTGGATTTAAAATGTTCAGAGACAAAAAGGAACTAAGTAAAAATTGTGGCCAAATCAGAGTGGGGTGTTGTGTTTGGAAATTCCCAGTTTCAAGGTGCTGGCTGATATCCAGACTCATAGGGAGCCAACATACCAGAATTATCCGTCACACAGCAGCGAAGAGATTTTTGACACTCTCCTCTTCCCTTTGCAGTCACTTGTACCTCCCAAAACTATGTCCCTGAGGGTCACGCAACCTTCACAGACATAGTTTTGGGAGGCACATACGAATGCAGAGGGAAGAACACTGACAATCTCCCCTCTCCCATGCACAATGGAAAACGCTGGCATATTAGCACAGCATTAACCTGGATGTCAGCTGCTATTCTGTACCTTCTCAGAGAATCAAAACTGGTTCTCATATGACAGGATAGCATAGTTATCAATACTCCATATTGGCTTTCTATACTGCTCCACTAACATTCAAACATGGAGTGCATGTGGAAAGGGTTAACAGTGTGTCCTATCACAATAGTGCTGGCAACATTTTGAGTACTGTGTACAGTTCTGGTCACTGTATCTTGACATTGTACAACTGGAAAAGGTGCAGAAGAGGTCAACCAAGATGACCAGGGGCCTGAAGCACCTTCCTTATGAGGCAAGGCTACAGCATCTGGGGCTTTTTAGTTTGGAAAAGAGGAGACTAAAGGGAGACATGACAGAGGTCTTAAAAAGCATGCATGGTGTAGAGAGAGTGGACAGAGATAATTTTTTTCTCCCTCTCACAGCACCAGAAGGTTTTTTCTCCCTCTCTCACAACACTCTCTCACAACATCCCATGAAACTGAAGGCCGGGAAGTTTCGGACCGACAAAAAAGAAATACTTTTTCACACAGCACACAATTGATCTATTTTTTGCCATGGGATGTGGTGATGGCTTGGGTGACTTTAAAAAGGGCTTGGAAAAAATCATGGAAGACAGATCTATCAATGGCTACTAGTCTGGTGGCTATAGTCTACCTCCAGCCTCAGAGGAAAGATGCCTCTAAATACCAGGGGATCAACAGCAGGAGAGAGGGCATGCACTCACCTCTTGCCTGTGGGCTTCTCAGAGGCATCTGGTGGGCCACTGTGAAACAGGATGCTAGACTAGATAGGCCATGGGCTTGATCCAGCAGAGCTGTTCTTATATTCTTATAAAGCAGTGTGGGACAGAGCCATGGCAAACCAGCTACCAGAGGTGAGACAGGTGGTGACAGAAGTGAGAGACAGGTGGTGACCAGAAACATGGCCTTTTTTTGTAGCGGCACAAAATGTAAATCTGTTTATTATTGGGTTGCTGTTGCTGATGCATTTTAATTGCTGATATTACTGGTTTTATTGTATGATTTTAAATTACATTCTAAGCAATCTGGAAATCCCAGGATTGAAGAGCAGTGGCCCTTTACAACAGAAAATTGGGACTTGTTGACAATTTATTGTACACTAGAGCATTTATTGTACACTGGGGACCTTGGGGCCCCAGAAATGGCCACTGTGGTTGGGGATGGTTTATTTATTTATTTATTTATTTATTTAGCAAATTCATGTACTGCCCACTACCGAAGTGTCTAGGCGGTTTACAGCACAAAACAAAGCAAGAATTTAACACTTAAAACTTATAAAAAATCAAATTATTCATAAAAACACAAAGATCAAAATACCTATAAAAACACACCAACTAACTAAAAAACTTGACTGAAGAGATGTGTCTTTAGTTGTTTCCTAAAAACCAACAGGGATGGAGCAGCTCTAAGCTCAGCAGGAAGTGCGTTCCGCAGCCCTGGGGCAACTACAGATAAGACTCGCCTTTGAGTCGCCACCACACATGCCGGCAGCACCCTCAGACAGACCTCCCCTGAAGATCCTAATAGGCGGCAGGGTTCATAATGAAGAAGGCGTTTTCTTAAATACCATGGGACCAAGCCATTAAGGACTTTATAGGTAACTAGTGAATTTAAGCCCGTTAAATTAACGGGCACTAGTAGACCGCTATTGAGGCTTGCTCTTTGGGGCTGGCTGTTCCCTTCTCTCTCCTGCCCCACTCTCCCTCCCTCCCTTCTGCCCCACACTCTTGCCTCTCTTCCCCTCCCTCCCACCCCACTCTCTTGCCCTTCCTCCCCCTCCCACCCCTCTCTCTCACCCTCCCCTCCCTCTCAGCATCCGCTGTGGGCGGCCGGGCGGAGAGTTCCGCCGCCACCGCCGCCAAGAGTGCCGCCCGCCGCTGCTGCTGCCTCTTCCCTCCCCGCAGTCCCTCCGTTCCCGCAGCCGCCGCTTCTGGCCTTCCCGTGGCCGGGCCGGCCATCCAGCCAACATGGCCGCCTGGTGCCTGCAGCCGTATCTTCCTCGGACGTTCTGGGCATGCGCTCCACGCATGCCCAGAACGGCCGAGGAAGACACGGGCGCAGAGACACGGGCGCACACCCAAGACTTTTATTATAGAGGATAACCAGCACTTTGTATTTTGCCTGGAAACCTATTAGTAGCCAGTGTAGATCTTTTAGAACCGGAGTAATATGGTCTTTACAGGATGTCCCGGAGAACAATCTGGCAGGAGTTGATGGATGTTGTTGATAGTCCATCTGGGGACCCAAGGTTTCAGACCCCTGCTCTAGAGCAACATTAAGCCTATACAAACCAAGCCATAAAAGGAAAGGGACCAAAGGATTCTCTGCAGATACCTGGAAGGGCTGCTTCTGTGGTTTAATGTATTTACCATCTGCCAAGTCCATCTGCCCTAAACGAAAGAGCCTGGATCCTAGATTATATCACCAACTAATAGGGACCAGAAAATCCTGCCACACATTGCCTTATTGTCTGTTAGTTCAACTCCTGCCTGTGGCTTCCAGAGGCATCTCGTGGGCCACTATGCGAAACAGGGTGCTGGACTAGATGGGCCTTGGGCCTGATCCAGCAGGGCTGTTCTTATGTTCTTACCCCCACATACCCGTTTTGTAAAATTGTACCGTTTGTGTGTTTTAATTATAATTAAACACTGCTTTGTGAGCCAATAAGTTAAAAAGCAGATTCGTTCTAAGAACACATTTGCATCATTTGAACAAGACTGCACCCTTATATTCCGTGTTTAATTAACCTCCTCCCAATTGTGTCTGTAACTTTCATTTCACCCATATGCATACAAAGAACAGATGATGAAATAATCCTTTTACCAACCCAAGTTTGACAAGGTTATTAAAGGGCAATTAATCTGAATTAAGCAATCTGTAATAAGCACCCTCTGATTTACCTTTGCTATCTTGACAGTACCACCTCACAATAGATTTGGCTCTAATGTATCCAGCCACTATGAAGCATGAGTTACTTGTGTGATAAATTACAGGAAACCCAAATAAAAGGACTTTGCTCACATAAAACACATCAATGGGCTTAGTAGGGAGCATTAAATACTAAACAAAGGGTTATCACTGTGAACTCTCTTGGGATGTTCCCAGCACACTGTGAGATCTTATAATATAATTATCATCTCAGCTTCAAAAAGAGAAGAAAGGCTAAGATTCTGACAAGGATAATGGAGCAGTTTCCTGCTCTGAGCTAGACTAGTGCTAGACTAGAAGAACTTCAAGGTCCCTTCTAATTCTAAAATTCATTTTAGACATCATTATTGCACTGAATACTGGAAACGGAAGCATCTTACGCCTCCAAGAACAAGTCTATTTTCTTTTTTTAAAGCAACATTTTGAAAGTTATTTCAAAAGCATCAACTAAGATTTAGTGATACGAAAAAATATTTAAATCTAATTAAAAGTTAGGCAATTGATGAACTAAAAATTATTTAATCAGACAGATCTTGCTCATTTAGGAAATGAAAAGAGAATAGTATCACAGCATGTTGTGTTCTAAAAGCAACACTTTAAAAATGAATACTATAGGGAAACATATGCAAATATGTTAATGAAGACATGCAAACACACACAAATTCCATCTTGGGTCCAAAACTTTCATGAGCGTCACGTGTTGATTTATCAACCCACCAGAATTTCTTGATAGGATTACATCAGATTATGCATATTAGACACTACTAATCTAAGAAGCAGCCTCTGTAATCTATTGTCCATAAGGTAGCAATTACAAGGAAACCTCAGTGACTTTTGTTTATTTATATGCTTAATTACAGTAGCTCCCACAGCATTTATGCTGAGTCAAAGTGAGACAATGGCATCATCTCTAGGTGAAAGATTCCGTGTGTGCAGACTGAGAGATGCAGCATTTCTAAGCAGTATGTTCTGTAGCTAAGTGAAACTGGCCGTCTACAGAGACTCCCCAAATTACTCAGCAGCAGCTTTCAGCCACTTTCAGCTACATATATTTCTGACAGAAAAAATCCCAGAGAAAAATACATCATATGCATGGAAAGAACAAAATGTACAAGCAAGCTTGAATACTAAGTGCATAATCAAGCACCATCATAGATGTTTATGAAATTATGAGTGGGGTGGAGAGAAAGACATTTTTTCTCCTGCTCACTTATAGTGTTACAACTCCATATCACCCGGTGAAGTTAATTTGCAGTCGTTTTAAAGGTAAAGTGTGCCATCGAGTCACTGTCGACTCCTGGCAACCACAGAGCCCTGTGGTTGTCTTTGGTAGAATACCGGAGGGGTTTACCATTGCCGCCTCCCCCGCAGTATGAGATGATGCCTTTCAGCATCTTCGCATCTATCGCTGCTGCCCACTATAGGTGTTCCTCATAGGCTGGAAAACATACTAGCGGGGATTCGAACCAGCAACCTCTGGCTTGCTAGTCAAATCATTTCCCACTGCGCCATGTTAGGACAGACAAAATAAAATGCTCATCCCACTGTGCATTAACTTACCCTTATTTGCTACCCTAAGATGTGGTGATGGCCACTACTTAAACAGCTGTTTTAAAGAATTAGACAAACTCATATGAAGCGGTTCTATACAGAATTAGACTATTGCTCCATCTAGCACATGGTCTGTCATCAGCTCTCTAGGTTTTTCACACAGAGATCCTTCTCAAGGATTGAACCAAGGACCTTCTGCATGTAAAGCAGGTGACGCTCATGGAGGACAGACCTCGGTTCAGTTCCTGGTATCTCTCTTATCTTCCCTCCCTTTTGGGGAGACTATTAACCATAATAGCTAAATGGGATCTCTATTTACAAACAACAGGGGGTGGGCATCACATTCATGCTAGTGCATAAACATCTGACTAGCCACTATTGGAAACAGAATTACTGGACTAGTCAAATTGACTCTGGTCTGTTCCAGCAAAGGAATTCACAACATTTAGGAAACATCAACGAACATCAACGAACCAGAAATTCTTGGATTGTAACTAAGTCATCCTATTGGCTAAACTAGGTTAAGAGAAGGTTGTCTGGTTAGCTGGTTTGGAGACAGGGCTGAAGCAAACACAATTTGTTGGTACACATGTGATTTAACATCATGGCTATGGTATCCTGGTGTGTTTTCATCTTCCCCACAGATGACAAGCTTCAGAAGCCTTCTGGTAATCTGTGCCTCCTAGGGGCAAATATTTCAGAGCAGTCAGATTGTAAAGCCAAAGATATTGATTGATTGATTGATTGATTGATTGTTGAATACACAGAATTTAAAACAAAATTATAAAAGTGACACAAAATATTAAGCTAAAAATATAAAACAAATCTGATTAAAATTTAAAACACAAGCATAAAAACAGTACAAAATACAAAGAAGCAGCAGTAGAGACAATCATATAAAAGCCTGGGTAAAAAGCCAAGATTTAACAAGCTTTCTAAAAACTATGATGGAGACCGAGGAGCGAATAGCCACTGGGAGAGCATTCCAGAGGCTGGGGGCAGCAACAGAGAAGGCCCTGTCCAGCGTGCATGACAACTGAGCCTCCTTCATTGTCGGCCCCGGGCGTAACTATAATAGGGCAAGGGGAGACAGTTGTCTGAGGGCCCACTGCCTTGGGGGGCCCCCCAGAGGCAAGTCACATGACTGACTCCCCCAGCCATGCACCTCCCTGGGCTTCCTTCAGTTGTAGTCATCCTCAAAAACTGATGTGAGTGTTAAGACCTGGAGCTACCAGAACAGCACATCTTTCTCTATTACCATTAAATGACTTTCATCGTCCACAATTTACAAAACCTTTTAAAAAATAATTTAGGATGATGTTCTATTGGGGCACATAGGTTATATATATATATAAATTTTACTATGCTTTTTGTTACCACTATTCAGCCTCATTTAAGATTTCTTTACTTCATACGCTGAGCTTCAGTGAGTGGGGGGGCCCCATTTTAAAATATTGTCTCTGGGCCCACTCCAACCTTGCTATGCCCCTGTTGTTGGCACCCGGAGCAGAGCCCCCTCAGATCATCTCGTCAAGCGGGCAGAAACCCTTGGGAGCAGGCCGTCCCTCAGGTATCCCGGGCCCAAACCGTTAAGGGCTTTAAAGGTCAAACCAGCACCTTGAATTGGACCCAGAAACAAACTGGTAGCCAGTGAAGCTCTTTCAAAATGGGTGCGATGTGATCCCACCGGGCAGCTCCAGATAAAACCCTAGCTGCTGCATTTTGCACTAGCTGCAGTTTCCGGATATTCTTCAAGGGCAGCCCAACATAGAGCACATTACAGTAATCCAGCCATGACGTGACTAAGGCATGGGTAACAGTGGTCAGATCTGCCTTCTCGAGAAAGGGACGCAGCTGGCACACTAGCCGAAGCCATGCAAAGGCACCCCTGGCCACCGCCTCCACCTGAGCCTCCAAAAGCAGAACCGGGTCCAGTAATACCCTCAAGTTGCGTACTTGCTCCTTCAAGGGGAGTGCAACCCCATCCAGAACCGGTAAAATCTCCTCATTCCAACTAGCTCTCCTACTAACTACGTCCATCTTGTCCAGATTCAATTTCAGCTTAAAGCCCACATCCAACCCATCACGGCCTCCAGACCCCGATTCAGGACATCCACTGCCTCCCTAGAATCAGGTGACAAGGAGAGATAGAGCTGGGTGTCATCCACATATTGCCGACAACTCAATCAAAGTCCCCAGATAACCTGTCCCAGCGGTTTCATTTAGATGTTGAACAGCATGCGGGACAAGACCAAACCTTGGAGGACCCCACAGGACAATGGTGACGGAGCCAAGCAGTAGTCCCCCAGCACCACTTTCTGGACCCTCCCCCCAAGAAAGGACCAGAACCACTCCAACACAGTACCTCCGATATAAGCCCCATGTATACAATCAGCCATGCATGCAGAGGGAAATAGACTCAGGTTTACCTACCCCTAATGTTCACATGCTGGGCATCGCATTGGCAGGGGTCTGTACAGCTAGTGCCCATCTACACTAGCTTTATAGACCCCTAGATCATGACACTAGAACAGTCGTAGGCCCCAAAGTCATGATCTATACACCCTGCTTTGTGGTGTACAGAACATTCAGCTGGGGCATACACATATATTCCATGTGCATAATGATGTTCTATGAAAATGAAGATCCAGTACCTGAACCTTGGAGGTTGGAAGGTATGAGCATAATTCCAATCCCCTCTCCACACATTCAAACAAATGTATGTGTAGGATATAAGACTGAGCCATCCAGCATTAACTGCTTCAATTCCTCCAGATTAAGAAAGTAAATTTTTGGTTGTGTTCCTACAGTATTTCTCTTAGAGTAGACTGACACACACATTTTCCCCTGCTAACTGAGCAAAGAGGCAACTTTTAAAAGTGGTGATTCTCTTTATTTAGCAGGGGGAGAGCAACTCGCCCTATCCATCCCCAGCACAGCATCCCTCCAGAGGCTGTTGCTAGTATCTATCTTATGTTTCTTTATAGATTGTGAGCCCTTTAGGGACAGGGAGCCATTTTATTTTATTTATTTATCTGTTTTTATCTATGTAAACCGCTTTGGGAACTTTTGTTGAAAAGCGGTATATAAACATTTGTCGTATTCGTATATTCAACAGGAAAAGCTTTTCTTGCCATGGAAATAAAAGTGATGAGAAAAATCGATTTAATTGCTGTATGTTAGGCTACTGTTGAAAGCATAAAGCAATTAAAAAATAAACAGCAACCCCGAGAATTAGCAGGAGGTACACTTAACAGAGTTCTCAAGGTTTCTTTACTAGCTCTGCTCTGTACCAAGAAAATGGTTACCTACTAAATTTCCATGAGTCAAGCTGCTCTAGAAGGCACAGAAAACGGAGTTGGCAACCTTAGTTCTTAACCACAAGAGAATTGTGAAGTCCCCTCCCATTACTAATGGAAAAAGCTGTCTTCACCCATTTGTTTCAAAACACTCATTTGCAGACGACATAAAAAGCCTTTAGGTATAACAGTCATTCTCGGCCCAATGTGTGCCCTCCCCACAAGAACATTATTCATATTCCTCGGCTCACCCTTCTTATATCTGGGTACACACACAAATAGCCAGGTCATTGGTGCTGCTGAATGCATCCAGATAACTGAAGTTTTCAATAATGGGAGAAATCTTCAACCTTATTAACAGGCCCACTTTTGGATAACGGAGTTTGCGGTAATTGAGATTTGTTTAATCTCTGTAATGGCCCAGCCCTTGTTTGTCAGCAGGGTTAGAGAGGCTAGAAGAAGCCAGTGGTTGGCAGCTGCCTTTTCAAAGTTGTGCCCCACAGCAGTTTCACAGACTGCAGCGATACAGGGCAAAGGCAGAAGGTTACAAAGCAGTGTGAACTCTGTTAGCCAAAACCCAACAAGACCTCCTCTGCATGGGACATGGAGAGGGCAGAACTATGCAGATGGGGTGGGCCTAATTCTTAATGGCTCCCACCGAGTTATACGAAACAAAGTCAATGGGCTGCAGCCTGGGAATACTGAGAAAGGACAAAAGCTACTTCTCATTCTAAATCAGGGATTCTCAATCTTGGGTCTACAGGTGTTGTTGGGTTGCAACCTCCATCATCCCCAGGGCATATGCACTTTAGGTCTGTCTGTATGCATGTACTGCCTCCCTCCATGATCCACCCGCTCATTTCCTGTCATGTATGTATTGCATGTAGACAATACATAGGGGGCTGTGCCCCATGCGACAGGCTGCATGAAGCGAGGGGCATATGTGTCCATGATGAGACGTGCCTTTGGCCATGATGGCTGGGGATGATGGGAGTTGTAGTCCACAGCATCTGGGGACCCAAGGTTGAGCACTACTGATTTAGGTACTGGATTTAGCCCCTGCCTCAAGGATGTCCTTGAGTGCTTATCTTTGCTTTCTCCCACACAAGTCAATTTCTGGAATTCACTCCTAGGGCAGAAAGTAAAATGCGGCATTTGGGACAATGTTGAAGCACAGGCAGAATGGGGGCACCCCGAACTAGGAGCTGGGTTAAGGGAAAGAGATCCACTCCCATCTCAACTGCAGCTTCTGGGTTTGAGAAGATGGAGCGGGTGGGGAAGGTGCTGGGGGCAGGGGCAGGGGCAGGTTTGGAAAAGCAAGCCTGACCCCAGCCTTGCCTCCACATTTGAGAGGGACCTCCACTCTGTAGCAGCACCGGGCGGGGGGACAGAGAAGGGGCAAAGTGCATTTGTGGGTAGGCGAGCTGTGTCCCACATATCAGATTTCTGAAACAGAAATGGTGGGGGGCAAGCCACTTGTCTAATGGGCACTTGACCCCCTCGCCCCCTCCTTTACCACCTTTTTCTCCACTGAAGGACAGAAAAGTGGGGAGGAGGAGAGCAGGACTAGGGCAAGGGTGGCCCAAAATGGTTTTGCTGTCTGTGGCAGACAAAAAGGTTGTTCGCACAATCTCAGCTGCGCAGCTCCGGAGGGCTGGGGAGGAGGCAGGAGCTTGCCTGCCCTCCCCTGGACAAGCGGCAGCCGTCTCGGGCTCCACCACACCGTGCTCCCACACAAGCAGCACCACAGTGGAGTCCTGCGCTGGGATTGGGAAGAGGATCCTCCCTCCTGCATCCGTGTCCTCCTGCATCCCTGTGTGCCCCATGTGAGCAGCGGAGTGGCTGCTCTCAGCAGAGCTGCTGCTCCACTCTGTGCAACTACTCCCCACCCCCACGGCTAGCTGCTCAAAATGGCGACGGGCTGAGGGGAAGCCCAGCTACCCAGCGGGGATCACACACACACTCGGCTGCCAAGGTATAATGGACCTACAGTTCGTTCTACCTTGGTAAAATGCTGGGGAGAAAAGGCAGGCTATCCGTGACTGGAGCAGTCAGGAGCAGAGGGCCCCAGCGCTCCTCCAGACAACATGAGCTGCTTGGGGGTAACCCAAGCAGCTTGTGTCATGCGAATGGCCTCAATTTGTCATTCACCTATCTAAGGGTGGGTGCCCAGCATTCTCAGGTCATGCTGCTGAGGCAGTATCAGTGGCACACAAGCCTGGCAGTGGCAGCAGGGTTGCTCCTAGCTTATGGGGGAAGAAGTGGGGGAAGAAGAGCCACATCCCAGCAAGGTGAGGTGGGGAAAATGAGCAGCATGTCCCCATGGGGTGAGAGTGACCCCCCAAACCCCTCCTCATGCCTTGAGCTTGAAGCGACCGCCTCACCCTGCCTCATGGAAAGGCCGCCCCTGGCCTGGGAGGAAGTTGAACATCTTAAACCCCCTGCCACAAGTCAAGGAAATTTTAGGCAATTCTGTGCCCTCTTCCTGAGTATGTATATAAATCCCAGTGGCACTTGCAGACTCCAGTATTAGCAGAGTCTAAGCGCCCCCAGTGATGGGTGTCATGGAAAAGCCAGTTCTAGGAGAGACAAAATGCAAAGTGCCTGAAAATGTGCCAGCAATTGGTGCTGAGTAGCTTGCAAGAAAGACTTCACCTCTCTGCAGCCTTTTTTTCATGAGGCCTGGCCACCAGCTGCCTATAATAATGCATATCGAGACCAAAACCTCCTGGGCTGCAACTGCCAAGATAATGCAGATACTCTTAAAAGGCAAGGCCTAAAAATATAATCACAGAAACAGATTTGGTTCATAAATCACAGCTCAGCAGAAATAAAAATTTGATGGGGAAAATTGCTTGCCAATATCCCAGCCACATTTTCATCTGAGGAAGTGCTTCCCTCCCACCAACCCCCTCCATATGTCTGGACCTTAGGTATGAATTAAGAGCGCGGCATCTGCAATCTTTCATCAGGCAGGGTAGTATCACTCCCAAGAGCATACAGAGAGAGACTACATGGGAGGACATTGTGGGGAAGGTGCTCCTAAACAGAAGTCATAATTCTGCCCCATAGGATCCAATGCTTCCCCATATCAGGAGCTGTTGCAATTTATTTAGCTTATTAATAATAGGCAGAAAGTTACAAAACCACAGGGACTTCATAAAACTGTGAAATTACTACTATAATCCAAGCTATTCAGATAGAATGTTTAATTGCAATAACAGAAAGGGGCTACTATTAACAACATTTTGCTTTGCATTACAGGATTCTCCAGAATTACCCTATTCTTCCCCAAATGTGTTTAAACTAACTTTTCCAGACAAGGGATAAATACACTAAGTGATCTTATTCAAAGCAGCCAAATCCTCTAATTTAATAAACCATCCCCCAACTGGAGGATAATTGTTTGATTTGCATAAGAGCATTCTGGCCATCAGGATCATATAGGAGATTTTTCCTCTGTTTCTATCTCTATGAATGCCCAGTAAAACCATTTGGGGGTCTAATCTCAAACTGGTTTTCAGGATTTTGGCAAGCATGACTTATTTTATTGCAGACCTGGGATGAGAGAAGCCACACCTGCCAAACTTTTCACTGCCACAAAGCAAAGAAATCAGAGTAGTGTTTGTTTCAAGCACTGGCAACCTGGCATAACCTAAACCGCCACAATGGATCCAAAAGGCATTGGAGAATTTGGCCCCAAACGACAGTGTAGCTAATGACCGGTCCATACAGGCTACTGTTATACAGATTCCATATGCAATTGAACAGGGGTTCTCTAGCTTGAGCCACCTAATGGCACAGCAGAAGAATGACTTGACTAGCAAGCCAGAGGTTGCCGGTTTGAATCCCCGCTGGTATGTTTCCTAGACTTTGGGCAACAGCAATATAGGAAGATGCTGAAAGGCATCATCTCAGACTGCGTGGGAGATAGCAATGGTAAACCCCTCCTGTCAATGGCAGAGCCTGACCGCCGGCGGCCTCTGTGTGGCAACGGCGGCAACCCCACTGACCCCACCCCCTGCATATGACATCAGATGCAGGGGCTAGCCACACCCCTCATCCACCACGCCCCCGCATCAAACGCGGGGGGATGGTCTGGCTCCCGAACAGAGCCTTGAGGCTCAGTTCAGGAGTTGGAGTTTAACTCCCGAAGGGGCTGCATAGCCCCCGCTCAGGAGCTAAACCTGCACCCCTGCATCTGACGTCAGATGCAGGGGGCGTGTCGGGGCTGCAAGGTGTGGCCCCTGATTGGGCACGGCCCGGGTTCTTTGAACCCGTTGGCCCAATGGTGGCTCCGCCCCTGCCTCCTGTATTCTACCAAAGACAACTACAGGGTTCTGTGGTCACCAGGAGTCAACACAGACTCAACGGCACACTTTACCTTTACTCTAGCTTGGGTCCCCAGATGTCAGTAGACTACAACTGCCATCTTCCTCCGCCTGTGGCTGAAGATGATGGAAGCTGTAGTTCACCAACATCTGGTGATCCAAGGTTAGGAACCCCTGCAACAGAGCATGTCTCATCATGAGCAAATATGGCCCTCACTTCATATAGACTGTCACATGTGACACAGCCCCCTATGCAATGTCTACCCGCAATCCATACACCATAGAAAAATGGCAGATGGGCCATACAAGGAGGGAATGCATGCATACAGACATATGCATCTTATGCCCTAGATCACATCAGGGGTAACTCTAGAACAACTTTGGGGGGAGCAAAGCTGTGACAAACAACATTATTAGGGAAGTGAGGATTTTGCTATATATTAAATAATTACAGAGGTCAGACAATTAATGTTGTTGGTTTATTTACCTTATTAATTCAGCTTGCTTGATATTTTCAGACTTATTCAGAAAATGGGCCAGATTCCTCTTAGAAAATACTGGCTTACTCTTTTTGGATTAGGCCAAACCTTCCAGTCTGCTTTCCAGGCAAGTTTTCTCTTCTTATCCAAGACGATGTGGCAGGAAAGACTAGGGTATGCAGGGCTGTCTTTAGGCCATGGAAAGTAAGGCGACCACCCTGGGCCCTGCTCCTTTAACCCCCATTAGAATTAACTGGAAGGGGGTCCCGCACTGGATGATTTGCCCCAGGCCCTGCACCCCACCAGGGCTCAGGACCGCCCTGGGGGTATGGAGAAAGGTCAGTGCCAGGCCAGCTGAGATATGCAGGGGAGATGACCCTATACCACTCTGCACGCATGGGCTCACCCAGCCCAGTTCCTGGCCAGGAAAGAAGCTAAGGCATTGGACTGGTTTCTAGGAAGCTGAAGGGCTCTGCTACCTTTTGTGTCTGGCTGTACTGGATTCTGCTGCTTGTTTTGGGATAGAGGAGTTGGTGAAGTAGGCTTCTTTAAACAACTGAGACCTTTAAAAATAATTAATTTAGGCTTTAGGACTATAATATACTGTAACTGTAGTGTTTGACACTTTGCTGTAAAGTTCCAGTTTTGTGGGTGGGGGAGCAAAAGGAGGAGCAGGAAAAATTGGGGCGAACACCCACTACCCCTTGCTGCCTCCTTAGAGTCATCCCTGGATTACATCCATGTGATGTTCTATATATGCTGGTGGTGACCGAGGGCAGATCTCTGCCTACTGCCTCTAGTTTACATACACTTTGGCTGTTGTCTTCCCATATATCTTTCCATTCATTACTTTGTCTCTGGTGGTGGGCACAACCCGTGTCTAATAAGCAAGGACAGTCATTTGCAATCTAAACTAGGGAACTGTTTATTATTTAGTTAGTTAGTTATTTAATTTGTATGCCACCTGACTTGAAAGGCTCTAGGCAGTTCACAAAAATAAACACAATAAAGACAAAATAAAACAAACTGTTAAAACAGCCATTTAAAACAGTTTAAAACATTCAAAAGAAAAAGCCAGGCTAAAAAAAATGTGTCTTTTGAAGGCTGATAAAGAAGTTAAACCACGAGCCTTATTCAGACATTATTGAATACTCATACAAGAGTGTACAGTGTACACAGGTGCAGTTTTTCACATGTTCTGTTGAACATCAGTAAAGCAATACACTTCCTATCTGTACTGTGCATTTTGAGGGATGTGTACGCAGGTTCACTTTTAAAATGAACGCCAGTACCATCATTCATACAAAAACATGTACATGTCTACAGATATCTATACACATAATTTGCATTTACTTACTTACTTGCTTGCTTGCTTGCTTGCTTGCTTATTGAATTTATATACTGCCTAGTATAAAAATATCTAGGTGATATACAGAATTAAAACATAAAACATAACACATTTAAAATTCATAAGATAAAATCATAATAGATAAAACACATTATTAACACATTAAAATTTTTAAAAAATAATATCTGACTAGGGCTATTACCATACATGTTTTTGTGTGAATAACTGTACCTGCATTCATACTCTCTACACAGACTGCACAAGTGTTAAACATAACATACATAGGGCTTTTGAGGAACCTTCCTTGTACCCAGGTTCACTTTCAAAATGAATGCAGTTATAATCATTCACACAAAAACATGTACCTGTGTGTACAGATATCTGAAAGCAAATACAACATAATGTCTGAATAGGGCTACAGCGAAGCAGTCTTGAAATTAATTAAACTATTATGCAGACTTGAAATTAATTAAACTATTATTTCAGAGGCAGGAATAGTTGGTGACTACTGCGCCACCAAAGATCCCTGGAACACTGGTCAAAGCTCAGGCCCAAAGATTTTCTGCTTGGAAAATACTGCAAGATTTTTATTATTATTTTAATTGGGACTGCTCTTAATTGCTATGGCAACGACAGCATGAGGTAGTTTTAATTCCCTATTATATTTCAGCATATTAACTGGTATTTTTATTTACTGGTTTGGATTTTGGTTTTAGTATTAACTACCCAAATCCCTCAGCCAAAATCGAGATAGATAAAGATAATAATCCTTCTAATCTTCACCTCCCCTCCCACCGTCTTCCTGCTCTAAGATGGAATCCAAACCCCATAGAGAGGCCTCTGTGCGAGTTCCCAGTTACTGTAAAAGTGCAGAGATCTGCCTGCGCGCAGCAACAGGAGGCAACTTGGGCCATTCTATTTTTAGACACAGTTATGCTTTTAGGACCATATATCTGTTATCACAACTGCCAGCTGTTACTGAAGAGGGAGAAAGAACCCACAGCAAGGTCCAAGATTAGCACCCTGAGAAATGTAGTAGAGAATGGAACTGCATATGCAGTGCAACTACTCTGGGAATAATATAGCTGCAGCATGTAATAATATAAATACACCAAAATTTTCCCCAGCATTTCACCAACGGTTTTGTGGGGTGAAGTCATGTCCCAGCCTTAACACAAGGGGGAAAGCTGAACTTTGCTGGATCCTAGTATCCCCCACACCTACGCTAAAGTAAATCAGTGGAACCTCTGGCACTTAGTGAGTTTACAACTGGGGTTAGCACACATTTACTTAGAAGCATGCTCAGCACAAATAAATAGAACATACTCCCAAACAAATGGATAAAGAACTGCAGGAGGGAAAGAGTGTAAGTCAGTCTACTGTATAAACTAGGGGTTCCCCAGATGTCCTTAGACTATAACTCCCATCATCCCCAGCCTAATAGCCAAAGGCCATTGTTGCTGGGGATGATGAGAATCGTAGTTCAAAAATATCTGGGAACCCAAGGTTAGGAACCCCTAGTATAAACCAACATCAGTGGAACCAGAATCCATTGAATTTAAGCCAATTTTGTCTCATACACTTTCAGTGGGACTTTCAGTGGGACGTTCAGCCCACTCTTATGCATGTTTACTCAGAAGTAAATCCCACAGAGTAGAATTGGGCGGGTGGGGGGTACTCAAGTAAGTGTGTATAGGATTACAGTTTACCTAAAACCATTTCCAAGATCCACATCTGATATGGTGTCCAAGATCAACTGAAATGCAGATGAGGCTGTTCAAACATTTGTTTATATCTTTACACTATACTGGATCTTAGCCAAAAAGCCAAGAAGCGATGTTGGTGTTCTTTGTATGATTGAATTCTTATCAGAATGTAGTATTATTTGTTTGTTTGTACATCTGATCAATGATCACAATAAAGCTATTCATTCATTATATCTTTGATAATTTTTCTTTCAAAAAACTAAATTTCAAAATTTGCTCTGAATAGCAAATTAGCAAATTCTTTCAGTGTTGATTTAATACAGCTATAGTTCAGGGAAGTGTAAAATGAAGTGCATTATAGTTAACATTTTATAATTTAAATTAATACTATGAATTTAAAATGTGGTTTTTAAATGTGTAGAGAGATAATATTCTAAATATGAACTATGCCATGCTTTTTTAAAGCCTCTTTTCAAAATGCAGTCCTGAGTTCTTTGGATGTGGACAGGATGGATGGATGGATGGATGCAATTAGAATTCTCTCTCCGTTATTTCCTATTGTAATGTGAGGGAATGCTTTAATACAATAAATTAAAACCAACTTTTAAATGACACTGCCAGATGGGCTGCTTGTAAGCAAAGAAATTAGTTTTCTGATACAGATCAAGAAACTCTCAATAATGTAATCTTATAAAGTATTACAAAAAATCCTCATTTCTTAAAAACATTTAGGAGTAAGTTCTATGAAGCCCAACAGTGGCTTATTCACGTTTTGGGATACACTAAATAACAAAGGTTAGAACAATTTTGTAATCGCAGATAGCATGAAAATATAATTCTAAAGCATCTGTCCTGACTATACCAGTTTCAGCTGTAACAGTGCTAGCTAGGAATATTAATGGGAATACAATTGAATCTGGATGCCTATTTACACTTGCAGCTTGAGTCTATATGTGCTTACCCAGAGGTAAATCTCATTAGTTTCAGTGACTTACTTCCAAGTAAATGTGCTTAGGACTTCAAGCTTAATGTAGGGGTTGAATGTAATTAACAACTGAAAATGTTCCATCCATCTCCCTTTGAAGACAAAACAAACCTAGGGCACTCAGCTCCTTTCAAAAAAAAAGACTGCAATCCTAAGCAGAGTTACTTGAAAGTAAGCCTCAATAAAATCACTGGGATTTACTTCCAAAGAGACATGGTTAAGATTAGGTACAATGCTATGGCCACAAGTCAGAACAGAGTTAAACACTGGCAATGATCCTATATAGTACTCTCACCAGAGAGTAAACCCTAGTGAACTAAGTGAGACATATGTCCAAGCAAACTTGCATATTGGACTTAGTGCATACACACTTAAATTTCATTAAGTGTATGCATTCAATGCCACTATGCATTGGATTGTGGCCCACACCTTTTTAAAAAAAAACCTGACACCATCATTTATTTTTATTTATTTATTTTTACATTTATAGCCTGTTCTTCCTCCAAGGAGCCCAGAGCAGTGTACTACATACTTGAGTTTCTCCTCACAACAACCCTGTGAAGTAGGTTAGGCTGAGAGTGAAGTGACTGGCCCAGAGTCACCCAGCTAGTATCATGGCTAAATGGGGATCTGAACTCGGCTCTCCCCGGTCCTAGTCCAGCACTCTAACCACTACATCACGCTGGCTGCTTAGAAAATAATGTTTTCTTGGCAGAAGAGAGATAATCACAGCTCATTTTCTTTCTAGTGTTATAGAAGGTAGCTTCACTCCAGTCTTGGTATTTATTTAGAAACAGAAGAGGCAGCATAACAGATTTGTCTGTTATCTGCTACACAACTGTGTCGCAAACTGTACTTCATACTTCTTTTTTTGAAACAATTAACTACCATTCTACACTAAGCGTTTATAGCCAAAATACCACTATTATACAGGAAGCAAATCATACCTCTCTCTCTCTCTTGCGCTTGCTCGGTCTCTCTCTCTCTCTCTCTCACACACACACACACACACATCTTGAGTTGAGAGATTTAGTCAAGAACCATTATAATGAAAGAAACTGGCAGTGACATTTTCTGTTTCTTTCCCTCCTCCGAGTGCTACTGCTAAATGAGGTGAGGCGGGTGGTTACCAGGGAGAGGGCCTTTTTGGTGGTTGCACCCCATTTATAGAATAGCCTCCCCAGTAAGGTTCGCCTGGCTTCATCACTCTGTTCTTTTAGACACCAGGTAAAGACCTTTTTGTTCACACAGGCCTTTTAAATTTGGGGTTTTTTAATTTGGGTTTTCAGATTTTCAACCAATTTTAAAATTAGCTTTAATGCTGCTTTGTATTGTATTTTGTATTTTCTTTTTACCTTTTTTGTCTGTTATGATTTAATGTGTTATGTCTTTTTATTGTATGTTTTACTCCTCTGTTGTGAGCTGCCCAGATAACAATTTGTTATGGGGCAGCTAACAAATAAAGTTGTGTGTGTATTTGTTTGTTTGTTTGTGTTTGTTATTATTTGTAGGTCAAATTAATGCTAAGAGAGATTAACAGCACAAAAATGAGTCATGCAGAGCAGGTGAGTGTTGGGTAGCTAATGTGTTCCAACAAACCTGAGAGCAGACACCTGTATTCCTTGAATACATTTTGGTAGAAATGAGAGGTCTTTCAACTGAAACACTTTACCACTATTCCGTACCAACCTGAGCCAATTCTGAGAAAAGATTGCCTAAGAATCGAGGCAGTCGACTAGAACGCAAATGAAGAAAGACAAGACTTGAATCCAACAGGTTACAACATAGAGCACATTTGAAGATCTATGCTCTGGCAATATGCATGACAAAGAAGCAATTCTTTTCTGCCCACATTGCATTCACAAATTCACGTCCAGTGGAGTTGTCTAGGGTTGCGAGAGTGCTAGTATGAGCCCCCTCCCCCTTGAATCCAAATTTGGATCCATCAGTTACCCGCTGTTACACTTCCAATGTTTTTCGCAGACAAAATCTCTCATATTCGGGCTGAACTGGATTCTACAATTAGAGAAGAGTCTGTTATGGAGATATCCAGCAACTCCTCTTATGTGGTCAAACTGCATCACTTTCAGCTTGTGACTCTTGCGGATGCCAACTCCTTCAGACTGTGTGCATCCTACCACCTATTCTCTTGACCCATGCCCAATTTGGCTTATTTTATCTAACAATCAGATTATCAGAGAGGGCCTAATAATGTCACAAATGCTTCTCTGAGGGAGGGTAGGATGCCTCCTTATCTTAAGGAGGCTATCATAAGACCATACTTGAAAAAACCTACATTGGATCCCTCAGAGATAGGCAACTATAGGCCCATCTCTAATATCCCGTGGTTGGGCAAGGTGATTGAAAGAGTGGTGGCCTCTCAGCTGCAGACAATCTTGGAGGAAACTGACTATCTAGACCAGTGTTTCCTCCAAGGCGTGTGCATGTGCACACATGTTTTTTAATGTCTGCTCAGTTAATTTTCGATCCCGCTCAGGTTGAATCAGGAAGGCCACATTCTGAATACACATGCACACACACTACAGAGGGAGTATGACTCTGCTGATCCTTTTGGAACTCTCAGTGGCTTTCAATACCATCGACCATGGTATCCTTCTGGGTTGCCTGAGGGAGGTGGGATTGGGTAACACTGTTTAAAAGTGGTTCCGTTCTTACCTCTCTAGTAGATTCCAGATAGTGTCCCTTGGAGACTGTTGCTCTGCAAAGCGAGAACTAAAGTATAGAGTTCCACAAGGCTCCATACTGTCCCCAATGCTCTTTAACTTCTACATGACACCACTGGGAGAGATCATCAGAAGGTTTGGTGCAGGGTATTATCCATATACCAATGACACCCAAATCTACAGTATTTCTTCATATCAACTACATCAAGAAATTGCATAACTTCCCTAAATGCCTGTTTGGTGGCTGTAATGGGCTGGATGAGGGATAACAAACTGAGGTTGAATCCAAAAAGATGGAGATACTGACTGGGAGATCAAGATCTGAGAGATGGTTTAGCTCTGCCTGTTCTGGATGGGGATCAAACTCCCACAAATAGTACGTAGCTTAGGAGTGCTCCTGGATCCAAAACTCTCTCTGGTTTCTCAGAATTAAGCAGTAGCAAGGAGTGCTTTTTATCAGCTTCAGCTGATAATCAGCTACGCCCATTTCTGGAGGCAAATTACTTTAAAACAGTGGTACATATGCCAGTAACCTCCAGGCTTGACTGCTGTAAAGCACTCTACATGGGGCTCCCTTTCAATGTAGTCTGGAAACTACAGCTGGTACAGAATGCAGCCAGACTGTCTCTGGGACAACCCGAAGGGACCATATAACACCAATTTGAAAGGAATTGTACTGGCTGCCAATATGTTTCTGAGCAAAATACAAAGTGCTGGTTATTACCTATAAAGCACTTAACACCTTGGATCCAGGCTACCTAAAAGAACACCTTCTTTGTCATGAACCCTGATGCCTATTAAGATCATCTGGGAAGGTCCAGTTACAATTGCTGCCAGCAATGATGGCGACTTGGGACCGGGCCTTCTCTGTGGCTGTCCCAGGGCTTTGGAATGCACTCCCTGTCAAAATAAAAGTTTCTACACCTCTGATTGCTTTTAAGAAAAGACACACCTGTTTTCTCAGGCTTTTAATTAAAACTAATTTTAAACTTCTAACTGTTTTACTCTGTGAAAATGTTTTAATTGTTTTTATTCTGTGAAAGTGTTTCAATTGTTTGTATATTGTATTTTGGACTATGTACACTGCCTCTATATAGAGAGAGACATACACACACACCAGGCGGTATAAAATATGATAAATTAATTAAATAAATAAATGAGATTGAAATGAATTTGTTGTAAACGTAGTGGTTTTTAAAATTCTTTTGCGTGCTGTGAGCTGCAAAATTCTTTTGCATGTTGTGATCTTTTATTACGTGGGGTCAAAAAATGACAAAGAAAAAAAATGAACAGTTACTTGAGTGGTCTGTGGTAAATACAAACGCAAAACAAAGAATTCATTATTCAGTTTGTTGCTGCTGCTAAAATCAAGAGACCTTCTTGCTGCTCATAAAATGAGGGCAATACTTATAGATTATGAGCCCTTTTATCATTTCTCTCCAAACCTACCATCTGAGATCAAGTTGCCTTCTGAAGCATATGAACCCCTTTTTTCTTTTGGTTCATAGTTTGTTAGAGCCAGTGTGCCCTCTAAGGCGTGCACATTTGTGCACACTCACACATTTTTTGATGTCTGCTCAGTTAATTTTAGATCCTGCTCAAGTTTAATCAGGAAGGGCCCACTCTGGATGCATGTGTGCACTCACACTGCTCTGATAGTGCCGCCCAGAACAAAACACATTCTACTCACAGATGAAAAAAATTAGAGAGAACACTGGTTAGAACTGCCAGGTGCCCTTAATGAAATGGGTAGTCCTTCTCTTAAAGGAATATTAATGGCACATCTTCATAAATCAGGCTACATAGTTAAGACAAACACAGTCTAGTAGTCTGGCTTAACTGAATCTGCTAGCCTTGTATTGTAGCCTGCCAGATGCTAAACAACTTTCTTGTTTTAGCAATACCAGCCTGCAGCAAACAAAAAGGAGGCCCTGACAGGCCGCCATACAGGGCTTGTGGGCTCTGTTAAACTTGATAGATCATAAGTGTGCAAGACATCCTTTATTTCAGTTCAGCACTATAGTTCTATAACACTCCCAACAAGAGGGATCATAGCTCTGTGAGATCAAAGCTGTTGATGCTGTGATGGTCCCACAGAAAAAAATGTACAGCTGAGAAAGTGAAAAAGATTTGTTTTATGGGACCAACAAGTAGTTTAAAATATATTAGTTTTTGAACTATACATTTTACATGAAATAAGGCAACCATATTATTCAACACATTTCTAATTATGTTCCTGTTTATTTTCAGCACTTCGGAATCATACTGCATTTCTGTCACTTAAAAGAGAGACTGGCTGCAATCCTAAAAGCATTTCTTCTCTTACAACACTGATCTAAATCAGACTGTCCATTCTCCTATACTAGCTGGATCAAACAAAAACAAAAACCATTTGCAAATTTTATGAAAGTGAGATATCCTCAAATTTACTAGTGTGGAATATTCTTTTTTCCCCTCCCCCAACAATGATTCATTGTCATTTACAACTTCTGGCCTAAAATTAGGCAGATTTATGTGGGTGAACTCTTTGTAGGATTGGGATTATAATCAGGTTTCAGTTCAGAGAAACATTTTTTGATTTTACTAAATTTTTACTATATTTCACTATTAAACTAGATACTGTGACCTTAAATTGTGATTGGCTGTTAGCCAACAGGTCAATTTTAAGAAATAAATAAATGCATCACAGTCTTGCTTCAATACTTTGTTTTCTGCCAGGTATCCACAAAAGAAAAAAGAGTCAATGGGTTTTACGTGGTGTTATCTTCAGAACCAACAACATATTTTAGTGATATAATTTAAGATCATTATTATGAAAGTGTTTTTCTTTCTTTCCTTTGTTCCAGAGCACTTTAAAATAAAAGTTCATTTGAAAAGAGACATATTACAAATATTAAGAGCAATTCTACTGCCTTAGGAATATTCATAACCTTACCAAAACTGCAAGACAAATCTATCCAGATTAATCCATGTATTGTCTCTATAGCTGTTAATCTTAATTTGAATATCTGCCTCTTCCTCTAATACCTCTGCTCCTATAACTAAACAGTGAAAGACCTCCAAACAGATAGAGATCTTCCTAGAGAGGCTCTATCTGTTTGAAGGTCTTTCATTGCTTAGTTATAGGAGCAGAGGCATTAGAGGAAGAGGCAGATAGTTAAATTAAGATTAACAGCTATAGAGGCAAGACATGGATTGATCTGGCTAGATTTTCTTCATTATCTCCCTCACTCTGAGGGGCCGCCAGGGAGAGGGGTGAACACAGGCCCCCTTTCTCCTAGCTATACCTCTGGACTCACTGGAATCTTCTTCCAAGTAAATGAATTCAGAATCCAGTTATTGGTATACCTTACAAGGGCACACAAGCCACCTGGAAGTTTAGTGCAAGAAATGAATATATTTTCAAGCTGGGAACTATGTAAGAGCTCCCGAGTTCTATTCTAGAACCCAGTATTAAGAGTACCTCTGTGATTTCAATTTCATTCTTCTATCACAATATGATGATTAGTTGTTTAAAAACAAAAACAAATCATGGGCTAGTAGAATACTTCTGCATCTCTGAACACAATCCACCGGAAAGTACAATCCTACTGAAAGGAATAGCTTTCCAAATAACCATGAGCAGAATGAGAAAAGGACTTAGTGCTGTTCCATGAACCCTTAACACAGGCACAAGTGGAAGACTCTTGCAGTGTTGAGTCATACTGTGTTAGGATTTGAATTACAATACTTGGTAAATAAGGAAGATGCAGGCTGTAGGATATACATTCAAGGGAACCATTAAAAGGGGTTGGAAAGAGCTTGTGCAAAGGCTTTTTGCTTGTGCAAATGGAGGAACCCCTCTGGATTTGAGGCCATGCTTCTCCTGCAACACTCTGTGGCCAAGTCAGAAACAGAAGAGGCTTTCCACTAGAAATAGGGCATCTTTGGATCCAAGTTGTTGGCTTGGAGTGAGTTTGCACAGGAGCTCTTACATAATTCCCAGGTTGAAAATATATTCATTTCTTGCACAAAACTTCCAGGTGGCTTGTGTCCTTGTAAGGGATACTAATAACTGGATTCTGAATTCATTCACTTGGAAGCAGATTCCACTCAACAGACACAAGTAAGTCTTGTAGCATTTTAAAGAGTAATACCTTAAACAATTTCTAAAGAGTTTTAAAAATCAGTAATAAACAGAAGTATAATTTGTTTGCTAGCAAACATGTTTAAATCTATACGTAAAGTTATCAAAAAGCTAACAGACTATATCTTACCTAGTAAAACAGATAATTATAGAGTCAGTAAAATAGAGTATGTGCATGTACTTTAGTATACAATTCACTGAAATATGAGACTTAAATGTGCTTAACTTTGACTAGTTTGTGCCCTAAGAATACAGTTATCTTTCGAGCTGCATCACTAAAAGTCAAAGATGCTTGCGCGTCTTCAGACGAGCTTAGTGTCTCTCTAACAGCTCTGAGAAGATAAACTTATTTCAGTCTGTATCTGTTCATATTACATCTGAAAGCTCACATGGTTTGTTCGTTTTTAAAAAAGAATTAATTGAGAAGTATTCAATCCAGCAAGGCTTCATCTGCAGTCTAGGATAACCCAAACCAAATGCAGGTTTACAATTTCAGCTGCTGTTTATAAGAACTAGGCCTGACCTACATTAATAATTACAAAATTAATCGAGAATAAATCAAATGACTGTTAGCTTTCCTCAGATCATTATACTAATCCTATCACCATTTGTTAGCTATTGGGAGGGAAATACTAAACACATCCTGAACTAGAGGGCACATCTTTTTATACTGGGTTAGTAAGATGGGTTGTGTAGGATTGTTGTAATACCAAGATTTTCAAAAATTGCACTCCTAATAAATTATAATGTCTATAATACTGTATTTAATAACTGGGTACTGATTTGTATTTTAATCTTATTATAAAGTTAATTTTTTAAAAACCAGAAAACCCCTTATGTCACTTATCCATGTACAGTATTCTTTTCCTGATATAGTTATTTAATGTACACAATATTTATATAACATTTGTTCTTCTGGCGGGGAATTGTGTAGTTTGAAGCACCTCTTCCCTTTCCTCTGTTGTCTATCCTTGATGAAATATTATTACTATGCTGTTTTAACTGAGGTCTCAGAAAAATCAATGCATTACTTCTCAGATTAACCGCTTCAGTACTGGAACAGCCTGAACTGACCCCATCCATTTTATGTTCACATTTATTGCCAGCATTACAATTTTATCTTCCAAGAGCAAGGCATAAAGAAGCAGGAAGACCTCGGACACTGAAGTGAACTGCAGCCCTCAGCTCCTGTCCTGTATATGAAGTAGCCTGCTAACAGCCTATAAATAGTCACTTATGCCAGGAGTTTCCCTTCCCTTGGTGCAATGTGGATATGAAGCGAATATGCCAGCTGACTTTAATATGCAGATGTATGCCTTATCTGATAGTTTTCTCAAGTCATCTTTCACCTGTCTAAAAAGGTAGGGAATTCAAAGTACTAAATGACCCAAATAGTCAAGAGAATGTTATGGAAAATAAACTTATTTTTATTATTTATTTTTTACCTGCATTCTGCAGGGTCTCAATGTTTTGAGGCCTAGTAGCAAGTTCAGCAACAGTTTGAACAAACTGTATTCTGGCTCTCTGGTACTGCTCAAAGACTGCAAAACAGAAAAGAAAGAACAAGTTTCAGTGAGAAACCTTCACAGGACAAAAACACCCCAAAGAAGCCTGCTGTCCCCTTTACTGTGATCTACATGAGAAACTATAACAAATTCCACAAGGTGAGTTCTGCTGCAGCAAAGCCAACAACAAGGAGTCTTGTGGGACCCGGAAGACCAACCAGTCTATTTTGACACAACCTGACCTGGAAAGGAGGCCTCTTCAGCAGGTGTATCTGGCCCACCAAAGCTAATGCCATAATATCTCGCTTTTTAAGGAACTCTGTGTTGCTTTTTTACAAGGAACTGTGAAGATTAGTAACTCCCACACACCAGACCCCCAGTCAGTTTTATAAATACCTTGTAAGACCTGCCTCTGACTCATGGCTTTAGCGGATCACGCCCTTCTGAGAGTCTCACAAACTTCAGGGGCTGGGTGGCCTCGGATTAGGCTGCACCCCGATCTCCGTGCAGTTTTAGGGGGTCCCTTCCTTGGCCCCGGTTATCCCCTCGCTCAGAAATCCAGGCAGCGCCAAGTGCAACGGCCGATCCGCAGCCGGGGTCCTGCCCTCTTTCCCTAGGGCCTTTTCAGTTTGGGCTGCCGTGTGTATCCTTCTCCTAGGTAACCGAACGGAAGCGGGCGCCATAAAGGGGTGGGCGGGAGGCTGGCCGCTGCCTCCGCCCATTGTGACATCAGACGGGCATCTGCCAGTCCTGCCAGTCAGCAGCGCCTCGAGGGAGGCTGTCGCTGCTGCTGGCCCTCCTGTCCTGGCGGGGGACAAGCCAGCAAACACAAACTCTGCAAACTGCCTGCAGGCAGCTGCCTCCGCCCTGATTTCCTAACGCGATTTCCTAACGGGCTTGTTTCCTGAGCGCAGGAAGCTTTGATCTTCCTTATCCCAGTTCCGTGGAAGCAAGTGCAAGGTGTTGTGCGTGTGACGGACGGCTCTATACAGGCAGGCATATCTCATCAGCGCCATCCATCTCTCTCCAGTCGAAGCACTTGGGGGTTGTGTGACGAAGATGTAGCTGCCGTCTCTTAAGCATATTTACCCGGGAGTCAGACTCAATGAACCAATGGAACTTACTTGCCAGTAAACAGGTTTCGGATCACGATGTCAGCTTTTCCCATTGAAGTTAATGGGAGAGAAAATCACACCATTCATCGTTCAGTTTGTGTGCGTGTGAGGTGCAGCGATCCGAAACCTGTTTACCCAGAAGTAAGTTTCACTGAGTTAAATGAGACCTACCCCCTAGGGGCGCTTGCGACTGCAGTCCTCATTTGCGCACCAAAAAAAGTTACTGTCCTAAGTGTTGTCTGTCCAATGACTGGTTAGACTGAAGCATATTAAATAAAGCAATTACATCCCATAGAAGTTCCTTACTTCTTAATATCAAGCTTACTAGGAATGTGCGTGGGTGCGATCCACACACAAGTTAAACGGAAGTATTTGGCAGTGCGCGTATCCAAGGGACTAGACAGACTGTCTACTCTAAAATTGCTATAAAATTATTATAATAATAAACATCTCATTTGTATTTCCTGATCCATTATTCTCTCCCGCATAGGTCCAAATAGTAAACAACCAACACAAAACAACCTTCCTCACATTCAACAGCTCTTTCTTCATGGGTGTGCTCAGTGAATGAGACTGACATGTTTTATCCTTTAACACGTTAAACAGATATAAAGTAAATTCTGCTGCAGAGATCCTCCACAACCTGAAACTTTCCAGAATCTCTCCTTCACATTTTCCCCTCGACTCTTCAGCCAAGAAGCCTTACAAACACACAAAGAAACCAAATAAATGACTTGTTTATTCTTCCTAGGAACTGTAGTCTCACAGTCGGTGGTCCGTCTAATTTCTTTACCTTCCATTTATGTTGTGCAAGCTCCCTTTCCCAGAAAGAATAAGCTCAACAAGCGCTAAATAGTATCTCCAAGAAGTCCTGCGAACTCGCCAGGAGTCAATCCGGGGCCACTTCGCACGTTACAAAATTCCCCATAAGTACGCGTTTAGAGCGTCACATCTATCACACCGAGGCTTACTGCGCTCTTTCCTTCACAAAGGGACGTTTGATGGTAGGAATCCCTCTGCCCCGCCGGTGAACTGCGCTTTTCCTGATGGTCGAGCTTTCTGCCCATGTCAGGAGTTCAGACATTCAACAAGGGGAATCAGCAGCGCCTGCGTTTGCATTCTGTCAGGCATTTGGGCATGGAGTGGAAACACAATGACGTTCCCCATCCCAGTCGGGTGGCCCTTGTGAACCCCCCACCCCAACAAATTTTATGAAAGGGTGGTCGTGGCATCTCTCCCACATCCCACAACCTCGGAATATCTGGACGCTTAATCTTTCAAATCCCTGCCCTTTCCGTCTCTCACTATAATAACCACTGATCCTTTCGCTGTTTAACATAGAAATCCCTTTACAATATTTTTCTCATTCTCCTGTGGTCCCTCAAGCTACAGGATCCAAAGTCGACACCGGCCATAGCTCCCCGGCCACCCAGAACAACCAAACACCCCACGGCGACCTGTTTGTCCATCGTGTGTTACGGTTGCTGTTTGACTTCTCTATCACTCTGCGATGCAAAACGGTAAACTGCATGCGGCACCATGCGCAGATCACAGGCAGCAGCCTAGCTCCAGTCTCTTTTTGCAAGGCAGTGAGTGAGTCGCACTGGAAACCATTGGAACTTGTGGTAAGAATTTCCACCTAAACAGACGCAGAAAGGGTACAATTCGACAGCCCTAGCAAGCAGGTAGGTCGCTCCCACCCTTCAGATCGGGCAACTGAGTGCTGAGAGCATTTTAAGTAAGGCCGCGTACAACGTGGATAGTTTGAGGACTTGCGTTTGAACTTTGGACCTCGAGGAAGAAGTCTAGCACTGGGCGCTCGTTGGCTCTATCTATTAGAGAAAGAATTTAAAGGCGTGGTTTCCTATGTTTATGAAAGCATGGGGAACATTCCATTCCTACTTCACAGGTAGCCCGACGATCTCGCGTTCTATCTATCTATCTATAGCATGATTTTCCCCCACCAAACGACGATAAAGAATCTTAAAAACAAAAATTAAGCTATACTTTCATTGCTACCTGAGACTCAGGTATCCCTACAGAGTACCACTGCAGGGGCTTTCGTTTTCTGAATGTTCAAGTTTTCAGGTGGAGAGGACCGAACTTTTATAATGTGGATGTGGCCTCTTGAAAGCGGAAGGGAAACGTTTCTCGCCAGCCACGGAAAAGCTGCTTGCTGCTGCGCCTTTTAGGACAGAGACGAGTGACAGGGGAGGAAAACCAGCGCTTAAGCCTTGGGTCTATAGAAGTCACCAGCGGAGAGCTTTTTGCGGTTTTTAATGCTCTGGCTGTTGAGCGCTCACCTACACATGAGCAAATCCCACTGAGATTTAAGGTTGTAGTGCCTAGAGGTATCTGTATTACATTTACATGTTTTTGTGTGAATGATTGTACATGAGTTCTTTTTTAAAGTGGGTAGAGGTCCTTTCAAATGCAGGGCACAAGTAGGAAGTGTACCCGCGCTGAACACAAAGTGTGAATGTAATTGTACATCCGTAAACATCTGTACCTGCGTGAACTGTGCACAGACTGTACCTGCGTTGAGCATAACGTGTGAATAGGGCTTTAGTAGCCAGTCATCAAATTGTAACCTCACCATCCTCCCAGTCGCCTATATATGCTGGAAAGCTCATCGCCCGTGCCATTTGGGTACTGTGTCTTTAAGAAAGTGTATAACCCTGCTGGACCCACAGCAAAAGCAAGACATTATAGCCGCCCATTTACAATTTCAAAGAACAGATCGGCCTCTTTCTTTGCTCCGCGGGATTCCCCAGCTCGCTGGGGCTTTTGCCACAGGGGAAAGTCCGGCATTTCTGAGACTGAGAGGCAGAGAAACCCCGCCTAGGCCTGGGGGGGAGGCGTGATCCGAGCGGTTGGCTGGCCTCTTCCTGGCAAGGAGCTGTTGCCAGCGGCCCAGCCAGGCGCGACGTCCGACTCGAGCAGGCAGCCCCTGGTGGCGGGAGGGAACAGGAGAGGTTGATCCGATGGAGGAAGGGAAGCAGAGAAGGGCCCCTGCGCGAGCGACCTGTTCCCGCCGGGGTCTGAGTCAAACATTGCATGTTTCCTCGGAAGAAGTTAAGTCTCACTGTATTCGGTAGGCCTTCTTCCCTTCCTGGCCCGGGTGTATAGGATTGCCGCTTTAGCAGTAAAGCTGTGGGTGATTTGAGAGCACCAAGTTGCAAGACAGCAGCAGGGCCGCGAATCACTCGAGAGAAAGTTCCCGAGGAAGAAACGGGGCTAACTCGAAATAAAGGCTTGGAGAAAGAAATAGCTGTCCACGCAGTAAGATTGTATGCAGCCTTTCTGGAAAGCAAGTTCCATCCATACTCACATTCAGGGGATTTACAAGTAAATGCGTTTGGGGGCTAGCAAGAAACGACAACACTGGTCCCGAATCTAAATATTTCTCACTCTGGCTGCTTGAAGTAGTTCCGGACTGACGCCACCCAATAACAAAGAGACAAGTAAAATCCCTTTGCCGCCGCAGTGCGTACCGCAAGAAACCTGAGCGGCTTCGGCCTGGAGCGTGCAATGCGCATGTGCACCTCAGAACGCTGCCTTTCGTTTTTGCGTTTCCTTCCCCCAGGACCTGAAACGTCACACCATATAGATCGCAACCCGAAGCGCTGGGGAGGAGATCCCAGGTCTTTGCTTTTTCAGACAGTGCTAAATGTTAGATGGGCCCCTTTCTTTTCAAACATGGATTTTCTTTTGCATTACAGTACGTCATTTTAAAGACAATCGTAGGAAAAAGAACTTTCACATGGTTACAAGGTGCCTAATAATAATAATAATTAATAATAGTTTTAAAACACACACAGTCGAACAGAACACTTTGCTCAGTTGAAATTAATGGGACAAATTAGTCATGACTAATGACTAAATTAGTCATGACTAATTTATGTCACGACTGGGGGGCAGCGTGGTGTAGTGGTTAGAGTGCTGGACTAGGACCGGGGAGACCTGAGTTCAAATCCCCATTCAGCCATGAAACTAGCTGGGTGACTCTGGGCCAGTCACTTCTCTCTCAGCCTAACCTACTTCACAGGGTTGTTGTGAAAGAGAAACTCAAATATGTAGTACACCGCTCTGGGCTCCTTGGAGGAAGAGCGGGATATAAAATAATAATAATAATAATAATAAATGAGACTACTCATGAGTGTTTAGTCCGAATGTCAGCCACAGCCTGGAAACAGCCAATGTTCTGCCTTAAAATATAATATTTAGAGATGCTACAGATTATCATTACGTTAATTTCAAACAATTTCAAAATTTAAATCCCAGACTTGCGCTTGCCACCCATTTAATAGACATAAAGGCTGCGATCCCATGCACTCCTATAGAGGTAATGTGAAACAAGAATCAACACGCTTACTTAGCCTGCTTTAAATTCAATGGCATTATTCCCAAAAAGCTCCTCTTGAAATAGCCCAGTCAGCGGCTGACACAAAGGGTCGTTTTCCGGGAATCATGGGAGTCACTTCCAAAAAACAAAACAAAAAAAATCCGTGTAGGATTGAGATGTCCATCACCTTAAATCATCCTGCTCAGATCCATTGGGAATGAATTTAATGGCCGTGGTATATGGGGTTTTTAAAAATCATTTTTAAATAGTCTCACATACGATTAAGGGCAATTTAAAATATATGCAAATATTGATGTTAATAAAATATCCCCAAATCGACCAGTTACAGATGCAAAACTTAATTTTTAATCTGACATTTTTGGAAGAAAAATCTACTGGCTGATATCTAGACTGAGTTACTCAACAGTACTACTCAGGAGTTACTCTAAGGACTACCTACTTTCATTGGGGCTGCTAAGGAGCCATTTAATCTGGATGGCAGCCACTGATTTGAGTGGGACTATATCAAAAAAGTATAGACAGGATCTCAGGCGAAAACAAGGACTTTATAAAGCATATTATAGCAGATATTTCTGATAATCTTTTCCCAGATCATGCTCCAATATTCTCTCTTAGATAATTTCTCCACTGAAGGCAACTTTTAAATATAAGACTCATGCAATTCCATGCACATTTAACCGGGACACGATGGTCAGGATCCAAACTAGGTTATTAATGACTAAGCACCATTCAGATAAATGGGATATGGCTAACTTCCGCCCCATTAATTTAAATGGAGCTTAGTTATGACTGTTTTACTCTGGATTCTGTCCTGTGAGGCATATTTCAGAGTAAAGCATTGGATTTTCCCTGCTAACTGGGCAAGTGGTGCCTCCCTTGTGTTTCGAATGGGGAGACCAACTGTCCTGTTCATCCCAGCAAAACATCCCTCCCAGTTACTGATTTCTGGTTTCTCCTTTGTGATTTAGAAAGAAAATCACAAAGGGGGGGGGAAACCAACAGTCACTGGGATTGTGAGTCCTTTTGGGACAAGGAACCATTTTCTCTTACCTTTTGCTATGTAAAGTGCTTTGTTGAAGAGCAATCTATAATTATTTTTATTATTAATAATAATAATAATAAATAATCGTAAATTTAAGTTACATTATTAAAATTAGTGGGACTGTTAGTGGGACATTTCCACATAATCTGGACACCATCTAGCCAAATTTTAAATAACCAACTTTTAAAGAACCATTTTTCTAATGAGGAAGATTTAAGCATTTTTAAACGTGAAATTAAAGCCTTGAAATATATGAGGCGTACAGCACGACCCCATTTATATCTACTTACTTACTTACTCACTTATGTTTGTATACCACCTTCCTTCCATGCTGGAACGCAAGGCGGTTTACACAGTGTTCCCAGAGATGGTCGGTCCCCCGCATCCAGGCACTAGTCAGACCACCTAGACCTCCTTGGCTTCAGCAAGCTGACGGTCATCTTCTTCCCTGTTTATCCTCTTCCCCATTTACATAGCAGTACGTCCCACCGTGGTCAGTGAGACTTACTCCCAGATAAGTGTACATAGGATTTCAGTCTTAACGTGCTTAACTTTGACTGGGTCATGCTGCCTTGTGTGTTTAGAATGGGTTAGAAAAATCATTGCTAAAGGGAGGGGGCACATTCTGCTCCATAAATGAATGTATAAAGTGACGTAACCGGAGATCTCATCGTGTTGCATCTCACAGCTTAATCCTGAGCACGTCTACTCTTAAGTAAAATTCACTGTTATATGAGACTTCCTCTCTGGCGAATGAGTTTAGAATTGCAGCCTAAGCGGGAGGTCGAACGCGAACTGGAGGTTGTCCAACATCAAAAGTCAACAGTCTATTTTGCTTTGATGGTGATTCCAGTTACATCCTCTATTAATTAGTATATACTATTAGGTAGTCGTGCAGATTTGCGCTGTTAGTTTGCGAAATTCTACATGTTGAGAACCTAGGTCTCTTCATAAAGATCACTTTATAAACTCAGTTATAGTACCCATTGTGAAATCTGTGAGCATTTCAAACTACCACTGCACAAAGCCATCGTTTTAATTTGTTTTTTCCTGACCTGTGTCAAATATGTGTTTTTAAAGCGTAAACGCATAATATCGGGACTTCAAAAGTCTTACCCCCAATACTTCAAAATGTGTTCCTCAGATATTAACTTGCTACGTGTAAAGTGCAGACATAAATGCTTATGTGTTGTTGAAATTCAGACCAGTTCATACACACAGGCACACATACCGAGGTAAATTTTGATTACAGGCACCCAGGTAACTCGATTCTACAGAATGTGTAAACTGGCGCTGGGGGGCTTTTCGTGTGTTAGATGCTTATTTCAGATTACTACGTTTATATTTTTGGTGGATGTTAACGGGGCGGGGTGTCCCTCAGGAGCAAAGGTGACTTCCTTTTCTTAAAGCCCACCAAGGGTCTACACGGCCAAAACGCGAGATTCAGGCGTGCAGATCCCCCCTAAGCATTTGAGGATGTTCCCCCTCCAAACCTAGTAACCCATATCTCCCTTCAAAAGTGTCTTTTTTCCTCTCCCACATTTTTTTAATGAGGAGTTGCTCCTCAAGCTTACCCTCTGTCTGCACCCCTGGCAGAGGTTCTGGGGCCTTGATCACAGCCCTGGGGAGAAATGACCCCCTAACTTTAGAGATTTGTGGTCATTGCGCATTTTAAAAAGAGACGCTGCAAAATGCTTCATCATTAGTTAGTTAGTTAGTTATTAATTAGTTTAAGCGTGTGTTCTAGAGTGTGAGTTCCATTGATTTTTAACAAGACTTACTTCCAAGGAGGGATGCTTTGGTGCTCTATAAATATCTTCCAGAGCTGATACCTGATATGAAGAATAGGTTCCGGGGCTAAGCAAGCCAAGCGCTTCTAAGTGCCTGGTCAAACGACTCCCTGAAACGCAGCCAGCTAACTCATGAATGTGGTCTGCTTAGGCTGAAGTCAAATCACTGGAGTGAGTTGACTTCAGTCTAAGCGGATCACATTCATGAGTTAGTTGTCTGCGTTTCAGGGAGTCATTTGACCAAGCTCTTAGAAGGGCTTGCTTAGCCCCGAACCTAGTCTTCAGCAGAAAAAAAGGTAATGTGTGCATAATGCTCACGAGTCCGCTTTAAATCCAATGACTTGACCTATTTAGAAATCAGGAGATTAAGAAAATAACTACCAAACATTCCTCAAAGATATATTTCTGCAATTCTTATATGTTGCTTTTAAAAGTCCACGTCGGAGTTAGTAATTAATAAAATTGTACCACTCTAATCTTCACAAGTACCTTAGGAAGTCTTGTGGCATCTTGTGGTACCTTAGGAAGTAGCCAATATTATCGGGAGAGTTAGGTCTGACGACTAGTGGCTTCCCTAAAGCCATCTAGTGAGTTCGTGGCCTGGGTGAAATTTGAACCGGAGGCCTCCTGCATTTGGCTACAGCATGACAGATGACAATTGCTCTCCAAGGAGACACCGAAGGAAAACCAACTCTCTGGTCCGCAACAACCCAGTCGAAGTCCTTTATTTCCTCTTCACTTCTGCAGCATCGAAGCAAACTGGTTTGTAATCCAAATGCGTCTAATTAACTGGGTTGCACAACAATCTCTTCGCCTTATGGAAAGTTGGAAATGAATGCACAGAATTGATATATAACCAATGCGCTGCGGGTCAATGCCTTTTACATGGAGGGCAAGGGGAACATAATGCTAGTACTTCTGTTTAAATGGAGTTGTGGCTCGATAGGCTAGTTCCAGTGATGGAAATGGGATTAATCCGGCTTCAGTTCTAGGACCGCAGACTAAAGGTGACGTGTAATCACGTCATTAGGGCCAAACTGCATGTGACGTGCAATCACGTCATTAGCCGTAGTGGGCTTGCTTTTTCTTGTGTAAACAGCTTGGGGAGGAGTCGATCCACATCAGGACCGTGGAGGAAGATAAGACCTCTAACCTCACATCCTGATGCGAACCCTATCCGATTTTCTCTTCCCCATGTTATTTACACCCAGAAGAGGGAGAAATCTGTAACTAAAGTCCATGTTAATCTATTGAGAATTGAAAGCGCATTAAGGTACACAGAATTGCCAAGCTCACAACCCCGTTTTGTTGCTGGTTTCCGCTTCCAATCAGCTAAGCTGAATCCTTGATACACAAAGCATCGTCTTCATGTGGGTGAGTCTTGGTGAATTCGGTTCAGTTGCTACCCTTTGATTCCACACTAGCCAGCAGGAATTGCAGTTAGCTCAGAACTGAAATCAAGCATCTGATTAAATAGACTGTAGCTTCTGATAACGACACATAAGATGCCACAAGACTCTTTGATATCTTCGGGCGAACTCCCTCTCCCGCAAATAGGCACTGCAAGGGCGAGAAAAGTCCACAATAAACCACAACGGCTGTGGATAGGCTAGGATTGCTCAAAGGTAAGTAATCCAGATTAATGAGTTTTGAGTATGCCTTTGTCTTCTTTATAGGGGATAGTCTCCCCACCACCACTCAGAATGGGTGCTTTATCTCGCGGGGCGGAGATTTGAATCTCGGTTTACAGTCTCCAAATTGCCATCAAGCCAGCGTACTACGATGGACCTGGGAAACCGCAGCATTTCTATAGATGGCTTTAGGGTGTTCAAAACGCTTCATCGTGTCAGTCTTCCAGAAAACAATCCTGTAAGGAAGGTCACTGTCAGTATTATCGTCCTCATATAGCTGAGGCTGAAAGATTAGTGACATACAGAAGACTAGGTGTTGGTCATACTCTTAGGCTGCATGCTTACCTGGGCGTAAACCCCACTGAACACAATAGGACTAACTTCCAAGAACACTTGGATAGGCTCGCGCTGTTAGGGTGTGCACCACAATTCGCTCACAGGTTGTTTAGGGAGCTCGTGTGAATGTGGCCCCAATAAGTCTCTCCGGGAGCAATCATGCCTTGAGCCGTCCAAAAGTGGAGCTGGAATGGGGGCGGGGGGAGAGAAAGAGATGTTTTATTCCGTTCCACCCACAACTGAACTGGACCCATAGTTTAGCCCGTTTCCGCGCTGAATCAAAGCAATAGGTTGCTGTTGCTGGTATCCCCGGGTGACAATTGCTGAGTACTTCTTTCTTTCTCGGAAAGTAAGTATGTTCCCCAACCTTGGGCTGCCAGATGTCCTTGGACTACAGCTCTCATCATCCCCAGCCACTGGGGATGATGGGAGTTGTAGTCCAAAAACATCTGGGGATCTGGTCTAGAGTAACTTAAACTGACCTGCACCTAATGCTCCCTTGAAGTGGCAGCATGCTGAAGCTCCCCTTGCTGAAGCTGAGTCTGATCAGAAACTGCTGAGTATGAACCGTAGGCACCGCCTTGGGTTGCACGATGGAAGAAAGGCGGCATAGTAACCTATTCACTGATTCAAGAAATGTAGCACAGGGTCATCCTCATCCACAAGCCGATTAAGCAGGAATATTTGCCTTTCAGCCAACTTGCATGTCTATCCCACTTAGAGTCATTTTATCTTGAAGCCAATCCCATTGAAACTAATGCGGCTGACTCCCAAGTAAATGTGTTTAGGATTGGGGTCCAGGTCATGAAGACCGAAGTTGTAATCCCTGACCACTTTCTTGGAAGTACATTCTATAGAGATCGATAGAGTTTGAGACGGTGGGCCAACTGACCTAAATCCAAGTGTTGTCTTCTGTATTTCAAATATATCCCATCCCACCATTCCACCAATATTGGACGCCAGGCCCCTGGATTAGTGAGGGGAGGACGTTAGCAGAAAGCGGGATATCCGCGTTTTGAATAAATTTATTATTTGAATAAATATATTGTTGAACTGGTTCATTGTAAGACCTGGATAAATACTTGTGCTGGGGCTAATAAGTACTTGGATTAATGTATTTCCACTTAATGGCTTTGTGGATGGCCCAGAATTGAGTTAAGATCCTACGTGTTCTCTTGCTGCTATCGATGAATGGCCATGATGATCTGATTTTGCGTCACAGCTAAAAGGAAAGTATGCATTCAGACCAAATGATCCATTTTCTGTTTTCGGTGAGATGAATATATAGACCTTGGCAGAACTGAAGTCTCTGAATCACTGCTTTTCTTATACGTGCAAGAATCCCACCCACATCTTCCCTGAGGTCAGTTACGGCAGAAACACAGGATGGACTAATCCATCCATCTCCTCCTCCTCCTCCTCCTCTTCTTCTGTATTATTAGTATTATATTTTAGCATCTAGATAGGAGTAAAACAAAGGAATTAAGCCACCACCATCAACTTGGTCGCCAACACCACAACCCTGCGAGGAAGGACATTTTCCAGATGTGGAGAGGCGTTAGCTCCAGGGGGGCATTCAAGGAGACCATGACTGAAAAGAACTGGACTCACATTTCCTAGAGATAATATTCTACCCACGGGATCACAGTGGCCTCAACTGTTAGATGGATAAATGGAGGGATGGGAGAGAAGGAAGGAAGCAAAGAGGGAGGGAAATGTAATTGCAATAATTACGATCTGCCTCTCTGCAAAGCCAAGGAATGTAAAAAGCTCATATGCTGAGTTCGTGGAAGTAGGTTCAGTTTGTTTCAACAGGACTTCCAATAAGTAGTATCAAAATAGGGGTGTCGGACGCCGAAATGCGAAGCCTTTGGCTGGACAGGCTTGCAGATGGAGCTCTGAAAACGGGCGATGCTGTTACTTCACTTAAGCAGAATTTTAAATTGGATTCAAACACTAGTGTCCGTTTCCGCTTAAGTCACACCACCTTCAATCCACATATTTTGCCTTGAGTGGGTTGCGGAGGGACCGCTTGAGGACGATGAGTATGCATAAAAATATCGGGCGTGATCCAACTAAAATTAAGCCCTGGAAGTCCTATAGATTTGAATGGGTGTGTTGACCAGGTGCTTAAACCTCTGCCATTTCAAACAATGTAGAGAGCTTCAAACCGCAATGAAGTCAGTCCCACGGAACGAAGCTTGCTGGAAACATGTTGAGGATCGCGCTGCGCAGGCGCTTAGCATTAGCGGACCTCAAGTATCAGTTCTCCAGGGTGAGGCACTCACTACTGCAGCGATGACGTTTCTAGGGAGATGACAAGGGAGGACTGTGCTAGGCGACACGTCACAGACTCAGAACTGAAACTGCTGGGACTCATCAGAGAATGACTAGCTTGTTTATGTGTTGTTTAGGAGTTTATTTGTGTCCTGTTTTGTGTACATGCTTTCACCACTATCACCACCATTTTATCCTCACAACAGCCCTGTGAGGTAGGTGAGACTGAGCATTGTTGACCAGCCCAAGGTCTCCTAATGAACTGATAAACCCAATAGCTGACATCCAAACTAAGGCACTCCTAAGTAGTCCTACTGAAATTAATAGTCCTTCAGACTACTCACTGAGAACCATATTTACCATAATAGAAGAGGACTCTGAATTTAAGACGAGCTCCTTAAAATATAGAGGTTAAACACAGGTTATGCCTATACTTACCCAAAAGGAGGAGGACTCTGAATTTAAGAGGACTCCTTGATTTCTAACATCAAAGAACATATTTAGTGGGATAGAACAAGTCTTGGATTGGGTAAATACAGTAGTACCATTCAGGAAGTTAGTCTGGGTGTCATCCCAGGAGTATATCAGTGGCCCGAACTTTCCCAGGTGGAGACTTGTGGTCAGATGCAAGAAATCATTTAAGGTAGTGATCATGAGCACATTTACTAAGGAGCAAGTCCAATGCAACTCAGCGGGACTTATTGCTGAGTAAACATGCTGAGGCTGGCAAGCATGTGGCCCAATCCTGCTCATGTTTACTAAGGAATTTCCACTCTGTTCAATGGGACCTGCCCCTGAGTATATCTCCCTAGGATTGTCGACTAAATAGACACACTTAGCCAGGGGAAGCCCTGATACTGATTGACTTCTGTCAAATTAATCTATGTAGAAATCCGTGCGGATAACTTCCGAGGAAATGGTTGAGCTCAGTGGATGTTTGCTTCCTAAAGTGTTGCTGGATTGTTGTTGCTGTTTGACACTTTGTTTAAATCCTGTGCTCTGACCCAGCTATTCTTTGGGGGCCTCAGAATTCTTTTGAAGTAGAGAGGCTCATTCAGCCTAGTTAAGCCAGGGGTTCCCAACCTTGGGTCCGCCAGATGTTGTTGGACTACAACTCCCTTCGGTCACTGTGACTGGGAATGATGGGAGTTGTAGTCTGACAACATCTGGGAAACCAAGGCTGGGGATCCCTGGCTTAAGCCATTCCAGCGGCATACGTCATAGTGGCACCCACAAGACAAGACATCACAGGAAGGCTTGTTCTCTTTTCTAGGCTTTGGGGCAGCCTCCAAAATAGAGGCCTTTGTCACTGTCAGTTTAGGCCATTGACACGGGTTCTGCTTGGAAGGAATTTCCGTGATTTCCAAGGCACGGGGTTTCCACTGGCAGACGGCTGCAATCCTTGGACTTGTGTCCAAGCGCAAGAGTTTAGGGT